>NC_139534.1:50422597-50801588 GCF_965153285.1 Podarcis tiliguerta | reverse complement strand
TTGGCTCTTGATGTTAAGAAATGCTTTATCGTTCTTATTGTGGTGCTGCGCCTCATGCCATCCTTGATGTATTATTCCCATTTAACAGACTGGGCTTACAGGCCACCGGATAGTGACTTGCTCAGGGCTGCCTAGTGAATCTGGGTCTAAAGTGCGGCTTAGATTGGAAAATCAGCCCATCCCTCTGTCTCTGTTGGATTGCATTGGTTCTTAGAAGCCAGGCAGACCTAGGCTCAGCGGTCCATGGATAACATCAGTGACCTCCACAAAGTAAAGAGAAACTGAAGTTCTTATGCTGCTCTTCACAGGGGTGGCAACAGTCTAAGCTTAAGGCAAGATGGTGGTGACAGAATGGGGCAGTAATGCGCCACCAGAAGAAATGCTGCTGGCACAGACATAACTTCTTCTCCCTTAAGTCGTCCATGAGCCCAGCCTACCATTGGCAACCACTTTCATTTGGGCTGGGTGCTTGCTTATTTTGTTCAGACAGATCTGAACAGGGCAGATCTTTGTTGAAGGTAGATGGACTTAGCACTGCATTTCCTTCTTCATTACCCCATTTCTACCATCATTTGCTCGCTTCAGTGGAACTTGTGTCAGTGGTGATGCATGAAGTTCCAGGTAGCACACCCCTACTAGGGATTTTTGTATGGTTGATTAGGAGGTAGTGGCAGCCTTGGTTCTTTCACATGTTCCTCTGATGGACTGCTCCCTTCCTGGCACATTCATTGCTGTGCAAGGGCCCGTTTGCCACATTGTCCTAACAGTGGACAACTGGACAACATTCTGGGACTGTTTGGACCTGACCATTTGTGTGGAGAGGGCACAAATATGCCAGTCAACTCCTCCAGCTGTCATGCCATCCCCATATGTCCAAATTATGGCCCACACTCAGTGCAAATTCGCATAACTGGTTCTTGGATTTTATCTGGGAATTGGACTGTATCCCCCCCTTTTTTTTGCCTATGCACATAGGCCAAAATTCATGTGCCAGTACGGCATGGACATTCAGGGACAGGGAAGGAGGGGATGCTGCATGCAATGTACCAGTTTATAATAGTGTGGCCTCAGTCTCATTTCTAGGTTCTGCCTTTCAGATATACTTCAGTATCTGTCTTAGCCTTTACACCTGGAGCTATTTAAGCAGAGGCTGGACAGTCTTCTGCTTAGGATGCTGCAGTTGCATTCTGCATTGCATAACTTGCATTCAGCAGACTGCTGGGCTAAATGATCAGGGTACCAGCCCTGCAATTCAATGATTCTTTGATCTACCATGGTCAGGGCAAAGGCTCTGACCTTCACCATTCACCATTTTTCATCTTCTTTTTAATAAATGTTCCTCCTGTTCTGTTCTGAAAGAATTGCCTCCTTGCCATGACCTTTTGATTTTTTTCTGTTTTCTTTAGACTGTAATACAGGCTTCCTCAAACTTGGCCCTCCAGATGTTTTGAGACTACAGTTCCCATCATCCCTGACCACTGGTCCTGCTAGCTAGGGATCATGGGAGTTGTAGGCCAAAAACATCTGGAGGGCTGAGTTTGAGGAAGCCTGCTCTAATAAGTCTGTTGGGCTATACACCTATCTGATGTATAGGAACAGTAATATGTATATTGGCACTAGTTCAGGGCTGCAAAGGGGAGGACCCTTGAGGGATTATTCCTGTTGTTGAATGGGATGCCTTGTGAAGATGGTCTGGGTCTTTATTCCTCTCCTACTTTGTAAGCTATATAAGTAGGTGGAGATGGAATTATGGAGAAAGAGAAAGACTTGTTGAGTCTTTCTCTCAAGGGGTTTGAAGGTGGGAATGAGATCCCAAATGAGAAGCATGAAATAAAAAGTACAATCATATTCTCCAAAGAAGCCAGTGGTGTGTTGGACCAGGATGGAGTATGTCCACAATGAACCAAACTGCTGGACTGGATATGACATTAGTGAAAGTGGAGATAAGGATCCAGTGGCAGGATCCAGCCAATCAGGGGTCACAAACTTAGCCCAGGGAGAAAGAAGCAAGGTTCAGTAAAGGGCAGGCACATTGATTAAGGGTGTGGAGCAGCTACCCTGTGAGGAAAGGTTAATATTTTTGTTTGACTCCCACAAGAGGTAGTGATAGCCACCAACTTGGGTGGCTTTAAAAGATGATTAGAGGATAAATGGAGGATAAAGCTAGCAGTGTCTACTAGTCATGATGGCTATCCTCTACTTCCATTGTTGGAGGCAGTATGCTTCTCAGTACCATTTTCTGGGAATCAAAGGTGGTAAGAGTGCCATTGTACTCAGGTTCTTGTGGGTTTCTCATAGGCTTCTGATGGGTCGCTGTATTGAACTAGGTGGGCCATTGGCCTGCCCCTAAGAGGCTTTATAATGCGGTGAGTGTTACAAGACCCAGTTATGCAAAATGGTCCTCATCTCAGTTTTGATGTGGCATAGTTCAGTTTTAAAAGTTTATTACAACTTAACCAGAGTTAAGCAAATCATATGTGGCCATCATGTAAATATTCATAGGGCTACAAGTACCGTTTTGAGTATTAGTTTAAGGGCATCAAAACCAGAATTTGAACTTTGATGCAGAAATGCCTGTTTTATTTCATCAGTAAATCAACTGCTAACTCAGATTTCATGCCAGAGACATTGGGTTTTAGATTGAATTGCAGTTGTATTTTTACCAATTCCAATTGGCTCATAAAAGTCTCACACATCTTGCATTCTCCCCAGACTCTGTTCATATGACCCAAGTTCCCTGACAATGCCTTATCCCTTCTCAGTGCTGATGGTCACCCCATCACCCCAGAACCTTCCAAGGCAAAGTCATTGGCTCAGGCAACTTTTAGTCAAGAGGGCATTCTCAGCAGAGGTAATGCACTGAATCGCCAACCCTTTTCTCTCTGATGAAATTGCAAGTCAGTAATACATAGCAAAGTGATAGTCATATGCAGTGCCTTTATTGAGGTTGGTGGTGGTAAAAAATGATGTTCTGGTGCTCATATCTTGATAAAAGTGCCATGAGTGCCAGTGTAAAATGGATGCCATAGGCAGCAAAAAAGAAAAAGGAAAAAAAAGCTGAGGATTACTACATATCATTGAGTACCATCACAAACTAAGAACTGGTCCTATGGGGAATGAGTCCATTTATGTGAAAAATCCATTTATGATTGTACAGTCTCATTAGAATTGTAAAGTTCCTGTATTTTTTATTATATACACTCACACAAAAATTAACTCAAAGGTGTAATGCACTAAATATTTCAGTCATTTGAATAAACAGCATAAATAGAATGAACAACAAACCATCTTGAAAAACTCATTATTTTAAGTTTTGTCGTAACAAAACAAATAAAACACCACATCATAGCAAAGTGATTAATATTGTATTTTTGTGCTCAAAAACTTTATTTGGCCCTCCATGTTGATGCCCAGGGCAGTCTCTGATGTTTTTGAATTGGTTAGCTGTGTTGTATATATTTTTAAAAGTGACAGAATTACAGGCAGCAAACAGGGCAGAATGCCACTGTGTGTGGAGGTAAGGCCCGGGGTCAGGTGATATATGACTTGGCATACAGCACATATTAGGTGCATTTATGTCTGTGAGCAAATATTGTTGTCATAAAGACAAGCAACATCTAGGTTTGGTGCTTTAGACTGGAGAAACATCACACAGTGTTTTACAAGGAGATCGTTTTTTTCAAAAACGATTTATCAGATGAGTGGAAAGAAATATGAAAGCATTTAAAGAGTACAGCTCTGTTAGGTACGACATCTACCCAGCTCCCAAAGGCATCACGATAGCCATATAAATAGATAAAACAGTTGTATTCTGTGTGCAAGAGTTAGGAAAGATGACAAAGCTCTGCTGCTCCAGGGTAGCCCTTGCATCTTCACCTGGAGTGAGGAAACTTGCTGAAACAAGCCAAGGATATATGGTGGATTGGTGAGCAGTTCTTTGAGTGTCTGCAGCTTGAAGTTCAGCATGCACACTAAACTGTCCTGCAAGCATGGCCAGCCCCCGTTGCTTGAAGAGTAGGCAGCCCTGTGCTTATGAAGAAAGGTGGGCTCAGAGTTGGTCCTTCTGTTGAAGTGAATGCTGTGTCTGTTGGTGCAGGTGCTCTGTGAACTAGAGCTGTAGATTGGAGGCAGGAGTCATGCTGTGTGGCTCTTTGCATGTGAAGGATATTGCCCTCTGTATCTGAAACCACGTCACATACTGGATTGTGCTCAACTGGCAGAGGTCTTTTTACTACTAAAACCAGTGCCTTGTTGTTGGTTCATATATATATGATCCTATATATGATGTTGGGCTGCCCAATCAAGTTTGGTACCATGATCCATGGGAACTTAACCCTGGTGCTCCTGCGCCAATGAAAGTGTCCCCTACCCCCCACTATTTGGCGCAAGAAAGAAGCTCCCAATCTGACACAGATATTTCAATCTCCTGTCTCACCTTTCTCTCTTTTTCTTTTGACACAAAAATATAATGAACCATCCAGCGAGTGCAGGTGGGAAGCATAATCATCACTGTCCTTCTCACTAACAGTGAACTTGAGTGACTGAGTGCTGACAGTACTGTAGCCAAAATGTGGGCCAGTGAGAAAGAAGAGGGAGCTATCAGTATGCTTATGTGATCCCTGTGGTATGTTGAAGTACAGAACATTTTTTAAATCCCAAAGGGGATTTCCACCCCCACCCCAGGACCAGTAATTTCCTGGAACCATAGAATGTGGACTGGAGGAAAAAATGGAAGACCAAAGGCAGCAGAGCGTGTTAGCCTTTCAGCTTCTAGGATCTTAGAGGAAGGTGTAGCTGACTGGCTTGAACTCTCAACAACAGCACCATTTTGTTGCAGGTCACACATGATGTGCAAGACTTGAAAAGTATGCTTCATGAGGCAGCAAGGAATGTTTCTTTGGGACATGAGGGCATTGTATGCACCATACATTAAAGGCAGGTTTAAAGCGCATTTAAAAACATCACTTTCCACACAGAATCCTAGGAGATGTAATTTGTTAAGTGTGCTGGAAATTGTAGCACTGTGAGGGTTAAGCGACATTTAGTGGGATTCCTTGGGGGGATGTCTTGTGCTTTAAAGGTATGGTGTATACACAGCCTGGCATTATACTTAAGGAAGCTGAGGTAAGCAGTCTTGTTCTCATTTAAGCATTCATCTTGGGCTTTAGAAGTCACAGGTAGTGTTATCTCCGCTGTATATATTGCCATTGTTTCTCTCAGCATTATCAACTGTGAATTTGAAGGTGGAACTGTTGCATAAGTTGCATAATGCAAAGTTGGCAATGATCTCAAAAACACGGTTTTAGCGCTGCAAGCCTGTGAGCAGATAATGCGCTGGAAGTGTCAGCATTTGGAAGGTGGAAATGTGTACATGCCGAGGAAATTTGGCAGGAAAGTTAATAAGGATGTTCTGGCTTCTCTCCTTCTCTCTCTCCTTCTCTCTCTCCATCACACACACATGCTAACTTTTGCTTCCTTTCTAAACTTTTGCTTGTTGTTTAACAAATTACCCAAATTTTAGTCTTGCCAAGTCTAAGTGTTGGTTAAAAAATAAAACGTCTCCTCTAAAATCACAAATCCATCTGTTATCCAATGCAAATGTATCATATAAGAAAGGCCACTGATTCTTTTCTTGGGGTCTGTATACACATGCAATTTTTGCTTCATGGATGTCTAGTACTCTAATAGGTGTGTGCAGTAGTAAACGCAGTACAATAAATTTTTGTTGGGTGTGTAGTTTTTGGGGAACTGGAATTGGAGTGAGTCCCAAACAACTGCATAACTGACAAAATAAAGCCTTGTGTCCTTTATGCACTGGTAAGTTATGCATTTTTCAACAAACACGGTATATTTCATGTGGGGGAAATGGTGACTATGAAGTGTCTGATTTGTAGCTAGGTATTTTAGGCTGCTAGGCCTTTGCTACTTTTACAAATTCTTCTTTCTTCACAGACTCCCTTAGGTGATTATTTCTCATATGTCAACAGTAAATGCAAGATACAGATTAAAATTCCTTTCTTTGACACATAAACCTGCCCCACGGGGGAGGTAAAGTCAATAATGTTATATTCGATTTTCTAACATTTGCATGTTTTCCATCCACATTCTTAAATGATATGGACACTTTCATACCGTGTTTTATGAATAGCTAGTGGTTTTGTGCAATTTTTGCAAAGACCTCTAGTGATAGTTGGCCTCTTACAGAACTCATCCTTCTTATTTTAGGTAGGGAAAAATAACATCTTTTTCAGAGAGTTATCCCTTCGACAGAGGGATCACTTCTCATGATGCATCCTTGCTCTCAGCCCTGGCAAACAGGCTTGGCAGGTTTTTGCATTATGCCCAAATCCCCGGAAAACTGTTTGCCCAGAGGTGGTAACAAAATAAACATTTGTGAACTATATGAAGTGTTGTATGCCTCTACCACCTTTGATTAATTAGCTGAAGAGGTAAAGATCTTGCAAAGATCTTGGATTTGATTTAGCAGTTTTTCTTTTTCATGGGCTCCTGGGTTGCCTTTGTGATACTATGTAGGAAACCTCAGTGAACGTAAGAGCCCTACTGGATTGTACCAAGGGCCCAGCTAGTGCAGCACTCTGTTTTACAGTGACTGACCAGATGCCTACAGGAAGTCCAAAGCAGGGCATGAACACAGCAGCCTTCTCCTGCTCATGATCTCCAGCAACTGCTATTCAGAAACACACTGTTTCTGATATGGGAGGTACTACATAGCAATCATGGTTGGAAGCCCTTGATAGCCTTAGGTGCAAGTTGTTGTTCAGCAAGGGAGTTTCCCAGCATGTTTTTCATTTAACACTGTGGCTAGCACAGTTGGTTCACAACTAAGGCATAAGAAACCAAATGTGCTGGTGTTACCTTCTGGATAACCTGGAGTACAACCCTAGCCCAGCCATGTCCATAGGTGGTGATAGAACAATGCAAAATCATTTCCTTAAGCTTACTGCATCAGACAAATCCTGTGTAGGCAAGCTTTGCTTTTTTCAAGACAGGCTTTAATAGGTACATACATAAACTTCGGAAGGGGTTTTGATCCATAGGGGTTGATGAGAGCAGGCCTAATTTAGGAGCTGACCACTCACAGATAGGTAGAATGTATGGATCTTGGAATATCTCTACCAGACTCAGAGCATACCTTGCGGTTGCCATGGAACTATCACCCAAAATGAGTTCAGTGTGGCAAGTCGCGCTTGTTGCTGCCATAATGTCTGCAAGCACTAATCATTTAGATTGGTGCCATCAAGTGGCGGTAAACCCAGAATGGGGCTGACACAGCATCTCTGGTGACTGTAACCTATGCTGTACCCCCCCAAGTCAAATCCTCACATACAGGTACTTTGGGTAGGGCTGTGAACCAAAGCTAATTTAACAAAAAGGGAAAAAAAGGAAAGGAAAACACTTCAATGAAGAATTAAGGCAAACCTCACTGAACGCCTCCAGGCCCAAACAGTCCATTAACTTAATGCATTTTTATGTCAATTGCTGTGTTAGGTTTTCATCATCTATCCATTATTCATGCTTTGATTTATACCTACCACCCCAGTCTTAGAAGATATTATGCTGAAATAAGTTGCATCGATTTAAGTGGAATGCACTTCTACGTAAGTGGCTTAGGATCATAGCCCTGAGTGCATATTTTATCAACCATACTCTTTGTTTTGGTATAGTGAGAACTTCTTTTGGTTATAAGTTTCCATGAGACACAGCCAACAAAATATACAATGCAGGTGATGTGCAAAAGAAAGCAATAGATGTGTGGGCATTATGTAATATCATGACACTTGCTCAGCTTCTAACTGGGACCAGGCAAAGTAGAACGACATTTTGCTAGGGCTTAGTCAGTTTCTGGGCACAGTGTGAGGTACTAGTGCTTACTTTCAAAGCCTTTTAGGGATTGGGACTGGAGAACCTGAAGCTTTGATTGATTTATAGCAATCGTCATCCTTCAGCCCCCCCCCCCCAAGAGCTCTCACAGTGGCTTACAAATACCAGTAAGACAGTCAGATTTAGAATCTAAAAGCCACAACACAAAAGGAAGAGGGACTGAGGAGAAGGAAAAACAACAACAGAGGCACCTGTTCTGAAAAACAAAGTTCCTTCAACAATCAGCTGCAGTGAAAACTGGAAAGAATTAGCCAAAAGTTGCTTCCCATTTTCTCTTCCCCGTTGCCTGATGTAATGCCTGCTGCCAGGTGTGAGGGAGAGGATTGATTTGATAATTTTGATTCTTTAATTTGTGTACTGCTTAATATATTTAAAAAATATATCCAGGTGGTGTACAGAAAACAGAAGCAACAATAGACAATTTAAAGAAAATATTACAAAGGTGTAACCGGACGCTGCCTTCTGCCTCAGCTGCAACAAAACATGTCTCCTCACCCGGACACTGCTTCCAACTGCAGTATTCTGGGTATGTCTGGGAAATTCCAGACGTATGGCAACCCTAAAATCCATCATGCTGTCCAATAGACCATACTTGATACCATCAGTAGGAAATGTCTGACAGAACACTTCCCCCTCAGCCTGTTGTTCCTGGTTGTGAACTCTGAATAAATCACATCCATTATTTACATTTCCTTCCCAACTCAGCCCGTCTTTAATAAATTAAAATAAAAATAGATTCTATTTCTTTCCCCTCTGTTTCTGAGAGCCTGAGAACTATGGATTGTGGGTAAGAAATGTGGGCAGAGGAGGAAGTGAATTTATTAACAGGAATGACTGAGGGGGATATTAATGGGTATATGTGATGTGTGAGGAAAGGTTAAAGGGTCTGGCTGTGTTTAATGAAAGTAAAGATTAAGGCAGGAATGGAGGCCCCTAGAAAGACTCAAGGATATGCCCAAGGTCACTCTGGGAGTTTATGGCACAGTTGGAATTGGATTCAGGCCTTTGGAGGCTGGTGGCCTTTCAGGGACATGTGTTTTAACTGCCAAAGTCACCTTTCGTCTGTTTAAACTAGTGCCCCTTTCAGTGCTTGTAGTGTGGTGCTTGTCACATGACTGGAGTCGGTTAAATGCTGATGTGTTTTGTTTGCTCTTTGTTTTTAAGGGTTTCTGTATTTGCTCTAGCTGTGTTTCGCAACTTTCCGTTTAATGGGTAGCACTCTACCTATAAATCCGGCTGTACACTTCGGCAAAGGGGTAGCCATGGATTTTGGATTCAGACTCATATAGTTATGCACGGCAGAGACCTTTTGCGTGAGAAAGGGACCACCCAATTTTGTATTGTGTCTGCACAGCAGGATTTCCCAGTTACATTTTGTGCAATCTGAGTTCATGTTGTTTAGAGGACAGAGGTTCAAGACCTGCAACCAGACCTTGGGCCAATGTTATAACCGTTGCCCTAGAAATACTACCATTTTGAAAGCAAGCTGATATAAATACTTATGCTCATACTTCCACTTCTTAGGAAAAGATGCACTGGCCACATTTGCCTCTAACTCAAAACAGTGGTTTAGCGGATGATCCTAATTGAAATGTCAGACTTGCGTGCTGCCAGTCACCTGTGCTCCACCCACATGGCCGAAAAGGAGGAGTTTAGTTTCACTTCTAAAGGGTTACAATTTAGGGCTAGGTTATGGTTGCATTCAAACGAACTATCCTGATTTAAAGCAACAGTGAGTTCCATAAGAGTGTTAAAAGGTTTTCACTGTATACTTGCAATTGTTCCATACATATTTTCATTGTACTATAAATCTCTTTGTGGGAAGTGATTCATTCATCAACAAAGAAATGTCAACTTGGCTGACTGCTGTTTGCTTTAAACTTAGAATCTCTGGTTCGAAAAGAAAGCTAAGCAGGGATGCTTTAAAAGTGAAACTAAACTCTGCCACACTCCCCCCCCCCCCGACTCCATTGGTGCGAGGAGGAGAGATGATGGAGCAGGGAGGAGTGGGGAGCACAGCAGCTCTGTGCTTTGCTCAGACTTATCTATTTAGTTGCCATGTTCATTTCGCCTACTTTCCACAAAACTATATTTCATGTGCATTCACGAAAAGCAGCCAATCTGCCTCTCGAAGGAATAAAGCAGGAAGCACTTTAATTCCTTAGCTCCACCTTTCCTGTTTCTGCTTCCTTGTACAGTGGTACCTCGGTTTATGAACTTAATCTGTTCCAGAAGTCCGTTCTTAAACCGAAACTGTTCTTAAACCGAGGCGTGCTTTCCCTAATGAGGCCTCCTGCCACCGGTGCCCTTCCACTGTTCGGATTCCGTTCATAGACCGAGGTAAAGTTCGTAAACCGGAACACTACTTCTGGTTTTGCAGAGTTTGTATACTGAATAGTTCGTAAACAGGGCTGTCCTTAAACCGAGGTACCACTGTACTGAGCATTTGCCTGGTAGCTGCTGAAGAAGTGTAGAGCCTTCACCTGCTCCCTCTGTTCTGTCTCTACCCAGGGACAGCAAAACTTGCAAGCTGGGAACAAGCTGGTTTAAGCAGGAGCTCAGACACTCTAAGCAGCTCATGTTTTCAGATACCGTTAATCCAGAGACGAGGGGACCTGAGGTGCTCCTGATGTTGCTGGACTCTAGGTCCCACCATTCCTGCCCATGGGCCATGCTGGAGGGGACTTATGGGATTTGGAGTCCAGGCATATCTTGAATGCCACAGGTTCTCCACCCCTGTATTAATTACAGAACTTTGCTGCCTTGAGCTCGGTGGGGAGGAAGGAGAGGATATCAATTGAATTAGTAATAACAACAAGAATAACAAAATCCTCAGTATTATATATATATTTTTCAGTCTGAAATTCATATATTCAGGAATGGTAACTTTGTGTACCCGAAGGACCACTGCTGAGTTATTTTAAAAAGTGGTTTTAGGATTGTGGCCTCTATTTACCTCCTCAGAAGCTACTTCTGCATTCATCGGTGCCTTGCAAACGTGGGGATGTGGGCATGGGGATTGCAGTACTTCAGCCGTGCAGTGCCAAGGTGGGCAGGTCTTTCTCATGTCTTACACAGATGCATCCTTAGGAGCCCCTTGCCCTGGGTTGCTATATCAAGAACCCTGGTGTGGGGGGCAGGAGGTTGCTGGCTGCTTACAATAGCACCGCAGGGCTGCCCATGAAGTTGGTCTGTGCTACTAATAAGCTCTTACCTCAACATTTTGGAATTTCTCCTTCCCTGCATTCCTGGTCATGGGGATGTGGAGCATGCTCTCTCTCTCCCCCACCCGACATCCCCCAGGGGGGAAACTGTTTCCTTGAATTGGCTCCAAACTTATTTGGCACTCGATTGCTAAAATTGCTGACATCTGGTCAGTGTTATGCTTTAAACGTCATGAGGTTGGCCATAAAAAGCAGCCCCCTTTTAGGTCTCTTTATCCAAAAAAGCAGCCCCCAGCATCAACTAGTTGGAATGGATTGGGGGGGGGTGCAGAAGAACTGTCGCCTATAGGAACTTAGCCTCTTGTGCTGGCGAAAGTCTGTGGCTTCTGGAATCACTGGCTTTGCAGGGAAATCCCTTCCTGGAGTTGTTCAAAATTTTGTTTATCCCCTTTCTTCCTCTGCTTCCAAAAAGCTATGGCACCGGTTCTGGTGACTAGGGTGGAATTTACATTGGGGGGATGGGACATTTTTGTAAAAACTCAACAATTCTGGTGGTTTCCTGAAAAAAAGCTCAACAAAAAAGGGGTGTCCTGTTGAAATATGGCAACCCTACAGGTGAGCAGCCATTGGCCCTTGTTAAATTGACTATTTGGACAGGAGGCTCTTGTTTCACGGGTCCAATGGACTTGTCTGTAAAACCCAATACTCATAAAAACTCTCGCCAGTGCCATACAGGAGTCTACCACCTTCCAAGCTTGAGCCTGGAATAGTTGTACAGTAGATGATACACATTCTTGGAGTTGGCTGCAGTCAGAGATGGAGGAGACAAAGGTGATAGCCATTTTCAAGATGCATCTGTCTTATTTGCATGATGGAGTTAAAAGATCACAACACCTTTCCAAGATGCATGCAGCATATCTGTACACCATCTGTGCAGGCAAGAAGAATCAAGGGGAGAGATAGTTGGTCAGATTAGGGAGAAGGGTCTCTTGTAAAGAAAATGCTGAATATATTAGCAAACAATATTATGCAATCTATGCATTACAAAAAGGAGGTTCACATAGGTTCACATCTTCTATTTTCTCCCTACTAGTATATTTTCTCCCTACTAGTCTCAGTTTTCTGACCAAACTGCGGGAGGCAGTGGAAGACAGGAGTGCCTGGCGTGCTCTGGTCCATGGGTTCACAAAGAGTCGGACACGACTAAACGACTAAACAACAACAGTCTCAGTTTGCGTTTCTTTCTAAAGCTGCGTGAGAGATAGTGCCATGGAGAATTGGGCTTGGTTATTCTACTTTCTTTGGAGTTGGCCTGTGACCACGTTCACTTTTTTGGATTAAGAGTCTATGACTGTAGGAGTCATAGACTTGTTGATTTGAAACATTATTTGATCTGAGGTTCTGCAGATATTGTTCCTCTTCCTCAAGAGACTGTGAAACAACAGAGCCCTGTGGCAAGGCTTTCTATCAAGATGAATTTATAATCTGAGCAGAAGAGATAGCCAGAGCAAGGAGAAATTGGGCTGCAGGAAGCTGACACTGTGGTATGACCAGAAAGTATTGTGGCATCTTAAAAGAATAAGAAGTTCATTTTGACATAAGCTTTTATGGGCCAGTGCCCACTTCATCAGCTGAAGTGGCACAGCAAATGATTGAATTAACAGTCCTCAAGATTGTGCCCAAACTACCAGGATGTTGGTTGCCCTGCCTGCCTCTTTTCTCCATGGAGGCAATTTCTGAAACGAGAAGCAGGAGTGATTGCAAGCTGAAGTGTCGAATTGCATTGTCTCCATTTCTCTGCAGTGTGTCATTCAGCCACTAGATGTCTCAGTAAATTGCATTGAGATCCCCATAGAAAAAAGCTCTTCCCCAAAATTAAAAATAACAATCTGGATTGTTTGCTTCTTCTGAAGAATCCCAGAAGTTGCTTGTAACGTCTTAATTTGCAAGTTCTAGATAGAGTCAAATAGATACAGTGCTGGTCAAGACCTGGGGAGACTGGAGTTTAGATCCTTACTCTTGCTATGCAATGACACTGGTTTATCCCTGTCTCTCAGGTTAACCTACCTCACAAGGTTGTTGTGAGGATAAAATAGGGAGGGAAAGAGACTTGTCTGTCACTCTAATCACTTTGGAGGAAGTGTGGGATTGAAATGTAATGGGTAGTAATTTTATCTCAGCTTTCCCTCAGAACCCTGTCTCCTTCACAGTTAGGCTGCATCTAGGAGCCAGTTACTTACCGGCAAAGGTTATCATGCAAGCAACAAGGGCCCCAGAACATCAGACTTATAAAGAGACCTCTCACTAGAATAACAGTGCCATTCAAGGCTTCTTTTTCCAGAGGCCACATTTCCAGAGGAGCAGCCATGTTAGTCTGTTGCAACAAGAAACAAGTCTCATGGCATATTAAAGGCTAACACATGTATTTTGGCATAAGCACTCATGGGCTCCATCAGATGTTGTCCTCAGCAGGAAAGGATATGTATATGCATGGGTAATAAACTATATAGTAAGATCAGATGAAAATTAAATGGGAAAAATTATTCTCTGACAATTAATGAAGCTTAAATGTAAGCAAAATAAGCACTTGCCTGGCTTAAAACATGACTTGATCTGAGTGACCATTTGCAGCAGCAGTAATTGATGGCAATACAAGCATCCTAGAATCGCTAATTAAAGTCTTTACTGAGATAGGCAACCATCGCCTCTATTCAGGCAGAACTGAATGTCCTGATAAGTTGCAATTCAGCAGTTTCATGCTGGTGTGACCCTTTTAAAGCTCCTTTGTTAAAGAATGACAACTTTAAGGCCAGCAGTGGAATGCCCTGGGAGGTTGAAATGTTCTCCCACTGGTTTCCACATGTCCTTTCTGATGTCAGATTTGGGTCCATTTATCCTTTCATAGAGACTGAATGCAGAAGAGCATTGCTGACGGATGGTACACGTATTGTGTTGGTAGATGAGCAGGTGAATGGATCCTTGATGTTCTGACTGATGTTACTAGCTCTCAAAATAGTTGTGAGGCAGTTGGCATCTGGGTTTGCTTCAGGTCCCTGTTGTTTGTGTCTTTTGGGGGTTGTCTGTTGCTGAACTAACCCTTCGATACATCCTGTTTTTATAGCATATTCATGGTGATTTGTTCTCATGATGCTGTTGGGGCAGTCACATGAGAACCTGCTTTCAATACTGTTTGTGCTGGAAAGAGATGAGAATGCTACAACTAAAGCTCTACAGTGGGGTAGCCAGAAGAGTGCTTTTAGATGTTGTTGGACTACAAGTACTATCATCCCTGACCATTGGCAAAGCTGGCAGAGGCTGATGGGAATTGGAGTTCCACAACATCAGGAAGGCACTACATTACCTACCCCTGCGCTCCATTGAGGAGTTTGTACAGGCTAATAATCTGTGTATTTATTGTGCTATAAAGTGACTGGGCTGAGAGGTCCTAAATCACTGATAGTTCCTTGAATGGGTTGGCTTAGTAAAATCAGCAAGTGGAGATTGTGTGCTCTTCAGTTTGCTTCTCACCGGAACTCCCCATTGCCTCATATACAAGTAGTACATATATAGTTTTTAAAGAGGCCGCTACTGAGATACGGAGATGAGTATCTCATGACCTTGTAAATACTGCCATGCTTAATGGAGTAGATCAGCAATTCCTTGGTGTGATGTCATCACCCCTGGGGTGCCAAGGTAAAAGGTGCCTTTGAAGCCCACTAAAGTGAATGTGTATGTTGAGTTAAGGATTAGCACACTTGATCCATCTGAAACTACAAGGGTGGGGGGATTATGGCTGAGCAGAACCTTGGCAATGAGAAGGATTAAGGGGCAGAAGGGTGGGGAAAGAGAGATCACTAGGCAAATGCTAGTATAAACAGGTAATGGAGCAGACCCTCAGCTGCATAAACACACAGGCAGAGCGTGACCCAACAGAGGGAATATTGTTCCTCCTATAGCCCTCTTAAAATGTGCAGAACCCTTGGGCTTGAGGAATGTGGTCTAATTTATGGGCCTGCAGAGGGAGTATCCCTCATCCTGTAAATTGTGTTACAATCCCCTACTTTTCTAGGAATACGTTCCTGTGTATACTTATCATTAGGATGAATGTTTTATAGAGGTACAGAAATGTTGCATTTCTGAACTGTGTTTCTGAATGCATTGCTCCCTCTTATAGTAAGCAAACATAGAAGGAATAAGGATGAAAGTTTCTGAAAGCATTGCTCCCTCTTATAGTAAGCAAACATAGAAGGAATAAGGATGAAAGTTTCTGAAAGCCTCCAAGCTAAAATTGCACAGGATTCCACACCTTCCCCTCTTACTTTATTGTTCTGTGGGTTGTCTTTGCCATGTGTGTGTTCCACTTTCCCTGAATTTTGTTGTAGGAGAAATTTCTACAATTAACTCAAGAGCTGAAAGATATGCATTTTGATAGGCCCATCAGTTCAATTCGTCTTTCTCTTCCTCCCTCATATGAATATGTGCATTCATAAAACACTGCCAAAAAGAAAAAGTGGTGATGGGGGCTGTACATATGAACTCACCACAGTTATTTTTTGTGGGATTTGATGGCTGGATTTGCTCTTGCACATTGGTAAAAACACACACAAAAGGAATGTATTTTTTTGTGTGTGTTGTAAACTGCCTTGAGCATGGTTTTAACTATGGAAAGGCGGCATACAAATAAAATTATGTATGGATGTATATCCTGTCTGAAAGCCTGGAGAGCCGCTGCCAAGTCAGTGCTGACATTATTGGCCTTGATGGATAAATAGCCCGACTCAGTATAAAGCAGCTTCCTCTATTCCTGTGAGAAATCAGCTTATGAGGCTGCCTGTGGCTTTTGAGTGAAATCTCCCCTTCCTTGGCTGCTTTTATTCCTACCCAGCCCTCCAGCTGCAAAAAACTTCGGAGCTCTGACCCTTGGGCTGCAACAGGCAGAGATGCAGGGGCAAAAAGAGAGAGGAATTTCCAGCACTGCAGGGCATGGTCTTTTGCTCAGTCTCTGACAAATATACCATGAAAAAAGACTTCCATAGTGTGCCCTCAAACAAAGTACATTTGGCCAGGAGATTATACAACCAAGGAAAATTCAGCTCTGTAGCTAGAAGGAAAATTGATTTTTTTTTTTTAAAGGGAGGGGATCACGGTGGAATGCCCTGCCACTTCAGACACTAAGAGCTGCCCACGCATCTGGCAGCTTTCCAGTCTGTTGTTTTAATGCTACAAAGCAGCAAGAAATATATAGTTTCCCGACTGGGGAAATGACAGCTGGTTTTTGTACAGAGTGCATGGCCAGTGCTGTCACACACACCCTGCTGCAGATGTGCAGGGTTGCAAGATTTCAACCCTGATTGATCAGTATGATTAACTGGTTGCACTTTTTTCAACGGGAGCTTGAAACGGGAGTTTGACCTCATCGAAAGGACATTGTTTGATGTAAATAACATAACAACCCCCACCAAACCTATAAAAATTTGCCTCCAAATTACCTCTTACAGACTTTTACTTCCAAGCAAGCCAGCAAGCCAGCAATCTGTCCCCAGTTTAAATCAAGATCAGCTATTCTCTGTTAGGATCTGCATCAGTAGGTGGCACTCTTTCATCTGATCACACTAAAGTTGGATTTACTAACTGCACAATTCCTTCCTTTTGAAACAGATAATGCGAAGGAAGTGTGTATGCTTTTATTGGCTGGGGGTGATTCTGCTGGTGCAATTTTGGTCAGCTAAAGTTCTATGTAGGCACTGTTCTTTGCTCCAAAAAATGGAGAGGCTCTTGTGATTGCTGGGCTATAAGTCCTCTAGTGGCCATTTAGCTTTAGAGCATGGTTGGCTGTGATGGTGGCACCTATACAAACTCACACTGTGTTTGGTTCATCTTTCTTAGTAATTCATAGGCACCGTTCCGGTAAATAAGCTGCTGCTGTTAGTTTTGGTGCTGTAATACAAATCTGGGTTTGTGAGACGGTTCTCTTCCTCCTTGAACACATGGCTCCAGAAGCCAATGTTTAATGTCTAATCTATTAACCTGGAAGTGAGAATTCAACAGCAGCAATTTGTTTCAAAAGTTTTCCTGCTCCACCCTGTGTGGCTTTCCTCCTGGATGTTTAGTTTCAGGGACCAGAGGGAGGGGGAGAGGGGGAGAGAAGCTTGAATGAGCATTTAAGAGGAGGTTGAAGATGCTTCTTGCATTGGTCTGCATCCATCTGCCACTAGAGATTTGTTTCTTCCCAGATTCCAGGGTGGAAAGAGCATGGGAAGAGGCGAACTCTGCCCCATGCATTCCCCTTCTGGGACCATCAGGGATGCTCACGTGTTTGAGGATTTGCAAAGGTCAGTGAAACAAATGCATTCTGTTTTCATGGCTCATGTAATGAAGAACTATAAAGGGTGTTGGCTTGCTCTGAATCCAAAGTGCAAACACATTTTTCTTCTCCTTCCCCATCTCCTCCAATTTTACGTATACTGTACCAGGCCACAAATTCAAACAAAGGACAACATATACAACAAAGAATCTAGTGGTTCTTTTTCCTATCATTGCATCTATATAACTTGCAGTCCAACTGTCTGTCTTTATCTAAGGAAGTCAGTGTACTGTATTGGTTGTGTAGATAGCTATCATGACTGTTGAGCATGCTGACTGGGACTGATGGCAGTTATGTTTCAACAATATATGGAAGACACTACATGGGCTAGTTAGACGTTAAGAGTTTTGTACTAGGACCAGGGAGATCCAATTTCAGGTTCCAACTCAGCCATGAAGCTCACCAGGTGATCGTGGATCAGTCAGTATCTCTCAGCCTAGCCTACCTCAAAAGGTTGTTGTGAGGATAACATTAAGAGTGGCATCACATGGACCAGCTATGAGCTCCTTGGGGAAAGGGTGGGCTGAAACTGTATTGGGGGTGGGAGGCAAAACACACCCACCCACCACCATTCTGATAGCTTCGTTCTATGAAGTGCATCTCAGACTTCTGTGCCACCACTGCAGCTCAGCCAATCGGCTTGAGGGGTGTCTTCCACAGAATTTATGTGTAAAAAAATACACTATTCCTAACTATAGGACCTAACTATAGGATCTAATTTATTGTGCAGTTATTACTGTATTTTTTGCTCTATAAGACACACTTTCCCCCTCCTAAAAAGTAAGGGGAAATGTGTGTGCGTGTTATGGAGCAAATGCAGGCTGTGCAGCTATCGCTGAAGCCAGAACAGCAAGAGGGATTGGTGCGCAGTGATCCCTCTTGCTCTTCTGGCTTCAGGGATGGCCACGCAAAGCCTCTTGAGCGCAGCCGGAGCACTCCTGCCTCTTCGCTCAAGAGGCTTTGCGTTGCTTTCTTGTTTCTTGTTTTCCTCCTCTAAAAACTAGGTGCGTCTTATGGGCGGGTGTGTCTTATAGAACGAAAAATACGGTAACTTCTGTTTTGGAAGGGACAAATCCGCTTATCTATATTGTACAACAGTTGCATGGCAGGCTTTGGTCATATACAGAAAAAATCCTTGCCTCAGTTGCCTCATATAAGTCAGACTCTAGGTGAAAAAAGTAAAAAAAAATAAAAATAAAGTAGCAGACAGAAATAATTATTGTAGCGCAATAAATAACAACCAAACCTATAAGAAAGCAAACAATATAAATTTTAGCAGCACAGCAAGAAGACGAAGAACAATAGTAACTGACTTGTAAGCATTGTGGCAAGATCCCATCCTGGTTATGTAATATCTATTGATAGCCAAGAGCGGCCACTTATATAAACTGCTGCAAGGGAAAAATGGAAAAAAATAAATATTAAATGACCTGGAGTCATTCAGAAACAGCTCTTCCTTGAAACAGAAAGCTCAAGGTTGCCAGTGCTCTTTTTTTAGCTTGCAGGATCAACATACAGACAATGTGCTAATATAGCACTGGAAAATTTTGAGGCCCTTTGTTAGTGGAAATTAATGTGAATAGCATCATATTCCTGCTGGGGACTCTGGGATGTGCAGTCCCAGCCCCCCTCTTGGCATAATAAGACATTCTGCTCTGAGCACCTGCAATTGCCACTTCTTCCTTCTTTCCTTGGGTGGGTTTCACAGGTCCCTAGGAGGGCAAGGAATAGGGAAGATGGTTGAGGTAGTAGCAATGGGTACTTGTGTATTTGACTTCTCATGACACCCCTACACTTTATACAAACCTTTTCACTGTGTGTAGCCATGCTGTTTCCCCATTCTATACCTCTCCTTCACTGATTGCATCCAGACTATCATGATGAGAAGGAGCCTAGATGAACAGGACTTGCGCATTCACCTGTCCTCTAGCATGGACATGAGAAGAAGATTGGAAGCGTCATTAATTGTACTTTACCTTTATGTCAAACTGTGCTTAATCCTTGCTATGGTTCATTGAAACAAGCAAGTTTCATAAGCCATGGTTTTAAATTAGCTTGTTTTAAACATACCAGAGAAACTAACCATGGTCTGCCAGGTTCGAATAAAACAAGAAGCTGTGAGTTAATGAAAAAAACCCAGAAACAATTTCTTCCAAACTCTTTTTTGCAGCTGTGCTGGAAGACCAATGTGGAGAAAGTTCACAGGCCCTAGGCTTGCCAAGGTTCATTCCTATTTTAACAAATCATGGTTTATCGTGATATGCTAGCCCAGCTACTGCATTTTACAGTCATACCTCATGTTGCATCCGCTTCAGGTTGCGTTTTTTCGGGTTGCGGACTGCCGGAACCCGGAAGTACCAGAACGGGTTACTTCTGGGTTTTGGCAGTTGCACATGCGCAGAAGCGCCAAATCACAACCTGCGCATGCGAACACTGAGGGTTGCGAACGTGCATCCCACACGGATCATGTTCGCAACCCGAGCATCCACTGTACTTACAATCTATTACTTATGTTTTGTTGAGAATGTTGTGATCCTTGAGGGAACAGTAGATATTTTAGTGTTCCCTACAAATACTACGGATCCTAGTATTCCACTTTTGACTGTTATGCTCGGATCCCTATCTTACACTTCACTCTGTCCATTTGCAGTGACAGAGTATCTGCCCTGCGCAGTCTGTTAGGTTCCTGAGCCACAAGCAACTTGTTATTGCAAACTAGTGTGGTGTTTTTCCCTTCTTCAGAAATCTAAGTTAATGGCCATGTGTACATTATTAAACAGGCTGTTGGACAGCAGCCAGAGGAGTCTGGGAGCCAAGACTTGGTTCAGCCTGAACATTGTGTTCTCAGGACAGTTGCTCAGGGGATCTGGGCAAACCTGGGCAAACTCGAGAGCAGGAGGAGAGTGAGGAGCACCTTAGGGTTTTCCTCTTGGCGTGGTCTGTATCTATGCCTCTTCTTAACTTGATGGTATTAAGAGTATTTGCGCTGCCTTTCTATCACCTTCCAGCACAGACACACCCGCTCTCTTGTTCTTGGGAATCCAAAACATGTGGGTGTGTTTTTTTTAAAATACAGCAAGGTATCCAGGGAATGTTCTATCTTTTAACTCAGAGAGCAAGGCTGGAGCCTGTCCCCCCCACCCCGCTCTGCTTTGGAAACTTACTTAGAACACCTTCATCTTGTGGCAGCTCACATTAAGAACAGCAAGTAGATGGCAGGCACACTGTTTATCTCTGCACTTTGTCTCCGCAGGGTTCCTACAACCAGTTTGATTTTTAATTAATTTTTTTTCTGGTGGCAAAACTCTCTTCCACTCATTGGGATGCATATTTACCCAGGTTTTGAAGACTTGAAGGCATACCTCCCACTTCCAACTGTAGCAAAGATACACCTTTCTCCTCTCTATTTTGCACAGGCAAAATATGGCATCAGTAGTACTGGCAGCCAAGAAGGTCCTGTATTAGATTTACATAAAAGTGTGGTTGGGATATACTTCATCTGATGATGTGGAAAGGGGTCTAAGAATTTCCCAACATCGCATTAGTTGCTTTAACAATACCACTTACCTTAAGCAGTGGGCGGCTTTGCCAGCTGCCATAGCAGCTGCAGCAATGACTCCTGAGCTCTGCCTCCAGTTGGATAGTTTAGATTTAGCCAGCCTGCCAAATTGGGTCAATGGCAGGCAGGCTCAGGGCAGGCCCACTCTGGAGGGCAGGGGGTGGGCCTGACTGTGTCCATAGAGGACTCCACGCAGGTCCACTCCCCAGGAGCAGTCAGGCTGGTTGATATCGGTTGTAATCCAATGCTTTTACCAAACCTCTTGCATTTGTCATCAAGCAAATTTTGGCCTGATTTAAACCATATAAGGTTGTCAGAAGTGGTCTTTGGTCAGTGGTGGCCTGCAGGGCAGTGGGCAGCATGGCACCTGGACATGCAAAGAAGTGCTATAAATGACTCCATCCTCAGGTCCTTGCCTAAATTCTCAGGCCTTGTGACATCTCTCAGTGGTAGCTTTACCCTATAGAATTTTTCCTCCACTGGGTTTCTTTGTTTCCTGCATGAAGTAGCCAGGGCTTCCTCCGCCAGGAGCAAGAGTGGAAACCCCCCATTTGGTCTAGAGATTTTAACAATTCACTGCACTCAGGAATATAGAGTGAATGGGCATGCTTCTGCTGCAGAGGGATTCCTTCTGGGGAGCAGTAGAACCACTTCAGTAACTGCTCTGTTCTCACAGGGGCCAACCAGATGTTCATGGGAAGCCAGAAAGCAGAACCTGAGCACAACAGCACTCCCCTGCCCTGTGATTCCCAGTAACTTGAATTCCCAGCACAGTTCCTCAGTCAATGGAGGTAGAACACAACCATCGTGGCAAATGGTAACCTTGTTCTCCATGAATTTGTCGAATCCTCTTTTAAACCCATTCCAAGTTGGTGGCTGCCACTGCTTCTCCAACCCATGACTTTTCCACATAGACCACGAGTAACTCCTTTTTCCCTCCCCTCCCCCCGCTGAGAGATATGCAAGGCCTCTTCCATCTGGAAGCTGGAGTAGTCAGAGAGGCTGTCTCCATTTGACAGTTTATGAGAATCCAGCTTGCTGCCCCCCCGTCTCCTGCTCTTGCTACAACTTTTCAGAAAAGCCCCACCTCTAACTCTAGTCATTCTCTTGCCGCCCACTCACTCTATGGACATATTATTTGGCTTGGTTCTTGAGAAATGGCTGGGAACAGGAAGTAGGTTTTGTGTCACACTGTCTGGATCAGAGGCGATGCTTTCCTCCTACGAGGCTAGGGAGAGATGCTTCTGGGATGTGTCATTGCTTTCCAGCTATGAGGGCAACTATGGAACACCTGCCTTTAGCAGCTTGAGGCTACAGTCGCTGCTCATGAAAGGAAGAAGAAAAGCAATTGTGCTTCGATTCCCTAGCCTGACGTGAGGAGATCTTCCTTTCCCTCTTGCCAGTATCAAAACATGCCCAGTATCAGCCTAATGAGTGGAAGCGTGCTCCTCTTCAAGATCTTCCAGCTGCCTGGATTGTCCTCCCTTTGGCCAGAATGAGTTTAGAGCATCTCCCACAAAGAGTTTCACACAAAGCTAATTTGGCATTAGGGGCAGTATCCAGCGAGCACATTCCTTCAGCGCAATGATTTATGCTTGTGCAACAGAACTCTCCCCCCCCCCTTCACTGTGTGTGTGTGCCCTGCATCTTCCCCAGATCTGCTCTGGAGGGTTGGGGGAACCCCTCGAGCAGATTTAGTGGGTGGGTGGGGAGTTCCATTGCTCAAGTGTAAATCCTTGTGCTGATGGGATGTGTTAGCTGAATACCACACTAGGAGCCTCTCCAGACTTGTGGTTTTTTTGCAGGAGTATTCAGCACTTTGCCATTGATGCAAAAATAGTGCATTAGTGCTGAATTTACACTGGGCTGTCCACAGATCATCTCAGTTTATTAGTTGTTCTGTGATGCTTCCCCAACAGTAGTCATTACACCTTCGCTATATGGAATATAGTGGACCACCGCCACAAGCATTTGCAGCATAAAATGTTACGGGATTTCAGCAGCAAATTATGGGATTTATTGGAAATGGAGCAGTATGTCTGCCCCAAACATTTTCAGACTCAAATAATATGGAAAGCAGTATTGCATATAACGGTCCTCATGCCTTCATGAATAGAGATTATGATGGAAGCACAATAAAAAGGTTGTTTGGAGGGGATCTAGGATAAAAATAGGAAAAATAAGGGGTGGAGATGCCATATGGTGTGGAGATTTCCTCCAGTATTTCACTATATATAAGCAGCGCCTTTGGTTCCTGTTCTGTCTGTGTTCACCTCCAGGTTTTGTGGTGATGAGGTGTACTTAGTCAACTTGTTCAAGCCCTGACAAAATGCCATGTGTTGATATGCCCTTAGGAAGCCATGGAAAGCTTGAGCTTATTTTGTATTTGCATTTTTGTCTGCCTCTCGCATAATTTTTAATGAAGTTAGCATTCTCAAGATTCCAACGAGATTGCAGGTTGCACAAGAGGAGACTGAGGTGCCATCTAGCCACTGGCCCTCGAGACATGTATATCAAGTGGGTGTAGCCAGTGCTAAAAGTTTAAAATGTCTGGGCAGTGAAAAAGGGGGATTCTGTAGCCTGCATGTATAATGCAAATTAAGCAAATACATACTTAGCATAACTCCACTCATGGAGAAGTGCAGATGTTACTTGAACTCGTCCCGTAGCTGCATCACTTTGAGCATTTTCTCTGCACAAATCATCCCCTACAGAGTTACTATCAAACATTGCTAACAAAACCCAGCTGTAACTATGCATGCGGGAATGATAGTGTTCCTGAAAATTACCTTTTTTGTTCATGAATTTGGGGCTTTGTTGTTGTGCTGTGTTTGCATTGTTTGGGGATCAAGCAATGCATCACATCGTTTTTCAGTGGAAATCTTTTGTACTCAATATTTCCCAGGATTTCTGCGTGCTTTTTTTTTTTTTTTAGCTATAAATTTTTAATGTTTCCCCAATGAAATGCAGTTGACAGAGCCTGGAAAGAAGCTGTTGGAATCTCAGGAATGTTGTCGCTGCTTGGAAAAATGGAGTGTGTGCCTGTCCCTGGACACTCACTTCCTTTTTGCTCACTTCATCAGCGGCAGGGCACATGGAAGCAACGCTAGCACAATTCAGAACATCATGCAAGACTTCTCCAGGCAGCAGCTCCAGAGAGTGAAGCAGCACCTGTCTAAAACTGGGAAGCATTGTAGGATGTAGCAAATGGGAATAGCTTTCATTGTAAGGAAAGGGTTTGGGGGTGGGGTGAGGGTTGAGGGGTGGATGACAGTGGGTTTCTAATCATTAGTGTCATCTCAAGCTGAATATGACAAGTGACTCTGGTGGATTACGTAGTGTCTTTGTCAGCTGATCCATGGTGTGCATTATCTTGCTGGTCCTGTATGCCAGTTGGCCTGACTGCTGTCCATTAGTTTCAGGATAGTAAGGGTTCAGCTTAGATCTGATGGAATGCGTAATGAGCAATATGCTGTAGCAGCTGCTCTGTTCAGGAATGGATTGATTTATCTAGCATACCTACGTTCATGTAAGGCAGTTACAGTGGTACCTCGGGTTAAGAACTTAATTCGCTCCAGAGGTCCGTTCTTAACCTGAAACTGTTCTTAACCTGAAGCACCACTTTAGCTAATGGGGCCTCCTGCTGCCACCGCACAATTTCTGTTCTCAACCTGAAGCAAAGTTCTTAACCCGAGGTACTATTTCTGGGTTAGTGGAGTCTGTAATCTGAAGCGTCTATAACCTGAAGCGTCTGTAACCCGAGGTACCACTGTATTTGGGTGCAGAAGCATAACATTCAATAAAATCCTGAAGTCTAACATCAGTAGCAGCACACACATATGTAGTCACAAAAATTTCTGGAAGCCACAGAAGGGAAGAGTGCTCTTGTGCTCAAATACAGCTTGCCAGTGTCCCATGGGCATCTGGTGAGCCACTGAGAACAGGGTGATGGATTAGATGGGCCTTTGGCCTGATCCAGCAGGCTCTTCTGATGTTCTTATATATTTGTAGTTACATGTCATTGAACTATGAAATATTAAAGTTGAAAGTGTTTGGGTGTTTCATTCCCCCCCTTTTTAATAAGATACCTTCAATGGTGTGAAGATAATTACGGAATGAATGATTGACCCTGGCCACACCCGTACACTTTGTTTCATTTCCTATGTTGTTCAGCCTTCACACAGGATTGCCACAGAATTCCCAGATTTGTTACTTCTGGAGCTGGTCAGAAATCTAGCATGCAATTTCAAAGTAAGGTAGTCTTGCTCTGATCAGTGATCCAGACCCAGAGCAGCAACTTCCACTTTAGGTTTATTGTGGCATGGCTGTGTACAACTGGTTTCTGTTTAAATGAACTTTTATTGCAATTTCCATAGTATAATTAGAGAGTCACTGTATAATAAGTAGTAGAGAACTTAATCCATAAAGAGCACATGAGCTTCTACCACATGCTTCAGATGTACACCATTCTGTTGCAGGATAAATAAATTCTGTGCCACATTTTTTAAAAAAGGGATAAGTTCATAATGCCCTTTGGTGTTGCCATCCTTTTCATGTGTAGGATGAAGAGTGCTTGTAAAAAGCCACTCTGAGATGGAAGTACATGGCTGCGTTTTCATTTCAGTTGGCAATACCCTTGTATGGCTTTGCGTGGCTTTTGGGTTGACATTTACAGTGGTTGCAAATTGTATCATTCCTTTGCTGTGTACTTTCAGCAGCAGCTCCACTAAACTTTCTTTCAACTCTTTTGCCAACTGGCAGAATGAGTCAGAGGGATGCAGTCTGAGTCAGCAGGCTCTGCCTGTCTGTGGCTATCTAAACTAGAAGCCTTAACTTGGTAACTTTCACAGGGCTATTGCAACACAGATGAGAATTGCGAACCATCTGAAAGGTCTCAGTTGGTTCATGAACCTTGATCTAGTCAGAAATCAGAGCTTGGAATAGGCAGATACGGAAAATCCAGTCTTGGAGGAAAGCATTTATGTTTTTTCTGACACACCAGGAGTGGCCAATCTGGTTCCCTCCGGATGTTGTTGGACTACAACTCCCAGCATCCCTGACTATTGGGCCATGTTGGATGGGGCCGATCATAGCTGGTCAGAGCTGATCGGAGGGAACCACATTGGTTACCTGCACATCTCACTATCTGCCAGTTGTAGCTCTGGATAGGAAGACACCTTGAATGACAAAGAAGCAAATGAGAAACCTAAATTTAAGAGCTACACAGTTGTAAAAAAAAATGGCGGGAGGAACGTTGACCCATATTGAATGCTGTTGGAAGCTCATTGTAAGCTTTCTCTGATCCCTGCTGGCACAGCTTGTGTTTATGGCTGAAGAGGGGCAAGGTACAAATGCTTTAAATATATAAATATTACTTTTGCTTAGAGCAAAATAAAATCAGTCTCACCCAGGCAAGAGGAATCAGCCATCCCTGCATCTGACCATTCTTTGCAATCCAGAAAACTGTTTGACACATCTAGACACATCTAGGGAACAGATGTATTTCCAAATGATGTATCGGGTATGCATTTATTAAGTGCATGGAAAATAGGTTAGGTGGGAAGGCAGGGTATTTGCAAAATTCAGGCGAATTATTGGGAGTTTTGGTAAACTGAACATATCTAAATGTGTTGAATTGTTTCTTTAAATGTAAAGGTTCATCATTGTTCCACCCAATGTGTATGTCTTTAAGGGGCCAGAGCAAGGGCCAGAGCAAAATAACGAGACCCAGCTTTACAGCTGTGAAATATAGCAGGTGCTGCTGAGTTGTATTGATTAAGCTGTGTCAGCAATTGGGTGTAGTATATAAGGAGCCTAGACAGCATCTTAAAAAGTAGAGACATCACCTTGCCAACAAAGGTGCATATAGTAAAAGCTATGGTTTTCCCAGTAGTGATGTATGGAAGTGAGAGCTGGACCATAAAGAAGGCTGATCGCCAAATAATTGATGCTTTTGAATTATGGTGCTGGAGGAGACTCTTGAGAGTCCCATGGACTGCAAGAAGATCAAACGTATCCATTCTGAAGGAAATCAGCCCTGAGTGCTCACTGGAAGGACAGATTGTGAAGCTGAGGCTCCAATACTTTGGCCACCTCATGAGAAGAGAAGACTCCCTGGAAAAGACCCTGATGTTGGGAAAGATGGAGGGCACAAGGAGAAGGGGACGACAGAGAATGAGATGGTTGGATGGTGTTCTTGAAGCTACCAGCATGAGTTTGATCAAACTGCGGGTGGCAGTGGAGGACAAGAGTGCCTGGCGTGCTCTGGTCCATGGGGTCACGAAGAGTTGGACACGACTAAACGACTAAACAGCAACAACATATAAGGAGCAGCACCTAGTTCTCCCATTATCCTGGGGGATGGGTTGGTGGTTGGGTCTGGTTTGTTGTTGATGTATTTAGTGTAAATGGAGTTTTTGTTTTTCTTATTAAAACCTTGTTTAAGTACTTTTTGAGTCCCTTTTTAATGCTTGGTCTCCCCAGCAAGCTCTCTGCAGCGCTACTAAACTGCAAATAGCCATCAAAATGAACCTCTTAAATGTAAAAATGGAGGGAGGAGTCATGTGTCAGATGGATAGCAACTCAATGGTATGGGAAAGGAGATACAAGCAGTGGACAGAGAGCAGCATCTTTGGTCATGTAAGATGAAGGATTTGTGGAAAAACATGTAGAGAAAAGAGGAGAAGACAAATATGTAAAAAAGTACAAGACTGGAAAATTAAATCAAATCCAAACCCAGAAGGTCCGTTTTAGCACAATTAAGTTGGAGAAAATGGGCATTCATTCTATGAGAGATGGCAGAGTAGGCCAGAATAGAAGATTGGGGCAAGAGATGAGTTGAAAAATTAAAGTAACAAAAGTTGTAGGTCATCATTCTTAAGGTGGTGTTGAACACAAAATGAATATATAATGTAAAAAGAAGGGGGCCTAATACTGATCTCTCAAGAACTCCTGTAAAGGGGGAAAACTGTAAAAAACGAACAATTGGAAAACTCCTTAAAAGAGCAATGAGAAAGTTGTTATTAAAATCATGAGAAAACAATGCCTGAAAAATGTAAGATAGAAAGGAGAAATGAATGGTTGTCTGAATCAGAGACTGTATTGGAGATGAGCCCAGCACTAGATGTGCAGAATATTAACTCTTAGATTTTGCTGAAAGGAGATACGCAATTGGCAATATGCGTCAGAAAAGAGCAAAACCAGATTGAAAAGGATCTATAAGAGAAAGTGAAAGAGAGGAAAGTAGCAAAACAACCCTAGGCATGTCTATTCCTAAGTAAACCACAGAATAAGATTATCAATAAGATAAGATAAGAACAAAGGAAGAAAAGACTTAAAAAATAAAATAAAAAGGCCCACAAGGGCAGAATTAAAGGAAGAACCGGAAGACAGAAACATGGCAAATGTAGAATAGAACCTAGAAGGAAAGTTCAAAAGGGTAATGGAATTTTACATGGGAACTTGGTCAAGAGGATTAGTATTAGCATGGATTTAAATGGAAACAAATAAGATAAGTTAGAGAAAAAGAAGCAAAGGAATCAGCATCTTAATGATATGGAAGAAATGGCAGAAAAAAAGCAATGCAGAAGATGTTCAGAATGAAGGGCAGATAGAAAAAAGTCTTGTCCAAAGAAAATTCACTAAAAGCTAGTGGACAAAAGAAAGAAGAGCATGGGTGGCAGGTTGAAGAAGTAAAGTTTACAAAAAGGAAAGAGTAGGGGATGAGAAATGAATATGAGAAGAAAATTTTAATTGCTTAGCTGAGGACAGAGCTGAAGAAAACATAAAACTGCAATGAAAGTATTCAGGAGAAGAATGATCTTTACGCCATAGACCTTCAGCAGAATGAAGGGTAGAGATAGCGAACATTTGGAGTAAACAGGATGACGGAAGAAAAAGAAAGCATGATCAACACAACAGAGCAAAACAGACAAGCGAGAAAGGAAGTACAGAGGTAAGTGATGATGTTGCAGAGTGTGCGAAGGAAGCAGATGAAAGCCGATAGAGATAAACAGAAGTTCTTGGGATCACATGACTGATGGTCAAATGACAACATGAGACAGAGGAGGAATGCGAAGGAGAATATTGAGGAATAAAATAAATAAATGGTGATCTAATAAGTTAATCTAATAAATTCATTAACAGAACAACAAGAAGAAACAACAAGATCATGGATATTATCAGCTGTGTGAGCAGGGCTTTTTTTCCCAGCTGGAACTTGCCAGAGCTCAGTTCTGGCACCAATCAGGTGGGTGCCATTGCCAAGAGAACAAGGGAGGCGCTCATGTTGACTTTCAGCACCTCTTTTTCAAGAAAAAGAGCACTGTGTGTGAGTGAGGGGAAGGAAAGAGCTCCAGAAGATATGAGGATGTCTGCTCAGATGCCCACAGGAGGGCGAGGCACTAAGGAGGGGGGAGGAGAGGGAAAAAACCAGGTCAAAGATTGACTCATCAAGCATTGAGCATCGCCTTTCCAGATGACCTGTTTATTGAGCACCTAATTGGCTTGCACAATGCCTGTCTGGATGTTAGATTATATCCAATCTTTATTGAGCATTCATTCTGATTTGCTAGTGGGGTGTTTATACGTCTTCCTGTTATTCAGACACCCCAGACTTTTCGATGCATTTCCCCATAACTTTGTAAATGGCAAAAAAATCTGATTCTTTTTTAAAAGTGGATTCGTTGGGCTGGGGCAACAAAGCCCTTTAATCCAGTTTAACTGCAGGATACTGCTTGTATCCCTCCTGCATAATAGTGACAGTCTGGAGGAACCACAGTCCTTTTTTGGAAACTGTGTACTGTGCCCTGCTTTGATACTCTCCCCATCCCTGCTTTTGTGGTCCAAGAGAGGTAGCAGAATGAGGAGATACATCGAGGTGCTGGTTGATTGCAGCTGGATAGGTTAGTCACTATTCAATGGCCTTCTCTGGCCAATGATGTGAGGGGAAGTGTAGTACCCATCCACCAGGTCTTCCAAAAAGGAAATGCACTGCTCTCTACAGTGGAAGATTTCAAACATCAGTCCATACATCGTATAAATAATATAGAAGGTTCCCATTGCCAGCAGTCAGGTGGACACTTTGCATACTGAAGAAATCAATTCATGAAGAGTACAGGCACCATCTTTCAGTTCAGCCACACTTCTGTGCAAAAGCAGGGAAGGGGTGGGCACAGCTGAAGCAGCCTGAGCACAGGCAGGGAGAACTGTGGAAGAGCAGGCGACAAGGGAAGGACCTGTGGATATCCATTCATTTGGCGATTAGTGTCTTGGAAGGACACCGCTTGAGACTTTCTGGCTTTCTCCATCCCCAAGAGCTTATCCTGGTATGTCACCTCTCATTCTCTAAAGTATTCCGTGGTGGCCAGGCACTCTGCAGGGTCACAGCATTGTTCAGGCTCCCCTTCCAAGCTTCCATCTTCGGCAAGCTCACACGGTTGAGTCCGGGAACGGCAGCAAATCCCTTCAGACTTAACTTGGTTTTAAAACGTTCCCTTCTCTTTCTTCTTTTGTTTGAGACATTTGGCGGCTCCAGCTTTTTAGAAGCAGCCATCTCCGAGACAAATGCCCCTAATGTGCAAGCCACAACTGGATCCAGATGTGCAATAAAGTTGCAGCGTAGGGATGGGAAGAGGGGGAGGCACCCGGAAAGCTTGACTCATCAAGGGCCGACTGTGTTTTGGGAGGTGTAGGCTTCTGGCCAGGGAGGTGTGTGAGCGGGGGGATCATAATGCATGCAATGCGACTCCCCTTGAGCTGATGGAAATTTTTAAAAAGGCTGAGAGAAGAATTAATCCCAGAAGTAAGGGAGGGACCAGTTCCTGTGCTGTCTTCCAAAGAACTGCCCTTAAAGGAACTGTCCAGCTGCCCAAATGTTTGGGCAGTTTAAAAGGAGCTCAGTAGAACCTTCCCGCTGCCTGGATTTTGTTGATGTTGCAATTGTACCTGGTGAATGCTAGCATCTGCCATGAGTAAGTGAATGTAAAATGTCAGTTCCTCTGTGTCTCTCGTGGGATTCTGCAAGGGGAGGGGGGTAATCAGGAGAGAAAGGATGGGCTAATAGAAGGGCAGGGCTGTGGGTATTTCATACTTGCTTAATAGGCACTGTGGAGCCTGGTCCAGAAATTTCTCTTGCAAACGTCGTTGGTCTCGATACTCCCACAGAATCAGAAGTAAAATGCAGCCTTTGTGCACAAGTCTGAGCACATCTTTCATCTCCCTGTTGGGCATTTTCCTGTCCAAAAACACCCCTCTCCAGTTGATTCCCTTCCATTCCACAGGGCTACAAATATAGGTGCATACCCTTGTCAGCCAAGGTTGTGTGTGGTCCTCTAGGTGTTACTGGACTGTAACACCCATAATCTCTAACCATTGACCATGGCTGGGCTGATGGGAGCTGGAGGGCCACAAGTCCCCCCCCCCCCCCGCAACTGCTAGAATATTGAGGGTGGGTGGAGAAGCAGCTTGGGAGACCAAGGTTCAAATCCCCACTCAGCATGAAGCTCAAAGGGTGAGCCTGGGCCAGCCACTGTCTCTCAGCCTGACACAGGGCTGTTGCGAGGATGAAATGAGAAGGGGATAATTTTGTTTGCTTCCTCAAGCTCCTGGGAAGAAAGATGGGAATAGAAATAGATAGAAATAAATAAATCTGGAATAAAAAAAAGGGCTGGTGAAGTTTGCATGTAACGTGTAAGTTTATGTCCTTGAGTCAGAGAAATGCAGTTTTTGTATTCCTCTTTTTCAGCCTTACAGCACAATTCTATGCATAGCTATTCAGAAAAGTTCCATTGGATTCAATGATAGTAAGTGAGTATAGGCCTTAGACTTGGCCTTACTCTGCACACATCCTCAATTGCTGTTCTCCGCATTGTCAGGGAATAGCCAAAACCTTACCCAGTAATTACGGGTTAAGGCGGGGCGCATCATGGCCTGTCCCTCATCTTCTGTGTATGATCTGACATGGACAGCTAGGTAAACAAAACGGGGAAATGGTGAGTGTCTTGTCTAAACATTCCTTGAGCCTCCTTGTGCTGGTTGTAAAAGGATTAATGGAAGCAGGGCTCTATGCTGAACACAATTTATGACACAGTATTCCGTGTGTGTAAGAGCAATTGCATTCTGTGGGACTTCAGAATTTTGGAAGTGACTGCTCTCTAGCATTCTATAGAAATTGATTTGTCTGGGGGAAGGGCAGGAGCTCAGTGGGAGAGAATCTGCTTTGCATGCAGAAGGTTCCCGGTTCAACCTCTGGCTTGAGAAAATTCCTTGTTTGAAACTCTGGAGAGCTACTTCCAGCCAATGTAGACAATATTGAGTTGATGGACTAGCGGTCTGACTCTGTTCCTATGTTATCTGAGAACAGCTCACACTTGCAAAGACGTTGGGCTGTCTGGACTATTTATGTGGGGTGTCTTTGGGTTGTCTACAGATGCAGCAGCCTGAAGCGGCCGGATCCTGAGATAGTAGTGCCACCCCAGGGTATAAGTCTGGGAGTCCTTTATTTAAAAATGTTTCCCCATATCAAAATCCCTGTAGGGGAAAAAATAGTTTATCAGGGATAAAAATTATAGCTCAACCCATTTCCTGCATTGTTGGTTTTCTTCTTGCAAGAAATCTTTAAGCACAGGTGGGCATTAACAAATGTGATCCTCCCACTTGCAGTCTAAAGTGGTCAGTGGAGGCTGACCCACTAGGAACAATGGAGCACTGCCTCACCAACCTCAGTCTGCCCTCAGCGACCCCCCACCTGCCTGATTTCTTACCTACAACCAGTCCAGAGCATGGCACTGGCTGTCAGCTCCTTCCTTCTTAGCCTCATGGTTGTCTTTGTAGAACTTGGAAGGTGGTAGGTTGGGGTCAAAACTAGGATGAATTGGCTCTGGCGCCACCTACTGTTGGTCTCCCTGCCTTTTGCCCTACAACTCCCAAAGGGAGCAAGCCAACACTGAAAGTAGTGCAATCGATTCTCTCACCTCAGAACTCTGCCCCCTCATGCCCACCTTAGTGAGCTGCGCTTGTGGGCCAGGCCAGCATGAGTTCTGTGGAGAGGTTATTTTCGAAGATGGAGCATGAGGTATAGCTTTCCTGAGAAAGTCCCCAGGACACCTCTGCTCAACTCTGCTCTCCATTAAGAATGGCATGGCAGACATGCCCCATTTTCCAGCTGTGTGTCTGGACAGGCTGATAAGACTCAGACGGGCAGCCCGTTTGCATAAGGAATTTGCAATGTTTTATTTCACCCTCCCCTCCAAGAAACAATCCATTCTCTCCCCGCCCCTTGGACTCCCACTCTGATTCTTCATATGGGCTAGCTTATGAATGCCATGCCCTTTAAAGCCGAAGGAGGGAAAAAGAGCCCCGCGCAGCTAGTGGTGTTGTTTTTGGGCGTGTGTGATGTTGTACTTGGACAGTGATGCATTGACGGGTGGGGTGGGGGGGGGGGAGAGAGGCTGTGCTAATAAGGTGGAGATTGGGAAGGAAAATCCCTTTCGAGTCTGAAAGCTTTTTCCTCTCTGCTTAATCACACTGCACACCCTGCTCTCCCAAGCTCACCACCCCAGAAAGCCCCAGACAAGCAGGTCTGCCTCCCCTTTCACCGATGTCTGAAATCAAGACCTTGGCTCCTCTCCATCTTCAACAGAATACTGTGTAACTTCTTCCTCCTCTCTGCCAGCTTTGACTAACAGCATCTGCACTGGCTAACTTTTGCACAAACAATTGCTGCTTCTTGCTTCACTATGGCAGAAGGAGAAGCTCACTAAGGTGAGGCCAAGAGTTTCCTGTGCCTTGGATGTAGTAACCATCTTGGAGGTGCAATTTGAGATAGAACAGCGCAGCGAGATGGATTTTGGAAGCGTAATGAACCAGGTACTATTTATCTGTCTTTCCTCCCCTGATTTAATAGGGAAGTTGGGAGAAGTGTCAGTGGGAAATCAGAAGAACTGCTTGAAAGTGAGTGAAGAAATGTATTTAGTTTAATCACAAAAATTCCAGGGGCTAGAAGTATACTGGGATTATAAAATGAGTTGCAAAATGGTGACAGCTAAAACAGCTGGGCATTTGGGGAAAGCATTAAACATCTGAAGGAAGTTAGGAATATGCTGTTGAAGGATTATGTGCTGTACCGTTCTTCTGTTCCCATCGTAATCTATTTTCAGTTCAGTGTGCTTCTGTGTTCTCTCCTTTTGATTGGGACAGGCGTATCTTTCCTTCGGTATGTAAAGGAGATGGTCTGTCATTCTGCACCCATAACCCTGCTAGCGCCACTGTTAGCTAGCATAAAGGAACATTCTGTAGCAGGCAAGTTTGATGGGGCAGTTTTGGATTCAGCACTGTGAAAGTGAGGAGGAGAATGCAGAGCTGAAGGTGGGTGCCTGCACCTAAACTCTGCCCCCTCCATCTGTTGGCTCATCAGTTTGGTAAGGATTATGGGGCAAATAATTGGAAGGAGCGTGTAAGGCGTTTGCAGGCAGCAATCAGAAGAAAGTGCCAAAGTTAGATTTCAAAAGGGTGAAGTTCTTTTATATCGGAAGGAGATGTGTAAAGCAAAATTCAGATTTGACCACTTTCCTAAATCCCCAGCATAGAGACATGTACACACATCACTTGCCAAGTCTGATTAACTTTACCATCAGAGCAGAAGTGATCCTTGTCATTGATTGCTCATTATGCGTGATTGTGGAATTTTTTTTGGGTAGCATGTTCATATATTTAGTAAGTGTCAGTGGTAGAATCAGTCTGTCACATGAACTGCAGGTAACATTAGCTTTGATTTTTAGTAGCTATTGTAAGGAGCTAAAGTTGTCACAGCTGAAAGTCAGAGTCAGCAGCAGATCCAGATTTTTACTGAAGAATTCCTCAAAACACATGGATTCAAACTTGCTCATAATTTCAACTCTGGTTTGCGTTCCTTGCTTTGAATCTTAACTGAAGCTCTTCATTAACTAAGCTGCTGGGATCCACTATCCAATATATATTTGCAATATTTTTGTAAAGCTCTCCCAATCCACCTTCTATCCAGAGAGCAGTAACTCCAGCCTTTAACACCAATGTCTACACTCTGTGAGGGTTTTGTTAGGAAAGAGATGGGATAATTCTGACCGTTTTCCAGACTGGGGTGTCCGTGGCTGGCACCGTCTCTTTCTGCCTTCGATGTCAGGTCCTGCAGTAATTGTTCTTCTGGTTAATGAATGCCAGCACAACTTGGTGGCATGAAATTCAAGAACCCAAGTTGCAGAAGTCCAGAATTCTTCTCCATCTCCTCAGCATGGGAAGTATCCGTGCTGTACCCCAGATGCTCTGATTTTTCTTAGGAGACTTATCAAGAGAAAGCTAGGCTAACGCGATGGTATGTCTGGCTTGATTTCACACTCTGAGCAGAGCTTTCAGCACAGATGGATTTAGGCTTGGTCCGCGATCTGTTCTTTGAAAAAGGAAACAGCCTTTGCAAGCCTGGAAATGGATGCGTCATCCTACAAAAAAAGCAAAACAAAGGCCGCTGTCGGAAGCTTCTCATGACCGGCCGGAGGCTACAGAAATCAACAAGCTCCAGGCAGTCTGTGCATAGTACATGTTAGAGAGAGAAAAGCTTAGGAGTAACTGCATGTTGTGACATGAATCTTGGGCATATTGGAGAGCATTCTAGGTTGCAGGGGGAGGAATCCCTCACCCAACAGAGGTTAGCCAAGGGGTCATTTTTCTCAGGCAGAAGGACTCACTAATACAGGCTGGTATGCAGGTATGTGGTGAGATGTTCAATGTTTATCCACTAAATCAACATCAGTGACTACAACCTCTGAGCCCAGGCACAATGATAAACACAAGAGCACCAAACATCATATGGAAAAAAGTTCAACTACAGTCAAACAATGGGCACATTTCAGAGAAGGGTAAGCACACTAAAATCCTTCTGAGATAGATGGGCTTTTAAGTTCTGATCTGTGTGGTTTATGTTGCGTTAATGTCAATTAAACAGAAACATGTCAAGCTTTGCTTGGAGTGATTCCTGTGCGTTCAGCAACAGAGTTCAGTATACCACATCCTTCATCATTTGATGGACATTTGCTTTCTATTATGGTCCCAATTCAGATTTAGTCAGGTCCTGGGTGGAGATGTGCACCCTCTGTTCTCAACCTTTGGGTCCCCAGATGTTGTTGGGCTACAACTCCCATCATCCCTGAGCTCTGGCCTTGCTAGCTAGGGGTGATGGGAGTTGTAGTTCAACAACATCTGGGGACCCATAGGTTGAGAAAGGCTGAATAAAGAGACAATTTCTTTTTGCAAGGTTTTATACTTTTGTTAGGGACAGGGGTGGCGCTGTGGGTTAAACCACAGAGCCTAGGACTTGCCGATCAGAAGGTCGGCGGTTCGAATCCCCGTGACGGGGTGAGCTCCCGTTGCCTGGTCCCTGCTCCTGCCAACCTAGCAGTTCGAAAGCACACCGAAGTGCAAGTAGATAAATAGGTACCGCTCCAGTGGGGAAGGTAAACGGAAGGTAAATCTTCCATCATATTGTCCAAACAGGCACTGTTTGCAGGTGACTGGGTACCCACATTTAGGCAAAAACCAACCCCCTCCCAAACCCATGCACGTTAGCTTACCAGTGCACATATAGTAATTGAGAAATGAAGCTATAGTTGAAAAGACAGGACCTGTGTAAGGTAAAGGTAAAGAAACCCTGGACGGTTAAGTCCAGTCAAAGGCAACTATGGGGTATGGTGCTCATTTCCCTTTCCAGGCCGAGGGAGCCGGTGTTTGTCCACAGCTTTCTGGGTCATGATTAAATCACTACTGGCACACGGAGGACCATGACGAATGCCAGAGTGCACAGAAACGCTGTTTACTGTTCCACTGCAGTGGTACCTATTTATCTACTTGCCCTGGTATGCTTTTGAACTGCTAGGTTGGCAGAAGCTGGGACAGAGCAATGGCAGCTCATCCCATCACTCAGATTTGAACTGCCGACTTTCCAATCAGCAAGCCCAAGAAACTCAGTGGTTTAGACCACAGTGCCACCAGCACCTTTCCCCCAAATCATTGTAGATGTGTTCATGAAGCCAGTCTTCCTGCATAGGAGGAATGCTGTGAGACAGCTATGTGGTTTTAACCCATGTTTGGACTTCACCGTATTTCTAGGGTGGGTTGAGGGGAGAAAGCTTCAGCAAAACACTTAACAAAGGGCTAGAGTTCTTTATAATAAATCTGCCTTGGCAATTAAAGCAGTGTGCTTGGGGCATTGTTTTGTGGAAGGGTGTAACATTAATGAGACTTCCTGGGGCTGGGTGAACTCTTTGGGAAGTGTGTTTATTTTCTGCTTGTTTGGACTGACTTCACTTGGCTATCTCTTTGGACCATCCCATGCTTCCCATTAGCTGCTCTAGCCACTGTTGTCTTCATTGTGTATTTCTCCAGTGTGTTGCTGAATACCTTTGTTGACATGTCAAGACTGGGACTTGTGCACAAGCATAAAAAGGGCCCTAAGTATTAGAAGGCACTCTACTCTCTTGAGATAGATGGTGAATAATTGGGATGGGGACAGAGCAGGGATATCAGTTCCTAGAACTGCCGAGCAAGAAGGAATCTCTTTAATCCTTTGCCATCTCAAACTTGCTGGGGCAGGGGGTGAGTTCTTTAATTTCCCACTATGCCAGATCCAGGGTGGCAAAGCAGAGGACCCCGAGAATCAGCTCTTTAGGGGGATTTGGAGGACTGTGGATCAACCAGATCCAAATCCACTGGCACCCCTCTCCTGAAATACCTTGTATGGGGGATTTTTGATTACTATTACTGGTGGGAGAATCACAGTTTTCAGACTGTGGGGGTGAAACTGGAGTCTCTGCTGTGGTGGAGCCCTCCATTCACCCATGGCAAATGATGGCACTCTTCTGCACTGATGGGGGCTATTTGGGGATGCAGTTACACACAATCCTCTTCCTCCCAGCCATTAACAGCAGGGAGCAGGTTGGGTCTGCACTTTAAACATTTTCACTATCATTTAAATGCATCTGTTAAAATTTAATCATGGGCATGTGTACCTGTATAACGCTGCAGAATCAGCAAACTGAACATTATTTGGTTTAATGAGACTATAAGCCCTTTCCCCATGTCCTCCTCCACCTCCTCCTTTAAAAAAGCATCCGATGCGTATAATGGAAGATAATAATTTCTAGTCCTTACAAAACTGTAGAAGAAAAAGAGTGAATTCTTCTGCTTGTACTGATGAAGGCTCTGATGTCAAAGAGATAAACATTGCAACTTCTTGCCCCCGCCCCCTTGTGGTTCTAAGTCTCTTTCTTTGCTCCTGCCCCTCTTGGCCTTAGACATCCTTCTCACTTTCTTTGCCACCTCTTCCCCAAGACATTGGCAATGTATTCTGCATAAATCCAAGGCCTGTGTTAAGATCAAACAGTAGCTTCAGTGAGGGACATATCCATGTTTGCAGACATTTCTGAGTGTTGCATAAAGCCTGAATTGCACCTTATTAAAACAAGAAGTGGTTCCTCCTTATGCTAAACTCAGCATCTGCAGAAAACAAGTGATCTCTGTTCTCTTTCACAGAGTAGAAAACAATTACCTTATCTTACTTCTGTATTCTTTACTTGAGCCTAAGCCTAATCAATTCCATCCTAGTTTCTGCTCAAAGCTGGAAAATATGAACTCTAAGACTGCTTTCTTTACTTTTTGGTCCCCTTGGTTCTTTTCCCACCAGGTGTAAACCATGCAACTGGCTGCTGTCTTCTCCATGGGGGTGGCCTGGCATTTAAAGATGTTTGAGACAGGCCAGTGGTATTTGTCTCTGGAGACAGACCTCCTTTCCCAGGCCTGCTGGTTCTTGCAATATCTTAGTTGAGATCTAATAACAGCAAATTACTTTTGGTCTGAGGTTGAAGTGAGTTTTGCAGGCAGCACTGTGCTTACATACTGCCAAGTGTAACTAAGCAGATGCCAATAACTAAGCAGTATCGGAGCCCGTAATGTCTCCCTGCCCACCCAGATGCACTCTGGGAAATCATACATAGATATCTATATCTGCAAGGAAGCTGTTTGTTTGCTAAATGTATGCATTTCCCTTTCAACATACAATGTTTGTGCCTTCCAGCTCTTTTGCTGCTTCACACTCTAATCTCTATGTGTATCCATAGGCTCTGTTTTTCTCTTGCTGGGAGTGTAAGTGGATTCTCTCCCACTGTAGAGATGGCTTTCTCCCGTCCTTTCTCTAAGGAGCTCAGGATGGCAATACATGGGGCTTTCCCCTATTTTACCACACAAAAACCCTTCAGGGAGGGTTAGGTTAAGAAATGGTGATTGGCTCAATATCACCTAGAGAGGTTCATGGCTAGTTGTGGAGGTGAGCATGGGTCCCTCCAGATCAAGACCTACACTTTGGTCTAGTCAGTGCACCACACTGGCTCTTTTCAGCTCTCCAGTTGTGTACTTCATACACACAAATAGCCAGTACTCACCACATGGAGACTTGTGGAAATGTTGTTGTACGACAGCATCACACTCCTTGTGACAGCTGACACTGGCAAGGAAACTCTCTTGGTTTGGGCAATCCATGTGGTGCATGACCCTTGCATTTTTCAGCCATTACCTGGCACCTTCGTTTTCAACAAAAGCTGTCTCAGTGTAACATTTCTCATTGTGGAAGACACACTGAGACTTCTTGGTACTGGATGAACTCTTTGGGAAGTGTTTTTTATTATTTTCTGCTTGTTTGGACACACTTCACTTGGTTATCCCTGGGTCATCCCATTCTTCCCGTTAGCCGCTCCAGACACTGTTGTCTGCATTGTGCCTCTCCAGTGTGTTGCTGAATAATTTTGTTGACCTGTCAATACTGGGACTTCTGCACAAGCATAAAAAAGGCTATAGGTATACCTCTCTTGAGGCAGGTGTGGTAAATAATTGGGATGGGGACAGAGCCGGGATATCAGTTCCTAGAGCTGCCGAGCAAGAAGGAATCCTCTGCCATCTCAAACTTGCTGGGGCAGGAGATGAGTTCTTTAATTTTCCACTATGCCAGGTCCAGACTGTGTTGCAGAAGTGGGGGTTATTGGGACTTCAAGGTGCCTAGCATGTGAAGCCTCTCGCATGACACAGTGTTTGTGAACACTTTTGAACATGTGCATCAGGCCTGGTGCCATGGAGGGGAACTATATTAATATGATCAGGGATGTGTACATGCATTCCATTAGCCTGGCCCTGTCTGGGAGTGCACTGTTTGTTTGTTTTTGCACGCCCAGGGTGAGAACCAGATGGCTAACAGGCACGCTGGTTGGCACTACTGAGACTGCTTGGCAAGGCTGTGCTGAGTCACTGAACAGCGTTTGGGTGGATTGACCATGACTCCCTGCCTGGGTTTCCATTAGGCTGTATAGATCCAAGAAATTGTCCCAGGCTAGAAAGGGAGGAGGAGACCATAGGCGTACACTGCCGCTGAGCTGTTGGGTCTGGCATCATCAGAAAGTTGGCTACAGGCTCCTGCTTTCTTGGAAGGGGTTCTTGGCAACATTTCTGTTTGTTGCAAAAGCAGCACTTCCTGGTGCAATTTTATTATTTTAATCGTAGCATGGACATGCTTGGTTGTTACATATGTTTTGTGAATGCCAGCACCAAGGAGTTCTAGGAACAAAGTTGGGAGTCCAGTGTGCTGATAGCTGTTGGTTCAAACATTTGAAAGCAAATCACGGCTCACTCACTGAAGGACTCCCAGCATTACGAAAGTGCGAGAGGATATAAAGGACAATTGGAGGAAGCACAATATTATTCTTCTGATTTATGCAGTGCTATCAGTGTACATCGTTTGGTGCATCATAAACACAAAAGACAGGTCTCTGCCCCAAGAAGCTTTCAATGGAGAAGAAAGCAGAGGGAAGGAAGGAGAGAAAGCCAAGGGTAACAAGTTATGGCTTGGTGACAGCAAATGAAGGGCTTAAGCAATGGTGTGAAGGAAAAGTGTGCTGTAGGCACTGTGACTAATTTGCATTATACTTGGGATTATTGACAAGCACTCACTGGGGGTCAGGGTGCCAGTCCCTGGAAAATTCCACGAGGGTAGCCATGTCTGGAGTAATGTTAGGGCCAGCTGATTTATTGTTATGTGAATTTCCATTGGCAGCCACATACTTCTTTATCAGATGCATTTAGTGGGGTGAGAATGTGGCAGGTAGGTGTGTGCAACACATGGCTGGAGGCATTTGTAGATCAGCTCCGTAACATGGGAACTCAAGATGTCTGGAAAAAGCACCCTAGTGGAGGCAACTCAAGGTGAATGCAGTAGATTAGCTTAACATTTGTTGAAACAATGTAGCATGAATGCTAAACATGAATGCGCTAAAACAGCCAGCTGGGAAGCAGCTATTTTTGTTCAAGCCTAAGGCCAGAGACAGGAGACTCTTGTTCATCTGAAAAGTAACAGATAAAACGTAGTGGAAGGGTAAATGACAGGTCAAAGGCATCAAACGTTGCACTGGCCTTTTCCTCACCGCTGTGGCCAATTCTAGTCTGGGATTTGGCTCTGAGTGTGTGTGACAGGTAAAACCTGTCTTTGCTGCAGACATAAGTAGGATTCCCCCAGGCTGTGTGCTGGCCTGGAATAAGTGGATGAAGTCAATTTGGGTTTCCCACCCTCATCCTGAGCAAGACCTTGGTTACTGGGGGTCAATGCCTCAGCTTGGAAAATAGGATGCAGGCCAGGAAGTGAAACCCATAAGGTAAGGCAGGTGTTTGTAGATTAGACCCCCCACCACCCTCAGATGTCAGCTGGGAGCTGCTGCCAGGGAGAAAAAAATCAAAGCTGGTAAATCATTTATCTAGATAGGCAGACATAGCAAACTCTAGATGAGTTTAGCTGGGAGAGTTGGCGCAAAGGGAATTTGATTAGCATACTAAGTAGGCAGAAATCTACAGGTGACTTTGTCTTCTCTCTCACATTTTCTTCAAAAAGTAAAAACTCAGGGGTGCACATGTGCATTTTAGAATTAGTTTGCCAGGTAGAGAGTTTCCCATAACTCCCACCTTGTAGCTGCTTTTTAGAGCATTACCTGCTTTCTTATCATGTGTACCAGTTAGTATTCGCAGCTAGCTGACTGGTAAAAAATAACCTTTTGGGTGAGAGGGACTAACTGTTTTGCTAGCATATGTTGAGATTTGAAATTCTGGAAAAGGGTGCAATTTGGATTTAGCTTTGTATTGACCTCTGGAAAACACACAGGCTTCTGATCTGTTGAAATATAAGTGTGTACATACCATAGTTCTTAGCAGCCTTTCAAAAAAGTCTATAAAAGTAATGAGTGTATCAAAATATTTATTAGACCACTTGTCCACATGTACTGTACCCATATTAGTAACTGTACTTTGTTAAGGCTTGCTGGGAATTTTAGCTTGGTGAGGGATACACTATCGTGCCCAGAATTCTTTGGGTGAAAGAATATAGTGTTTATGCAGCTAGGTTTACTTGAAGGGAACAACTACAGTTGCTGTTAAAAGTTGATGTCACTGTGTCTGCCTGGGAAATCACTTGAAGGGGCAGGAAATGAATGTAGGAGAGAAGCTGTTCTCTCGCCCACCCCCTCCCTCCCTATGTAAATATTTATGTGAACTGCCCCAGGTTTTATGGCTAGGTCAGCTTTTAAGCCTAAATATGTGTATAAATGTCAGTAAGTCCATTTGGATTTTGCATAAATAAGCATATGTGTGCAAAGGCAGGCAAGTGTGCTCCCATGCAAGTCATGCTCAGACCCCCTTGTTCCTAAATGTGAAGGAAAAGGCAGATCCACATGAAACATCTGAAGCTCATTTAAAGCACACGACTTCCCCAGAGCATCCTGGGAACCGTAGTTAGTTCAGGGTACTGGGAATTGTAGTTCTTGTGTGTGGGGGGGGGGGGGAAGAACTGCAGCTGCCAGGATTCTTTTGGAGTGCCATGTGCGTAAACATGGGATTATGCGGGGCAGGGTTTTGTGGAGGAGTGGATTCAGGCAAAAAGTCAGGGCGGAACAGCAGGTTTGGGGTCAGGAGATCTTCTGCCGACTTCGAAGCTGGTGGTTTCCAGCCAATTTTCAGCGTCACCCTCTATGAGTCCCAAAGAGGAGCTTTGTAAACTTTGCCTTTTTAGGCCTGGGAGCCAACAGCAGCAAACAGAAAGGCCCAGCTGCAAATGAAAATCCTCTCCTTGTGCAAACAACAGTAAGTAGGAAGCTGCCACTTGCCGTGTCTCGCTCAAAAGGGCACAACAATGAAGGTTTTTAGGAAGTATTCAAGAGGTTTGTTATCCTGGCCCCCATTCTACAAGTGCCAAACAGGCAAAAACCCTGGCAGCTGCTGGTCAGGATTTATAGCTCTTGGTTTGTTTTTAGAGACTAGAGAAGGAGGTGTGGTTCTGACAATAGCAGCACCTCCTGATGCAGGTGAGGTTACTTCCAGGTCACCTGTTTATTATTGAGCATTCAACCTGATTTGTTTGCAGGGAGATTAGACGAAGTTAGCTATTTATTGAATATTCATTCTAATTTGTTTACAGGAAGGTCAAGTGATGCGGCATCAAACAAATGCATTTTACTGTCATCTTCCAATTTTGCAAAGTGTCCAATCTTTTAGAGAAGTGTCAGAGTTTCAGCTATAAGTGCACAGCCTGAATTTGCCAGTATGTGTTTGAACCCTACCTGAATATATAGTGACAGTTTGGAAGTGCCCTCCTACATTTTTTCCTACATGAGCAAGTAATTTTGAGGAAGGGTTTTTCCCCATTGGTAATGCAGGCTATGCACACATTAGCCACCTTCCACTGTGTTTCAAGTTGCAATTGCACACTGTTGTACACACCAGAGGTTCATTGAATGCACATTACTTGTTTGGTATTGGTATTATATATATATTTATATCCCACCTTTCCCCCTGATTGGACTCAAGGCTTTCTCTGCCCCTGCAAACCCCCAAACTCCTGTCCATGAAGCTGTCACCTGTACATGTGCTGTCTTCCATGTATGCACAATGGCTGTCTAAAAATGGCAGCTTAACTGTGCAGTGAATGTGGCTCAAGTTTTCATTTTTGATTGAAGCTGGTTTGAAGGAAAAAAGCCAGAGTAAATGGTAATGTGTACACAGCCACAGTGTGTGTGTGTGTGTGTGTGTGTGTGATGGACTTGAACCAAATCCCTTCTCCTAAATTTTTTTTGGTAAACATTTGAAAGGATGGGAGAACAAATCACAGATCTTCATAATCTCATCTGAATCAACAGAGTTCTGGCCGTGGTGATGAGGGAAAAGCAGACCTGAATGAAGAGTTCTGCTGCATTGTGGGCAGAATTGTCAGCTAGGCAGAATTTCTCATCCTGGTAATAAAGATGTGAGCCAGAAAGACCCTTTGCTTAACCTTAGATCCCAGGAGGGTGGACTAGTAAGTGAGGCTGCCCTGGCAGATTAGTAAGAATAAAAACGCAAGAAGGGAAGAAAAAAAAAATGGAGACATTTTTGCTTTTCCTTGTAATCTCTTCAAATCTGATCTGGAACAAACACCAGGCTATAAATATGCAACTTCCTGATGCCATTTGTAATGGTATTTCTTAAGTTCAGATTACAGTGTTTCAAGCCCTACTGATATTTTATCAGTCATCCCGGCTTTTAAATAAATAAAGCCGCAGCTGACCAGAAGGGAGTTGAGATTCCATAGCAGGACAAGTTAGAGCCAGATAGGAACTGAATACTTGGGAAAGAAGGTGGGAGAGATCAGATAGAAGTATGATCAAGTATGATTGCAGACGCCAGCGGCATCATTGAGCTTGCTTGTATTTCTTAAATAAGGCATAAGGAATGCAGTGGATTTACAGTTCCACAATACAATGCATCACTGGTAGTCTATTGCTGGGTTTACTAACAGAGCATTAGGCTTTGACAGTATAGATGTTATTACTGTAGCTATAACTCTTAGCTGATTGCATTATTGACCTGCAGCTGGTGGGTCATGGAAATCATGAAGAGAGTCCAGGTCATAGATGCTTGTGTGTGTGTGTGTGTGTGAGAGAGAGAGAGAGAGTTCTAGATGAGTTAATGGATTTGGCAGTTGCATCTACCTGGCATTGATCTACCTCTCACAAATTTGCCTTGCTTGTTCTTCCTTTTTTCATTGGGTATTTCTTGTTGGAATATATGGTCAAAAATCGGGTGCAATAAAAAACCAAAGAAAGGGGATGGAAATGGATTGGGGTGGGAAATAGTAAGCCCTGGAGGTCAAGGTTTAGACGCCAAGGTGAGGAACAGGAGAGCTGTTCCAAGAACAGAACATCCCACTCCTTTGTCACCAGAAGCCCATTCCATGACTCCTTTTGATTTCATAGCCTTTGCATAGTTTCAGACTTTCTTGCAACATTATAAAAGCTAGAAAATTCCCTTTTTTGGGGAAAAAATGTAGATGGGAAGATTCCTAGGGAGTAGGATTCTGGTTTGGAATGCATGTTCTGTGCTTCATAGCACCTATGGAAGCAAGAGGAATATGCATAATCCAGCCTTTTACTAATACTCCTTGTTCCTTGAAGGCATTCATCTCCACATTAAAGTCATCACTTCAGCGTCTCTCAGTAAAGCTCACTTTCTTGTAGTAGCTGATGGGTCCCTTGCATCAAGGATCCCTTTCATGGAGGGCGCTGGCTAAGGCCTCTTGAACCTCACATTGCCATGGATAAGAAATGGTGGGCAAATAGCCTTTGAAAGCGTGCAACTTCCCCTCAAGAATCTTGGGAACTGTAGTTTGTTAAGAGTCCTGGGAATTGTATCTCTGCCAAAGGGAAACTACAGTCCCAGAGGAAGTGCATTAAAGTGTATGGTGCGGACGTGACCTTTCTCAGGGAAGCACAGTTACCATGGTTGATCCGATAATCTTCCAAGGACCCTCAGGCTTCCTGGGACCTCAGTCAGAATTCTTTGAAATCCACATGGCTCCATCAATCTTTGCAACTCTGGTTGCTTCCCCTCTGGAGCCCTTTGTTGCTGCAGAAGCAACGCCTTTCCAGAATTAGCTGGAAGTGCAATTAAAAACAGTGCTTCCATGGAGTGCTTAATTAATTCAGTACTAATTTAACTAGCCATTCCCCTCTCCATGTATATGATCCTCTTGTAATATCTACTCACAAGTAAGCTCCAGTCAGTAAAGGTTCTTTCCAATGTCAATTGAAAGATTCGTGTTTGCAGGTTCAGCTGTTTTATTGCTACCCTGGTCAATGTGGCATGGGGTCTAGTGCTGAATTGCCCCCTTTTGTCACCTGACTTCTTGATTTGTATACACTATTCATTTCTTTACATTGGGTGGTATTCAACTTTACTCAGAGCAGACCCATTGAGATTAATGAACACAACTAATTTAGGTCCATTAATTTCAACGGGACTACTCTGAACAATACTTTGTCTACCCATTCTTTTAAATCTCTTTCTCCCCCCCCCCCCCCCCCGCGCCGCCTCCTTGGTAGCAAAACAACACTGTTCTCTGCAATGGGAAGAAAAGATGGAGGAAGGAGTAAAGAAATAACTGCTGTTGTTGTTTAGTCATTTAGTCGTGTCTGACTCTTCGTGACCCCATGGACCAGAGCACGCCAGGCACTCCTGTCTTCCACTGCCTCCCGCAGTTTGGTCAGAAACTGCTGTACAGAGGTCTAATAATTGGCTCAATAACTGGCAATTCAACATTAATCCTTCAATGGTGCTGACCAAGGAAGCAATAAAATAAGCTAAACCCACAAACAGGAGGCTTTCAATTTAAATGAACGGTATCCCTTAAAAGTTCAAATAGTTGTTGCTGTCATTTTATTTGATAGCAAAATAAATAAATAAAAATAAAAAATTGCCGCAAACCTCCGCCCCCCCTCCCCCGGGCATGTAATGATTTAATAATGGCATTGTATGGATTCCTCATTTTTAAAAAGTGATTGAACAAAAGATGGAAACCAGAGAAAGGGCAAATGTGGAAGCAATGTCTGGCCTTTTCTTAATAGTGATTGTGGATGAAATGAAAAATAGTTTCTCTTTTTCTGTTGGTTTTCAGGTAAAGTCATTTGTTCTCAATTAGAATAAAATATTAGGGCTTGCATTCCACTGCCAAAATTGTTGATAAGTTCTGTCTGTAGGCTAATAATAATTTTTTGTGGTTACTCCGTATCTCTTTTTTAAAACACACAAGAATCAGGTCATCCCCTCTTCTGTCATTGCTGGGCACCAGATTGTGGGCTTATCACAGTGTGCAGAAAACTAATGATCTTGTACTGCAGCTGGGGAGTCTCATGGTCCTGTGATGGTCCTGAGATTTCAATCTGCTGTTGCGTGCTCCAGTTGCCTACACACACTATTTTTTATCTCTCATTTGAGCATGCAGATAGTTCAACCTTGTGACTATGACTAATATTGCTGGCTGAAAACATAGCTAGGTTGTTCTGGTTGGGGAGAAAATGCATCAAAATGCATGTTTTCATAAGAAATGACAGGATAGATAAGGATTGCAATATGGATTGCAACTAAGGCTGTGCGTATACTGCTTCCCAAACCAGAAGTGGGAGCGCACTGCATATGCAGAGTAAATGGGAGTGTGTACACAGCCTAGATGTTGTGCTGTGTTAACTCTGATCAGCGTGGCTTCTCTCCCACAGGTGCAAAGAGCTTGTGTTTAAATGCAAAGACCAGAAGCTCTGTAACCAAAGAAGCAAAGGTTTCTGTAGCCAAACTGCTGCTCACATTGCATTAAACATCATCTTCCATGTCTCCCCACTGAGGTCTAAGTTCAGATGAGCCCACTCACTTTCCTCTAGCATAAACGTATTCCCCACCAGCATGTAGGAACCTAACCTGGAAAGAATCCAGCTTCCAGAGGTCACAATCAGGTCAAGTTGAATCTAAATATGTTTGAGTAGTGCATGGCTACCACCAAAATAAAGCTGCTGAGCATGTCTGGCAAGGGCAGACCCAGGTTTTCGGCAGATGCTCTCTGTGTGGGCGAGTGTCCTCAGGCAACTTTAAGTTAATAAAGCATTCAGTAGACAGTGCTTAATCTCTTGGTCTGAAGCATGGGAGAGTGCTGCTGTGTTCATATTTTGCTTGTGGGTATCCTGTCAGCATCTTGGTAAAAACACTGGACTTTGGTTCAATCCAGCAGAGGTGGTCTTATGTTCTTAACGTACAAAGCAGGCAAAATTGCCTTTCTGCTTGGACCAACTTAGATTGTTGGAGCCACATGCAAGCTTCCAGATGTTCTCTGAACTCTCCAGTGGGCAGAATGCAATTGGATAAACATTTCAAAACAATACAGAGAATGCTAGGATAAAAATAGTTTTTTAAAAAATATTTTCATTGTAAAGAGGGTTTGTGTTCCAGTAGACACTTTCATACACCCCCCCACCCCCTATCTTGAAAGTGCTTCCTTCTCATCTATTGAAAGAACTGCATGAAATGTTAAAATTTTGATGCTTTCTGCAGCAGTCAACAAAACCTTATTATCTTTGGTTTATTCCTTTTGGTTTGTTTTTCTTGTACACAATAACACTTGTTTGACAGTGGAATTTGCTGCCAAGGAGTGTGGTGGAGTCTCCTTCTTCGGAGGTCTTTAAGCAGAGGCTTGACAACCATATGTCAGGAGTGCTCTGATGGTGTTTCCTGCTTGGCAGGGAGTTGGACTCGATGGCCCTTGTGGTCTCTTCCAACTCTATGATTCTATGAACACTTGACACCGGTCTCCCCTCTGTGGATGACAGACACATATGATAATAGGCCTAGGTCTTTGGGAAAGAAATTCAAGCAATACCGGCCAGCGGGTCAGTGTGGGTGTGCTGGGGTTCTTCACTTGGCTTTCCAATACCATTCTTTGCTACCATTTTTTATGGGGGTTAGGATGTGCAAATTGTTTCAATAGGCTGTTTGCTGTGGCGGCAGTGGCTTTGTTCCCACTGCCGCCACCCATTTTTATAGCAGCGATGGAGAACCTGTGGCTTTCCAGATGTGGTTGGGCTTCAGCTCCTCTCAGCCCCTGTCCGCATGGCCAACAGTCAGGGATGATGGGAGCTGCAGTTCAACAAAGTCTGGAGGGACACTCCTTTTGTGAAAAAGAAAATCACCCCTACAAAATGTGTGGTCCATTTTTCTGTTGTTCTGTCATATACCATATTAACCAAAGGCATATTATTATTCATTAAAAAAAGATTGTCAGGCATCCTAGATTTTGACAAGTTTGGGGACTTTGGCGATTGGTGCATACCTTAACTTTACAAAGCAGCCAAGGGCGCTTTTCCCTCTATGAACATTTTTTTTGCTTAAAAATGTGTATCGTCTTATCTTCATGCGAGACACTCTGACATCTCTGAAGCCTCCCAGCTGGCTGCACTTCCTAGAATCCTCCCAGGGGCATTTCAGAAAGAATGGCCAGGCAGGAGGATGCGGAGATACTGCAAAGTATTTTGCCGCTATGAGAAAGATTAGTGGAAGGGGGGTGGGAACCTCAACCACCTCATAAAGGTTTTCTTACCCCTCATATCTTTAGTTTCCTCCCACCCTGCTAAATAAAGTTGGGCAGGATATTTTGATATGGCTTTAGACATATCGTTTTGCTGCTGCTTGTGGTGGTGGTGGTGGCAGCAGCAGCTGTGTGGCTCCTTATGACAGAAGTTTAGCTGACAGCCACCACCACCCTACACTCCTGGAATGACATCATGAGACATAAGAAAGTACTGATATTTGGTGAAGAGATCTAAATGTGTAAGAGAAAGGATGACTCTTTCAAGCTTGTTGGTCAGCAGTAGCTCCTGATAACTTTGAGCTGGATAAAGTGTGAGCCTAGCAGTTCTCATCTTCCTAGCAGATTGCTTTAATTGTTCCATCCAGTGTATCATCTGGGGATGTGGTGTTTCTAAGAACTGGCAGGGGTTGGGGAGCCTCTGAAGATCCCAAGCCTTTGACTCACCCTGTGACTCAAGCCAAACCATCCATGTCTCAGACTACTAACCCTGAGCTGGGTATGAGAAAGGTCCATGAGCCAGACAACAGAGCAGATTTGAGACTCATAGGTAACAAAGACATACAAGGATACCCCTAAGTGTTTTCCTGTGGATGATGAGCCTCCTTTCCTGATCCCCAGGGTATTGTGTATCATCTTTCCTTCTTTTCTTGAGGATCCACTTTTAGTGTTCCATTCCTTCTCTCCTGTACATCTGAGCGGGGACCACGAATTCAAGCGTTTGAGCATTTGAGGACTTGGGATCGCGGTGAAAGGTACAGGCTCTGTTTTTGTGGGGAAAACAGCCAAGTAAACTTGCGTCTGTGAATGGAAAAAAAATTAATGCAAAAGAAACATCCCGTACTTGTGTTATATAAACAGAAGATTATCCGAGGCTGTAAGAAAATGTATCATGTATGAAAAAAATAAATAAGATAGAGGCAGATCATTGGGCTTTTGCAAAGGAATTTAGTGTGAGAGATTGTGGCATCCTGCTGATGGAACATTGGACAGCTGTTGTGCAGACAAATGTTGGGGATATCTGTGTAAAGGGGATATCTGTGGAAAGCCAACAGGAACTTTCAGTTTTGGTTAAGGGTGGGTTGAACATTTGAATATTTCAAGCTTTCACCTCTCTCTCTCTCTCTCTCTCTCTCTCTCTCTCTCTGTGTGTGTGTGTGTGTGTAAAGTAAAAGTGGGGATGAAACTGTCCCTTATTTTCACATTTTCCAGGGTGGGGACAAATGTTGAGGTTGGGTACCCAAAACCCACTTGTTCTTGACTTGCTCCTCCTTGTTACAGATTGCCATTTCCCAGTCATTCTTACTCTGAAACTCTTACTCCATTCAAAACTAATAACAAGGCATATTTCAACTGATATTGAATTTGTGCACTTGCTGTTGGAGTGTGCTCAGAATTTGATTCCTCTAACCTCTTTCTTTATCTCAATGGGAAGCCACCCATTCTTCCTGATTGCTATGTTTGTAGACAGCTGCAGCAGCTTCCACTGTTTGGATGCGTGGCTTCCCCAATCCCAGCGCTGGAATCATCCAAACCTTCATCCACTGATCATAAGGATGCCGTAGCAATGGGATTCCTAGAGACTGCTGCAGTAAAATGCGTAGAAATGCCTACATGCAAAATGTATGTGGTTTCCAGCTCTGTGCATGTAACATAATAGCATATAAAAACATTCTCCATTTGTGCCCTTTTTGGATTCTTGTTGAACCAAAGTATCTTGACCTATAAGGAAAGAATAAGCCAGCTTTGAAAGTATGCTGCCCTTTGGGACATTTTTTTTTTTTTTTTTGCACTCCACTCCCTAAAAACAGTAATACCAGGGAGAAAATAATTTGCTTATTGCACTTATACCCTGTTCTTCTGGCAATAAACTTTCCTGGATTACAAGGCAATACCTGTTTAGACACTGATTAGATTGAGACTTGTTTAGCTTCAACAATTCAGGAATATCATTTACTTTCTGATCATTCTGTCTGTTTTGGCCCTCTTTGAGGGAGAGGCCATTATTGCTGGATAAGGTAAGAATGTGAACTCCACCTAAACCCCAGTCCATGTTTATGTTGCCACTGATGATCAATATGTGTTGTCCAAGTTAGCATATTGGATTTGAGAATGGGAAACCTGGGTCCAAGACCTTGATCAGCTATGAAGTTCACTGGGTGGCTTCAGGCAATTTTCTCTCCTTCAGCCTTGCCCTCTTTCACAAGGTTGTAAGGCTGAAATGGCGGCTACCTGACCTCCTTGTTGGGAAATGCAAGAAGCAAATATAATAAGTACATGAAAATCCTGCATGCAGTTTTTAAACTGTCAAGCAGCACAGTGGCAATAAGTTTTTGCCAATGCATCCTAACTTTAACACATAGCACGAGTCAGGAATTTTTCATGAAGTGGCTAATGCAGTAGTACCTTGGTTCTCAAACTTAATCTGTTCTGTAAGTCCGTTCCGGAACCAAAGTGTTCCAAAACCAAGGCACGTTTTCCCATAAAAAGTAATGCAAAATGGATTAATCCGTTCCAAACTTTTAAAAACAACCCCTAAAACAGCAATTTAACATGAATTTTACTATTTAACGAGACCATAAAATGAAAAAAATAATCAATGCACTGTACTATAAAATAAATAAGACAATATTGTAGATGATAAAATAAAATAAAATTCTAACTTGCATTGATGATAGTCATTGTTAGGATGGGGGGCTTTTATCCATTTCTGCAGTCACACAATCAGTCAATCAATCAATCAATCAACCAATCAATCAATCAATCAGTAGCTGAAATGGGTTCCACACAGTCACAAAAACAAATTAACCAAAAAAGCCTCAAAAACAAAAACGCAAAATAAATAGCAAAAACAAAAGTGCCAAACTTAATCCATTCCAGAAGTGTTTGTCTTCTGAAATGTTTGAAAACCAAGGTGAAGCTTCTGATTGGTGCAGGCGCTCCAGAAACAATAGCTGACAGCCGCATCGGATGTTTGGCTTCCAAAAAACGTTCAAAAAATGGAACTCTTACTTCCAGGTTTTCGGTGTTTGGGAACCAAGACATTTGAGTACCAAGGCATTTGAGAACCACTGTATGTTTTTGGAAGAGATGGGAGTGAATTAATGAGTTATGGCAACATATTTATGGATTGACTGACTTCTACACCACACCCATCCTGTAGCTGAGCACAGGGTACTGCTCCCTTGACTTAGTCATCTGAGTTTGCACTCCAAAACATATAACTTGTTGATCAACAATCAGAGGAGACTTCAGAATATGGATTTGTTGTTCACTAACAGGGACTTGCACCCCACTCTTCCCCAGTAGGGCTTGGAGCAGAATGTTGTTGCAGGGATTATATTACATGATGTTTTTTTTAAAAAAATTAAATCCTATTCTCTTGCATATTTTATTCATTTTCTTCAAGTTCAAATAATGTGTTGGCTTAAGACATGGGTGGGGCTGTAATTTTATGTTCAGAGACTGGGGAAAAGACGCAATGGCTTTATTTTGTGTGTCAGGAAGGAAAGCTGTAAAGGCGGTTCCCATCTGCCTGGGAGATACATTCATGCAAAGTATCTTCCACTCACTGACATCCAGGGATTCCTGAAAGGCACTGTGTTGCCTTAACTTGCCATTTCCTTTCTCTAAGATAAAGGGCCCAGCTACAATTCACACACACAAATATATAACAGATGCTGATAGGACTTTTAGGGCTTGTCTACATTGGGGATTGCTACGTGTTTGCAGCTGTTTGCTTTCCCATTTAATTTCAGTAGCCCACATGATGCTACTTGCAAACAACACCAATCTTAATGCTTTCCCCTTGTAAATTAGGGTTATCCATACAGGTGATGACTCAACAGTATTTATCGCACCTCAGGGTTCAAAACATACCTTATTGAATATAAAAATACAACACAATATTTAGAGCCTTCTTCCCAGTGCGGAGGGAGAAATATCACTGATTTTCAACATGATGTGCTAAGTGTTCTAGTAACTGGCTGCAGATGTCAGATGGGGAAAGGAATTCTCACTCTTTAAATCCTACAGTTTCCAAATTTAATTAATGTTGAGTGAATATTGCACCTTTTATCACATCTTCACTGGTGTGCTTTTGTTGAGTGTGAATCAGTTGGCTGCTCAAAAATATGGTGAAGGTGCACATATATATATACCGGGTGCATTTGGATAATTTAGTGAGAGGTGCTAAGGGAAGATGGATGTGGTCTTTGTGGCAGATCACTTCCTTATGTTAAGCAGCTCTGCATGCTTGGAGTTCTGTTAGTTCAGCTCTTAGGATGTTAGGAAAGAACAGCTGAACTATCTTCTGGCCAGTTGGACTGTCCAGCTCAAATTTGTTAAGAAGAGAGCTGGTTTTAGAAAGTGCTTCAAATAATGCTTCATTCCTGAGGAACTCATGCTTGATTTGCTTGTTGTATAGAGAGATCTACATTAAATGTAACAATATCTGTTTGCCTCTTCTCTTTTGGGATTTAGTTTCATTACTTTTGTTCCTTGGATCACTTCCGAAGATTACAGTATACTCTGTCATTAAATAATTGACAGTCCATAATTTAGGGTTATTTTTTAAACTAAAAAGTTGACTGTGATCTAAAGTAGGAATGGGCAACTTCTATGTTGAAGGTCACTTTCTTCTGCATACAGTGGTTTGGATGCCCAGGAATATGTTTTGCCATTCAATCTGACTTCCTCATAAAATTATCTGCCTGGCCCCAAAATAAAACTGATGGTTCATAATTGTAGAGTAAATGCACCCGGGCATAGCAGGAGCATTACATACACAGTCTGAGGCGAGGAGGAGATGGTAATGGTTTATGTCACTTATCAATCACTCTGTACAAAACACCAGTGTGACTTAGAATCAAACAAATGATGCAAGTCAAATGCAAAAAGGACCTATACAATTTAAAAATATAATAGCAGCAATCAACTACAAGTACAGTGGTACCTCGGGTTAAGTACTTAATTCATTCCGGTGGTCCGTTCTTAACCTGAAATGCTCTTAACCTGAAGCACCACTTTAGCTAATGGGGCCTCCTGCTGCCGCTGAGCTGCTGGAGCCCGATTTCTGTTCTTATCCTGAAGCAAAGTTCTTAACCTGAAGCACTATTTCTGGGTTAGCGGACTGCATAACCTGAAGCGTATGTAACCTGAAGCGTATGTAACCCGAGGTACCACTGTAGTTGTATAAATAATTATCAGTTTGTTAATCAAAGCCCCTCCCAGATGAATAAACATGGTCACCATAAAATTAATCAACTAAACAATATTCCCTAACAGTAGTAATAAGATATCAGCAATCAAGTGTTTGGGGGACAGGTTCCTTCAGGTGGAGAAGTGCTGTGAGGTACTGGGGTCCTGAGCTGCATAAGGCTCACACATTGGAAGCCAGTGTGGTTGGTCAAAAATTGGTGTAATATGCTCAGATAGTACAGGCAACTCCTAATTTACACAGAGGTTGCATTCCAGGACTCCACACATGTAACCAAAAGCGTGTATATTGTGAGCACCCTGGAGAGTCCTCCTGGCTTGCAAGGAGACCCTCCCCAGAGCCTGAGGAGAACATTCATTGTATAGAAATAATTGTGCTGACAGAAGCTCTTGCATGTGCCTTGGAGATGTTGGACCGCATTAGAGCTTTAGGTGGCAATCCCAAAGAGATTAAGAGCTATGGAGAGTCCACTCATTCCTGATTGTAATGTTGCTCAGCAAGACCGGCATTTTTTTCTCAGTGGAAAAATGCTCCCTGAACATTTGTTTTTGAGGGAATGTTCAGGTGTTGCAATGGTAGGTCTTAACATCCACATATCCCAAAGATAGCTTCTGCGTGTTTTTCCTCTCTCATCAGGACAGTATGTTTTGCAGCTGACCCAGTCAGCAACCTGAGTTTTTAAGCAGGCAGAACTGACATGGCAGACAGAAAATTCTCCGTCTAGAGATGGAGAACCTGGGCATACAGAAATTTGAAGGGAAATTGTATTAGTTAAACTCAGAGGAATTCATCAGATTGCTTACTTGGAGGGGGGGCAGTGTCCTTGCTGTCCCCTTCTTTTTACTTTTCCCAGTGGTGGCTTTTCAGCATTTCCCAGAGTTTCCAGCTAGGGAGGAGACTGTGCAGAGCTGGCCATGTCTCTGACTTCTTCTCTGGGAAAGCAAGCGAAGCCTGAGGAAATTTCACTGGGTTGAAGGACCAACCACTGAGCAACATCTGGGGCAGTTTTCCATAACATTTGCCAGTGGGAAACTCCTTTCCCCTTCTCTTTTAAAATCAAAAATCTGCAGAAAGCAAAAACCCTCCCCTTTCCCTCGTGCTTCGAGATTCTGGCTTGTTTTGTTTCTTGTGAGTCCTTCAAACATTCTCCATGTTCTGCCACTTGAAGCACCCCAGAACACAGCAGTATTATTATTATTATTATTATTATTATTATTATTATTATTATTATTATTTTGGGGGGCGGATTGTTATCAGGATTGTGGCATGGGGGAAAGTGTTTAAAAAATACATTGGTGCACCAATTGCCTCCCCATTTAAATAAATAAATGACTCACAGAAACATGTCAGATGCTGCCACGTGTTTAACTTTTTGTCTAGTTTGGCCCATCTGTCATTTGCTTTCCATATCCCTGATCCACACTGTTAAAAATTGTAGTAAAGCTGTTGATTAAGGCTAAGTGAAAAAGTGGCTGATCGGGAAAGAGAGAAGGGAAGCATGTTGAAGATGTGAGTAAAAAGATGGATTGGCTGCAGCAGAATTGTCAGAGAGGTCTAAACCAGGCTTCCTCAAACTCAGCCCTCCAGATGTTTTGAGACTACAATTCCCATCATCCCTGACCACTGGTCCTGCTAGCTAGGGATCATGGGACTTGTAGGCCAAAAACATTTGGAGGGCCGAGTTTGAGGAAGCCTGGTCTAAACAAAAGGACTGTGGGGAACATACCACTATCTCCAGGAGCCATTCATAACTTGGAGTATTTCCTGTAGAGAGGAATTTCCCCTGAATATCACTATCCCACTCTCCTCCCAATTGGTCTAACTTTATCCCACTCCACTCCCGATTGGTCTAAGTTTCTAGTCTGTTATGGTCACATGACATTCCAGGAGGAACATTTAAAACATTTGGTAGGGGGAAAACCCATAGGGAAGAGTTGCATTTGTGTCAGAAACAAACCTGACAATCCACTGTGACTTGAAGGCACTGGGATGTCTGCCAGCAGTGTTCAAACCAGAGGAGCTTCTTGAAGCAGAGGAGGGAACTAGGGGCAATGGTCACATAAAACAGCTCCCACTCATCTGCCCACACTCCCAGTCCTCATCCATCATGAAGGAATCTGCCTGTATAACTCAGTTGGCCATTGTTCAAGGCTGTTCTGATTCTTTCACTGAGTTCTGACTGAAGCAGAAGCAAAGGCACATTTCTAGAAACACTAGTAATAATCAGCAACACCTTTTTTTGTATTTACATGAACATGTTCTCTTCTTGGTCCCCTGATCCACCCACTTTCTTGCTGAGAAAACTTTTGTCTTCTCCGAAACGGCAAGCTTTAGCTACTGAATATTTAGATAACACATTCCCAAGTCTCATTGAAATAAATACGATTAAAAGACTTAACATTCACACGTAATACCCATTGCATTCAGTGATACGTTAGCAATCCTTATTCACCCTCAAAAACCCCCAAATGCATAAACTTATAGTTTATAAGAAAGATGAATACGCAACAAGCCATTGCAACTCAGTCACTTGCCCACCTGACTAGTTTGTGGTTATATGGAACATACAGCAATTTCAACCATCTTGATAGTCGCTGTGGAAAACAAAGAGATTGGGCTAAACATGGCTTAGGTTTGATCTTTGGGGCGTGCATGTTTGTGTATGTATGAGACGGAAAGAGAGAGATCTCAGTGGGACCCATGTCTGTCTTCATGCATACCAGAAGTTGGGCACCCCAAAGCAAACGCTAGCGATTTTCACTTGGGTGTGTTCTTTTTACATGCTGGACTCAAAGGCAGGCTTTCCAGGACCTTGTTTTCGCAGCCTTCCTTTCCACTGCTGCCAATACCCCTTGGAAAACGTGGACGCCAGATTTCACTAACGCTGCGCACAGGGCTTGGAATCACATGCCTGTTGGCTCCACACGGAGCACTTCTCAGCAAACAAACAAGCAGCAGTTACCATGCCCTCATCCAGCTGCGTGTTCACTCCCAAAGCATTCCCAGCTGAACAACTTCAAATAGTCAGGTGATGGCATCATCCAGTGACCTCCTCCGCACGGGAACATTATTTCCCGTGCATTTCTTTCCTTCCCCTCCCAGCACTAAAGGGGGAAAAAAAAATCTATATAAGGGAAGGAATCAGCAGTCAAGAACAAATGGAGCAGAGCTGAGATTGGCTTTCCAGGAATGGCATGGAGCAAAGGAGGGTAAGAGTTACGGGAAGCTTGATGGATGAGAATGGGCAGAGCTTCCAAACCAGATGAGTTATAGCACGATATCTCAGCACCGTGGTGCTCTGCCTCTGCCCGGCACTTTGGCAGGGGATGTGCTGGGAGCCACATGCAGCCTGCTTTCCATCAGCACTGCACCCCCCCCCCCACTGCAAGAGAGCACGTCTTCAAGGCTTTATAAGGTGCTAGGAGAGTGTGGGGTAGGTAGTGGTGTTGTGCTCCTAGAGTCAGAGTGTTTGATTGTGTGTAGCTTCTGAACACTCGGCTTCCATGCTATGTTTCTTGGTCCCTCCTCTCAGTCACTACTCCCCCAACCTCTGCTACCTTTCCCCATTCTGGGAATATAGATATAAATAATAATAATAATAATAATAATAATAATAATAATAATAATAATTTTTTATTTATATCCTGCCCTCCCCAGCTGAAGCCGGGCTCAGAGCAGCTAACAAAACTAAAAATAACACAGTTTACATAAAATCACAATCAATTAATTGAAATACATTCTAAAGTCAATTCATTCTAAAATCAATTCAGAGTCAAATTAATGGCAACCATTGGGCTAGAGTTCTATGAGGATTAAGGAAGGGGGGGGGGCAGACTGTGCCTTGGCCAAAGGCCTGGTGGAACAGCTCTGTCTTGCAGGCCCTGCGGAAAGATGTCAAGTCCCGCAGGGCCCTAGTCTCTTGTGGCAGAGCGTTGCACCAGATCAGTGCCATATAGATAAAATCCCCATAGGAAGCATGAACGACTCTGAGAGCAAACAGGTCACTGTTGTTTCTCTCCCCTACAATTTTTACTCATTTGTTCTCAATCTGGCTTCCACGCTCCAGGTCACTGATCTTTTCACAAGTGTACGTATTATTTACATATAATGTCACTTCTCCTCCCTTCCTGTTCTATTCCTTTTGAGCAGGTTGTACTGCTCAATTTCTACATTCCAGACATGGAAGTGACTGGATACTTAATGACACCAAAATTCAGATAAACAGGTGTTGTGCAGGTCCTCTGTATTTTTTATTTTATTTTAAAAATCCCAGTGCACATACTGCAACTGCACTCCCCAAAGTATTTCCCCACACGTGTTGAGATCTTAAGGGAACAGTTCCTCCAGAGTTGTTGAAATTCAGAGGTGTTTCAGCATACGGTAATCGGCATATGGATTCTTATCATTTGGGCTGCTAGAACAAAATGGCTAGGGTGTGCATATGGGAGGAGCAAGCACTCGTAAGAGTTGTGGCAGTAGGAACCACCCACCAAAGCATCACTACATAGCCACCCACCCAAAAATTAAAAATGCAGTAAGAAGCATCCACATCAGTGGTGGGTGTGGATGCTCTTATGTATTCATTTTGATGAGGATGACATCATGCAAATGGTGTGAAAAAATTCCACAGTACATCTCCATCTGGGAGCATCCAAACTCTCCCCCACTCTCAAAGGCAGAAGATAATCTGGCATAAATGTATCCACTAAATAAAGCAGGACACAAATGTTGTGCATATAATTGGAAAAGAACTGCTGTTTTGCCTACAGCAGCAAGAAATACTGGATCATGCTAGATGAGACATTAGTCCAGATGATCTTTGTGATCATTCTGACTTTAAAATATCTGAAATTCACAACCTACCTCTGCTGTGGAACAAGCGCTCCTGTCCAGGGCAGAATATTTGTGTTGTGCTACACAATCCCTTCCCCCAAATATCTGGTGCCACTCAATGTACCTACTTCATTATTTGAGCTCGGATTGCATGTGCCAATCTTTCCATCGCTTCTCCTGCTGCATAAATTCAGTCCTGGAACATGAGCCTGGTGTGCTATCAACACTGCTCTGTGTCTGGCTTGCCGGCTGATGGATTCCATGTGCGCAGTGGCTTTCATGCTGGGCCAACAATCAGAAGTGCCGCAGACACCGGAGAGCTTTGGTGAAGTGCAGATTACGGGGAGCTTTTATTTGAAGATTTCTGGGGCCATTACTAAGATAGGGAAACACAGAAAAACACAGCAGATGGCTAAGGGGCAGTCATGATCAAAGTGAGTGCCCTTCCCCTCAGTGGCCAGCAGTCAGTTCCTTCATTGAAGTGGTCAGAAGAGAGATGTCCATGTTAGCAACCTGTGGTCTCCTCCTTAAGCACAAAAAGAGGCTCCATGATCCTTATTGGATGGAGACAGACTGGTAGAGGCCTCAGGGGAGCTTGCTTGCCATGTGGTGCCAGGGGTCATAGTACTTAGGTGAGCGTGCATGACATTAACAAACATTAGATTTAGACAACCTTTTTGCGAATTTAGCTTCCAAAGATCTTGAAGGCATAATTCCAGTAGTGATTTTACCTTGTATTATTTATTGTGGAATCACAAGCAGGGAATGGTACTTATCCCATAGGCTGGACCCATTATTGTAAGAATGCTAAATATTCAGTATTTTCTAATGAAGTTATCTTCAGTGCGCTACCAGTAATATCTGCAGAAGGAAATAGCAATAGGGTACAGAGTAATAACTTGGAGTAATCTATTTATTATACAGTGTACCTCGAGTTACAGATGCTTCAGGTTACAGATGCTTCAGGTCACAGACTCCGCTAACCCAGAAATATTACCTCGGGTTAAGAACTTTGCTTCAGGATGAGAACAGAAATCTTGTAGCGGCAGTGCGGCGGCAGCGGGAGGCCCCATTAGCTAAAGTGGTGCTTCAGGTTAAGAACCGTTTCAGGTTAAGAACGGACCTCTGGAACGAATTCAGTTCTTAACCCGAGGTACCATTGTATTTATATAATACATTGCTGTCAAGGCACCCAAAGCAGGTGTAAAATACTGCAAACAAATACTGCAAAATCTAAAACAACTGAGTTCTTTCAGACAAACTGATGTCCCGCAGGGAGCCATTAGCACAAGCTGCTTCTGCACTTCTGCCTTCCCTCAAGGCACACAGGGTAGTATTCTACAAAAATTTTACTCAGTGTAGACCCATTGAAAGTAATGGTGGGGGCTAACAAAGCTATGCTCATTACTTCTACTGGGTCTACTTTGAGTAAAATTTAGTTGATTAACACTCATAGTTCTTAAACAGCCTCAATAGTTCTCTTAGGTCCATTGATGGTCTCTTTAAAAGCTCCCTGGTCTTGGTCTCTCCTCTCCTGCCTTCATTTGGGATTCATAGGTCTTAAACAGTAATTACCAAAGTCATAAATAATAAAGTCCATTACTGCTGGACTGACTTCTGTAAACTAGAGATGCTGAATAATTGGTATCTAGTTAGGGACAATGAGGACGAGATGGTTAGACAGTGTTCTCGAAGCTACAAACATGAATCTGACCAAACTGCGGGTGGCGGTGGAAGACAGGAGTGCCTGGCGTGCTCTGGTCCATGGGGTCACGAAGAGTCGGACACGACTGAACGACTAAACAACAACAGTTAGGGACAATATGGTATTGGAGGTGGGGAGTGTATGTAGATGTCACTTGTTAGATGTTAGGCAAAAAATAATAATCACAAACCAATGAACACATGTTTGTTTTGCATGCACTTTTGACTACAGTTACATTGACTGGTATGTCATCTGTGCATTTTCAGTGAGTCTCCATTGTTGCCCCTTGTTCTTTGTTGCGGAGTGTTAAAATTCCCTTCTGAATGAGAGGGAATATCATTGGGGGAGCCATACAGTGATGGACCTGTGCTATTGAACTATGACTGTTCTCTGTTTTGTAGTGTAATAGTAGGCATTCCATGGAGGAAGAACCCCTTGGGGAGCATCACTGTAATATTTTAGTTTATTTTCTTGCCGTGGAGTGAGCAGATAGATAGGTATTTGGGATTTATCCTTGTGCTTTTGGATTCTTGTCTAGCACCATCCTCTGTTCACATCTCATCAATTCATTTCGACAGTGTTGACTTTCCACCCTTGATGAACATCTGAGCAGAGTTTTATTTTCCACTTCCATGGCATACGTGACATTTGTGTGCCAACCGCAAGTGCCATCAAGAGCTTGCTCAACCCTAAATGCGCAAAAAACACAAAACAAATGTGTTCTTAATCTACAGTCAGTGAAGCAGAAAACATAGAAGTGGCAAACAAACAGGCAAAGGTACAATGAGTGCTTTAAAAAACAATAACAATCAAATCCTTTTAATTCTAATTATTCCTTGTGGAATCTTCAGGGCTGAAGTTCCTTGTTAATAGGAGATTTCAATCTAAGGCTGAGGAAGCAAAGCCCTTAAATGGCACTTATTGCATGCATATACCACATTCCCTGTGGACAAATGACAAGCTTTCCTTGTGTCTGTGCACATGAGCTGCTATTGTGTGTATGTTTAAAAAATTATATTACAAAAAACTGTCCGGATGAATTGGGTTCCTACTCACCCCCTCTCCCTTTCAGGCCCAAGTCTCAATTTATATTTCAATGGAATTTACCTCTAGGATTGATTTGGTGGTATGGTTAACAGATATCCTTTGCATATAAAAAGGGGTGCTCCTTATTTAAAAGTAGCATTATCCCTTATATAGGGTTCTATAGAGCAGAACTTAGTACCACTGCAGAACTTAGTAAGTTCTCCATGGTGCACAACAAAAGAGATTGTCTCACTGTGCACTATATTTTATTTCCCTAAACCAGGGATCAGCAACCTTTTTCAGCCGTGGGCCGGTCCACCGTCCCTCAGACCATGTGGTGGGCCAGACTATATTTTGAAAAAATAAATAAATGAACAAATTCCTATGCCCCACAAATAACCCAGAGATACATTTTAAATAAAAGGACACATTCTACTCATGTAAAAACACCAGGCAGGCCCCACAAATAACCCACAGATGCATTTTAAATAAAAGGACACATTCTGCTCATGTAAAAACACCAGGCAGGCCCCACAAATAATCCACAGATGCATTTTAAATAAAAGGACACATTCTACTCATGTAAAAACATGCTGATTCCCGGACCATCCACGGGCCGGATTGAGAAGGCGATTGTGCTGTATCTGGCCCCCTGGGCCTTAGGTTGTCTACCCCTGCTCTAAACTGATCAGATTTGAGCCCTTCTTGTAAGAACACACGAATCTTGAACAGGCCAAGGTCCATCTAACCATTCCAGAAGCCCCTGGAAAATCACAAGCAGGGTATGATGATGACAGCCATGCACTGTTGTTTGTATTCATTCCAAGCCTATGCAATACATTTTGCTGTCTGGGGCAAAGGAGGTGTAGCTCCACCTGCACCTTCAATTTCCCTCTTCAGAAGACTACCAGGCTGTCATTTGAATCTTGAACACTGATGATAGGGGTGCAGGGCTGGCTATATGGCACTGCCCCAATCCTCCAACACCTTACCACCACTACCCAGCACCTGCAGCTGTCTCACTTTGCCTAATGATAGGACCAGTCTGCCTCAGCAATACACTGACTCTGAACATGAAGATTCTATTTTGCTTTCATGGCTAAACACAGTTCATAGATTTATCTTCCATGAATTCATTAAATCTTTTTTTTTTTTAAGCCATTTAAGGCACATCTTGAGCTACTGAATTCCAAACATTAATTATGCATCATGTGAAGAAGTATTTTGTTTTGTCTGTCCTGAACCTGTTGCTGATCAGACTTGCACCCCCGCATGGCTAGACCACAGTTTGATGGAACAAATCATTGTGTGGTTGAAGAAGGCAACCCTTTGAACTGATGAATGAGGTTGCTGCAGGTGTGCTACAGGAGCTCAAGAGGGTGCTTCTGAAATATTGGCCCTCTCTGTGCAATTGCCTGGAGATGCTGTGTAAACATAATATCTTCCTTGAGCCAAAATCTCTCCCTGCTTGTAACTCACAAGTGGGCCACAGCAGAACATTCCTTGCGCTTTGTGGATCAGGGCCAGCCCTGAAGGCTAGGAGAAGGTCCTTTTATGGTAACATTTCTCCATTAGAATATATATATATAAAGCCACAACCACTCAGCCCATAACAAAACAGAGGAGAGAACACAAACACAGTCCCTGGAATGTGTTCAGTGCTGGCTGGGGAACAGTAATGCTGAAGGGAGCCCTTGGGTGGGAAGACAGATCAAATAATTAGGAGTGCAAAAAAACCTCTTCTCCGCTGTTGGTAGGATGATAATGCAGGAATGTGCGTCTGACGGGCAGGGCGCGACATGCAAAAGGAGAGAGCAAACATTTTCTTATGAGCTTTGTTTGGTCACTTGGTGAATTGACTGAGGCATTTTTTTTGCGGGGGGTGGGGTGCAGCAAATAGTTTTGAAGCATCACAATGAGAGGGGAACATTCTTTGTAATGTGTTTTCAGTGCTGTTGGCTAATTATTGTCTAACTGGCTACGAACAGCATCTCTAACGTCGCTGTACTGAGGCCAGGAAGCTCTGCTTATCCAGCGAAGTAGGAAACCTCTATTATAGTTTTGCTGTTCTGCTTCGTGCTTTGTTTCACCGGTTGCTTCCAGACCTCAGATTTCTCTTGTGGCCAAAGGGAACCGTGTGGTATTCCAGAGGCATCATCCACTTATTCACGTTAGCTGCCCAGATATGCTTTTGCTGTGTCAATAATGCAGTGGTGGTTCACCACTGAGGACATGATCCACCCACAAATGGTCCCTTGCATAGTTGTGCAGAATACACTGGGCAGTTTTTGTGATCCCTCAATGCAGATTGCTGGTTTGGGACGTTTCTCCATGACTGGAGAGACATACATGCGCCTGCCTTGAACAAGTAATGAAGGAACCAAGCAGTAGCATCCTGGTTGCAGCTTCTGGTCATGGGGTGGTCCTCTCTCTTGGTTAGCACAGGACAGGATGTAGGATTGATCTTGTGCCTGCTTGAGAGCAAAGAGAGATGAACAGGGAAAGTAATGAACAGGTGGACAACAATATCCATGAAGCAGGATGCACAATAGGACTCTGCAATGGTCTCCCTGGGTGTGGCTTATATCCTAGTGGTGGTGTGCTGTAGTTGTGGATTGACCTGGGTTGAGCTACTTTAGATGTCTCTGATGTTTTTTGGGCCCCTGGGCACACTTGCAAACTGCAAAAACTGTAGTGGGCACCACATCCCCCACAACCAAGCACAGACCAACAACCATTGGCTACCGCAGAATGCTTCTTTCAAGCTGAATTTCAGAGAGGGGACCCTACAGGCACCAAGGAAAGCATCTTCAAGTACATGTGCATCTATGAGTGCCATGTGGGTGACCCCTGAATCACAACATATCCTGTGGTCTGTCATGGGAATGTGTGCACAGCAGTCATTGACTTGGAAATAGCTATTTTTTCAGGATACCCCACCTGCAATTGAAATCGATAGGAGAGAAACTCTTTGTGCCAAGTATGGTTGGTGTAAAGTTGTGCTGTCAATGGAGAGATGGCTATGAACTGAAGGCAGAGATTTAAGTAAAGTCACTTATTTCTTATTACCTAATCAGATATTTACACTTCTGCATCTGCCGTCTTGCATGCATCTTCCCTGTCTATAACAGGGCGATCATGCAGACTTCGTTTTCTGTGACAGTAACCTCTCTGCTCTGGGTTGTGCTTGCAATGCAGCCAAGCAGTAGATAACAAGGTGCAGCTGAAATGGTTAACTGCTTGTGTTCCTTGGCATCGTTCCTGGCTACTGCATTCCTATGGACCCAATTTCAAGAAACACAGCTTTGATTTTCCAGCTTTGCTCTGCTTTCAAGAAAATTGCACTGAGGATTCTGCTCAGGAAGGTCCTAGAGAGCACCCCCCACCATTTAGGAATCCTTTTGTTGGTTACTTTAAAAAGTGATTGCGTTACAGGACAAAGAGTGAAACATCATCACATTGGTTGCCAGGGACTCACATTGCTCAGCCAAAAATAGTTCTTAGCCACTAGTTTTTTCCTGCAAATTATAGGTTGGGTCAACAGTGCAATTCGCTGGAAATTCTGGAAGAGACTTCCTGCTGAGAAGACCTTACAGTGTGTCTTGGAAGGCTTAGGACATGGGACAGTTACTCTGGCAGAGAGAACAACCATGTATAGTGGGGGCAATGTGGGGAGAATAATTTTAATACTCAGAAACAGACTGGATCCAACTCAAATGCAGTCTAGCAGCTTACTGCCAAATCAGCCAAGTTAGTGTGCTGCCTGCTGAAATGTTCAAAGAATATTTGCTTGCCGGACTGTACTGTGTATGTCAAGAGTGTTTGATTCTAATTGCCTCTTATCCAGAAAATGAACCTGCTTGTTTCTGTGAGGATGGAGGGCACAGCCTGGAAAATATTGACGAATGTGACAGGCTCCTGTGGGCTCTCGCAGTTCCAATCTGTTGATGCCCTCTGCTGTTTGGAAGTCAATATTGTCACTAGTCCCCTCTGTTTGCAAGGGTTCATAGAATCATAAAATTGTGGAGTTGGAAGGGACCATGAAGGCCATCCAGCCCAGGCCTCTGCAATGTAGGAATCTTTTGCCCAACATGCAGCTTGAACCCATGAACCTGGCTTACTGACTGAGCTATTCCTCTCTCCCCTACAAGAAAAGAATACAAGAAAGAGTTGGCACAAAGAACAACTCACAAAGGCCGAAAGGCCAAATGCAATCGCCTCTGGAAATGATTGGAATTATAGCTTGGCTGGACTGGGTGTTTACTTGGCATCTGTGGAAAAACTCTTCCCCCATCCCCTTTTGTTCTTCTACAAATATTCCGTAACATGGGGGTTTAATTAAGTGGATATGAAGTTCTTCTGGCTGTGGCCAACTTTCTTGATTTTTATGATGGCTTTTACAAGCAGTTGTTTCTCCCTCCCCCTCAGAAAAAAGAGGCCCTGCATGGCACAGTGAATCAAAGGGTCTGGTTAGAATGTGAATCTTCAGCTCACCTAATTTATGGCCATGGGAAAGTCACTGTTATTAGTCCACAGTGCAGGATTGTTGTGAGGGAGAAATGTGGTAAGAAGTGCGAAGCATTTTGTACACTAAAACACTGCTAATGAGAATAAGAACAATAATGAGGCTATGATAATGGTAATTTTAATGGTAATTATGGTAATAATGAAGATTCTGGAGTCCCATGTTGGTCCACCCCCCCCATCAAACTCAAAGTTAATGGTTATCCAGGAATAGGGTAGGGGCATGATCAATTGCTTCAAAACTGACAAGGCAAATAAGGAAACCCCCATTTAAAAGTAAAGTATTTTAAATCTCATTATTCCCGAAGTAACCTGAAAGATGATATGGCTCATGTCAGGCTCATTCACTAGGTTTGAGGTGTTACGTGGAACATCAGGATAACAAATACATTTTATTTAAAGGCAGACCACCCTTATGCTCCACAATTTAGGCTACTTGGTGTCTGTGGTCAGTAAGAAAAGCTGCTACCCACATTTGCAGGACTGGTGGGATCCAGTGTGACTGTTCCATTATCTACCCATTCTTGATTTCCTGTTCTCTGTTATTTTAATGCTTGCCCATGGTTGTAAGAGAGACTGCCTCTTCAGAACGAAGGGTGTGCTTGGTTCCTCCTCCCTTTTTTCCAGAACAGTTCTGTGGACTGAACTCCACATGGAAGAGAGATGGCACGTCTGCAGTAGCCTCTTCTTAAATGTTCATCCGGCAACATTTGTATTACTACATTGATCCATGATGTAAAACAGTTCTTAACTAATGCCCCACAGTGTATATGTACAGAAACCTAGTGAGGAAATCAGTTTTGTATTTTAATTCCAAATTTGGGATTTCAACCTGGATTTCTCTCCATTGAAGTTGCCTCTTGCAGAAGCAGGCTGAATCGATCCTATAAAGCAGAGATCAGGAATCTGTGGCCCTCCAAATGTTACTAGACTACAACTGCTGCCATGGTCCCTGGCTATTGACCATGCTGGATAGGGCTGATGGGAGCTGGGAGTCCAGCAGCATCTGAAGGTCCACAGATTTTGCCCCCCCCCCCCATCCTTGCCATAAAAGACTTCAGTTGTGAACTTGTGCAGCTGCAATCTCAATGCTGACTCAAGATGTGGTCATTTGTAGGTGGCAGCAATGTGCAAATGTGGAAAATAGGCAGGCTGAATATTATTTAATTAATTCATTTTAGACACACACCCTTCTTTTCAGCTCCAAGTCTTCATAAACTGACAGCACAGTAATTAAAAAAGCAGCACTACAAAATGCATAGCAATATACTGTGAGATTTAGCTTCAGACAGCATAAAATCATTCAAGAAATGGCTAGAGAGAACAAATGATTCTCTGTGGTCCATTTAAAAAGCAACCCAAGAGGAGGCTTGATGGAGGAGTGGCAGCCTGATCCCAGGGGATGGGATTACAGATATGGTGGAGCCAGCACCAAAAAGTATTAAATATTTCACCTGGTGCCTAAAGTTTACTTGTTCTCACAGGGTTTTTTTTTTTTTTTTTTTGGAGGGGGGATAGAAAAAGAGTTGGCACTTAGCTAGGAGGAAGAACTCAAGAAAGAGAGCATTCTGCTGTTCAGAGACACTGACTGTGCAGGTCTTAGCAAACTTGAGGGAAATTATCTTCAGATGACATTTGTCCCTGTCTCTCTGATTCTGGACCCTTTTAAACCAGGGTTTCTTTGTTGACTTGTGCAGGAGTACATTCATTCTTCAGCTGCAATTGGTTCATCCTTTGGCAAGCATCTCCCCACCCCCAAGCAAACCAAAAGCAAGTTTAAAAGGAGATTCAGAAGTACAGTACCCCTCCTTCATGTAATCCTGTGCCCTGCCAGTAACATTTTGCTTCATAATACAAAAACCATCCACCTGGCAGGTCTTGGTCATCCTCCTCATCTTCTCTCAGTGACAGCTTGGAATAGTCCAGAGCGTGTGCATCCTTCCTAGGCCGCATCTTCAGTAAGAATTTTCACTCCTGGGCAATTGTCCTGGATGCAGATTTATATGGGTTCTTATGGTAGGGTCTTGAAGTTTCTGTATATTTTGGACCTTGTCCCAAGCAACTACTCAGAGATCTGGCTAAATCCTTGGTTAGTTAGTAGGAAGGGAGCAGTTTCCCAGCGCAGGTGGAGCCGCTCAGTATTGGTGGGGCTACTCTTTGATGGTGGGACAGAGGTGGTTACATTGTACAGATAATGCTCATAATGCTGTCTTTTCCTTTCTCTTCTCTTTTCTCTTTACATTGCAAGTGCAAGGATTCTAACACTGCTCTCTTTTGTGTTCTGCCCTTTAGGCTGCCACGCCTTGCATGCCTGCTGGCAATCATGAGCTGGTAAGTGACCTGTTTCTCCTCCTCCTTTGGCTGTTGCTTTCTGCCCTCTCTGCTGCTGCCTCAGGCACCAAAGGCATTTTTTTGCACATGGACTGCAGAAGGATGGGCAATTGGAGGGTCTGCAAATTTACAATGAGGTGATGTGCTTCAGCTCTGTAAAATGTGCCCCAAGTAAGGTGAAGTGAGGTGAAGTTCAAAATACATAAGAGGGACAGCTCTACCGCTCCCCCTCTGTCACACATGCACATGGTTAATGTATTTTATGTTATTTGTTTTAAATTGATTTTCTGGATGTTTTAAAAATGTATGACAAACAGATAAAGGGGTGGGAATAGACAGCGCAAGCAAGCATATTGCATTGTTCCCATATTAGTGCCATAAAGACTGTCAAATCATCCTTGTAATCATGAAACATCCTCTAGTCTCTGTTTACTGTACATTCTTTGTTGCGACCATCAGGGTAAATACTGTCTCCTTATCCTTTAAACACCCAAATGCAGAATCTCTTTTAGATAGGCTAACAAGAAAAGCTTTTGATCCATTTCTGTACACTATGAAAGCCTTTATTTGTAAATGGGATTTTGCAGGGGGGCTGTCCGGGGTGTGTGCGCTCAGCATATGTATCTCACTCTCCAGGGACTCTCAGAGCAGCTAACAAAATTTTTAAAGTACAATAAAAAAACTGCAATAAAACATAAAACAGAAGAGGGACAAAAAAGAAAAAACCCCTCAAAATTTAAAACAGAGATAGTGGGTGCTCTCAGATTTCTAAACAATGGTTAAGGATGCCCAGAAGGAGGCTTAGAGCAGCATGTGCTCCCCTCTCTCCACTCCTGTCTTAGTGCTCTAGATTTTGCACTTCAGTCCTGCTCTGTTTAAAAGGGAACACCCTGATGGAACCAAAATGGGGAACTGCCATTTAATGTTGGTTTACTAACCACCAGGAACTTAAATCAGGATCAAGCCGTGGTTTACGATTCTGCTTAGTAAACTGATGTTAAGCCAAAGTTCCCTGTTTTGTACATGATTGGGAACAGTGGTTTAAGCTGGCCAGGATTGCAGTGCCAAAGCTAGTGTGTTATAGGGAGAAAGGTGAACGGGGGAGTGTGTGGGCCCTAATCTCTTTCCTGACTCATGGTATAGGAAGGCGAGATAGTTACATCCAAAACGGTTGCTTGTTGTTCAGGTTAAAACATAAATCTAAAACAGAAAATCTGAAACGTCTTCAATGGGTGATAAAAAGACATCGGGGTCAGGGTCAGGTGATCATCTCTAGGAAAGGCATCCCAAATAGTGGTATCACTGCTGAGAAGGCCCTATCACAGGTCTCCCTACATTTCAGAATTGCAAGCTTTCACTATTAACTTCTTGGATAGGCAACATAGTGGTAAGGTAAAGGGACCCCTGACCATTAGGTCCAGTCGTGGCCGACTCTGGAGTTGCGGCGCTCATCTCGCTTTACTAGCCGAGGAAGCCGGCGTACAGCTTCCGGGTCATGTGGCCAGCACAACTAAGCCGCTTCTGGTGAACCAGAGCAGCGCATGGAAACGCCGTTTACCTTCCCGTCGGAGTGGTACCTATTTATCTACTTGCACTTTGATGTGCTTTCGAACTGCTAGGTTGGCAGGAGCAGGGACCGAGCAACGGGAGCTCACCCCGTCGCGGGGATTCAAACCGCCGACCTTCTGATTGGCAAGCCCTAGGTTTAGACCACACCACCACCCACATGGTAGACTGTACCAAATGCTCAGCTCTGCACCCATACACACACACACTTTGGTAGGACCATTTGTCCCCACATAAATAGCTTGTTGGTGTCTTTCAGAGGGGTGGTCTTGCTGAATTCTAATGCTTTTCAGGAGGTGGCTTAATACCACTGACCAGGTGGTTCCCACCCCGCCTATAGAAATATTTTGCTGCCTCTTGAAACAGTGGAGCAGCCTGGCAGCATTCCTCCTTAATGGTCCATTGCCATGTCATGGGAATAAACCTTGCAGAGAGACATTATTGGTTATGGATAGGACTCAAGACACAGGCCCAAGGCACACTAATTTGCACATGCTACTTGATATAGATGCATCTGAGCAAATAAAGATTGCTGATGCTGAGGGTCTCATCAAAACTGAACTCAGCAGTGCATCCAGTTACCCTGTAAGCATTTTGTTTGTTTGTTAAACAGACCACAAGCGAAAGGGTCAAAAGACCCAGGGCATGGTGTAAAAGCCCCAAGTCTCAGATTCCCCAGGGCACCAGCTAACAATGTCCCTGGCCTTGTGTGTGCATCAGAGCTCCAGAAGCAAACAAAAGAATTGCTGTATTGAAAAGCTGCCCTCAACATCATTTATATGATACATTCCAGCATTGGCCTGATTTATCATCACTTCAACATGATTCTCCTTTCATTTTTGGGGAGTTTGTGTTGTTTTTCATGTGGAAAAGTGTCCAGCCTGCAAGGGCAGATTCTTCTGGCAGAGTCCATCCCTCCCATGTCTGGAAGGGTGGGGTTGGCTTAGTGAAAGCTCCAAATTGGTTTGTAACTCTTGCATATTGAAACCACCCACATGCTGCTCCAATCACATTGTGGGCCCCAGCATGGCTCTGCCAAATCTGAATAAATCAGAGTTTAGCTTTGGAAACCGTGTCCTTGGCTCACCCAGGGAGGTGGGTGGCGGGAGGGAGGGAGGAGGAGGCTTGCTTGGGGGCTGCCTCTTAGCAGCTGTGCAATAAGTCTACTTGCAAACAGGACACTCTTCCATATTTTTAAAAGAAATCTGAAGGCAAAAAGGAATCTTCCTACTCTTCTTACTTGGGATTGCAGAGGCTAACATTTTCCATTCCAGAAATGCAATTCTTTTTTTGGTGCTCACATTTAAAACAGAAGCACACCCTTTAGTGGCAGGGACAGTTTCACCAAATGGGGAAACTGGAAATCACAGTGGTGGTAGGCTACGAATTTGGTAGCTGCAGGGGTGGTAAGCACTTGGCTCAGGAAGAATAAATCCGGCAGTGCTTCCAGATTCGGCATAGACAATTAAAGTGGATTTGGCGCTCTTGTGAAACAAACCTGCTTACAAAAACAAAAATCAGGCTTCTTTGAAGTAAGGAAAATAATGAGGAATTGAGGGATGATTGGTGTGACAACTTCAGTTTAGCACTAAAGTAGGAGTGCTTGTCAGAATTAAGGTACTATTTCTTGCATCAGGTCCCCATATTCTTTAACTGAAGAAAGTCATGCAGAATGCACAGTCTGTACATAGACTGAGGACCTGGGAAAATGTAGGTTAGATGCAGATACACTTATGCAACCTTTTCAGAGCCCCAGTGTAGAGGCTTCATAATTGGCCTTAGCCATACCTCTTAACTTGCATGGCTGCCATCTTGTGCCATGTAAGTATTTTATCCTTTGGGTAACGTCAGGCATCTGGTTCCATTGCAAACTCACAGTATCTCACCAAATGCAAGCTGAAAGATTTGCCCACATCTCCAATAGGCGCACAGAGTTGTCGCTTCTCCTGTGCCCTTTCCCATTCTTGGAATGGTCCTCCTGCTGCCAGACATGGCTGATGGTATGCAGTCTCTGTGTCTCAGAGCGCTTGGCATTGCCTTCCCAGCACAACACAAATCGCTCCAGCAGATGGTTCTTGGGCTTTGTCGTCATTGCCCAAATCTTTATTTTTGTCTCTTCCTTTCCCCTGGAAATCTCTTAATGGTAAGTCAGAAGCTGTTAAGGAGACAGGCAGCAGGGCACTCTGGATCAAAGCTTTGCAAAGCCCTAAGTTGCCATGAAAGAGGAGCAAGGAATTCCGAAAGGAGCTCTCTGTGCAAAAACAGTCAGCATGTTCCATCTGTGCTGACATAAACAAGTATCATGGGAAAGAGGCCCTGCCCTCCTTTTCATAGATGTTTCTTGTTCTCTACAAAAGCTGTGACAAGATTGGGGGTGGCAGTAACAAGGAGCAGTGTAGAACTTGAAGAAAAACCTATTGTCTCCCCCCTGCCCCAGTTTCCAAATGCCCCATAACCGCTGCCCCACTTGGCCTCCTTTTCTTGTGGAACATCTGCCGCTTCTTTGCCATGTGAGTCACACACACAACCTGGTGCTCCCACACAATGAACATTACTATTACAGCTTCCTGAGCACCGGGGATCCTAGGAAGTGTACTTTTCCCAACAGCACCAACTATATTTCCCAGAGTCCCTTTCACCTGAGATGCTTTCTTGCTGTCTGTCACCAGAGCAGCTGCAGCAGCAAAGTGGGAATGGGAGCAAGCAAGGGAGGAGTTCTGCTTTAGCTCACATGAAAAGAGCCCAGTCTGTAATACTCATTTTGTATTTAAGGCAAGCATTGTATGTCTGCAGGGTTTGTATTTTGAGCCAAGGATGGGTGGATTTCAGCAATGTTATCAGTTACCAGTTGCTGGAAACCACAGGGCAGGAGGTTGTGCTCAGTTCTTACTTGTGGATTTCCCATAAGCATCTGGTTGGCCACTGTGAGAACAGGATCATAGCTGTCAACTTTTCCATTTTCTTGCGAGGAATCCTATTCGGAATAAGGGAATTTCCCTTTAAAAAAAGGAAACGTTGACAGCTATGAACAGGATGCTGGACTCGATGGGCCATTGGCCTGATCCAGCAGGCCTCTTTTTATGTTCTTAACATCCATAATTCTAACGGTGTTTTAGTATACAGAATTGCTGAAACAGGGGCTCCTGTATGTATGTAGGTCCAAGAGGGGTGTACTATAAAAACAGCCATCTTCACCAGCAGTATAATCCCATCAAATTCCACAAATTCTCTTTTCATGGTTCCCATGGTGAGTGTTCCTCATTCCCCCACCTCTGTCAAGCATAAAGCTCAGTGTGACAGGGACAAGCTCCCAGTCCCCCGCCAGTCTCTTAGCTGGGATGGAGAGTGGGCTTCTTAGGCGCTCAGAGGGCCTTTGAAGCTGAGCACAACAGGGACAAGCCCTCAGCCCCAGCTCTGACTAGGCAAGAGGACTGGGCTCATCATATTTGGCCATGGACATGTATAGAACACCTCTTGTGAGTTCCCTGTAACTGGGATAAGCCTCCATCACCCTCTCCAGCTTGGAGCTGGAAAAAGAGAGAGGGGGGGGCTTATTCCTACACCTGCCCCTTCGGAGACCCTGCCCCTCTGGAGAGGAGCACAACATTTCATTGACTGCCACGGGTGGGTAAAACTTGTGGATTCCTGTCTCCAGCAGTAGCTGCCCACATTCCTCTGGAAAGTCACAAGCTGTGCCTAATGATAAACGGCTCTTGTCTTAGCTCCAGCAGTTGAACAGAGCATCTGTGTTCAGAGGCAGTATATCTTTGATTATCAGATGCTAGGGATAAAGCACAACACAGCTGTCTCATGATCCCTTGCTGGAATTACAAATGGCAGGGTTAGACCAAACTCTGCTCCCGATTCCCGTTATTGTTCCAATTTGGTAACTCTTGATACGCACGCCTCTGTTCTTTGGCTGGCATACCAAGGTCTGGAGCCCTTCAAATGCCCTGTGATCCTTTGCCAAAAGCAACTTGCTTGGGTAACTGGCTTGCTGGCATACAGAACCCTATCTTCTTGGGCTATTCAGCGTTGCACCCCGTCTGCACTGGCAGCAAGCCAAGGCAGCAGTTAGAGGTGGCCTCATGCAGGTACCTGCACAGAGCCCTGCCAAGCCATAGACATGCCTCTCCTCAAATCTAGCCCCCCCCCCGTCAAAACAGAGCATTTTGACTATCTGCTTCTGTGCTCCTCTGCTGCCAGCTGCTTTGCAAGTTTCTTTTCACAAGTGGTCTGCTGCTTATTATCTCCGTACACAGATTAATCTCTGTGCACACACTGGCATATTTGGATGGTAAACACAGCATACATAGGTCCCCGAGAGAGCTTCCTAGGCTGGCCAGGGAAGTTTATCTGTGGAAGGCACATGCTCTGGTCTCCTTGGGACCGTTATTGTGGGTTTGTCAAGGAAGCTGTGCGGTGTGCTAGGAGCCAGCCTTCTCCTGAAGGGCTGCCTAAGAGACCTGTACATTTGCCAGGAACCCAAGGACTATCCACAATGGCACCATTGTGCAGATTTAGAATGTGGCATGCTCCGAGTTCCTTGGCTGGTAGGCACGAGGAGTTGCCAGTGGGGAAGATTTATAACTCCTTCTTGCCAGCGAAGACTTCCCAAGCTAGGTGAAGGAAATGTCTTCCCTTAAAACAACAGCCATGCAGAATCCATGTTGCTCAGGAAGCACGTTGCCTTTAGCAAATGTTCTTCCTCTTCTGAGATGGATGTTCCCTTCCCTTCCCAGCCTGCCATGCGGCTGTGCTTCTTGTCTGTTTCTCATTTGTACAGAAGTGCCTTGGTTACACAGAGATGGGAGATGGCAATGTTGGGTCAAATTGTGCAGCGTGTAGGCATGGGATGTTCCTCTTCTCTGAATTAGGTCTGCTCCTTGTAAGAGGAAGACTTCAATTATACAGAGGACAGTCATGAATCATTTGGCCAGTCTGATTCATTCTTGCAGATGTAAGCTAAAATACTCTTCAGAAATGTGAACAATGCACACAGATCAGGAGATTTTGCCAAAGAAGATATATGTTCAGCTAAGGAGGAAACCCTGAACTCCTTCAAAACAACTTTTCAATCAAAAAGCTATGAGCGATATCTTTAAAAATATGTGTAATTAGTACATGGCGTATGATACTTTGAGATACCGAGTGCTGCCTTGAACTGCTGCCATGACTAATATGCTAGAGGTCTTATTTTTAATATTTACAGCAAAGCATCTTAACTAGTACTCTGGAAGAACAACACATAAACCACAGAAAACAGGGGTCTCTTGTATGCATCCAAACCGCCTTAGGCATGGATGGTGTTTCATGACGGCTGGCTTGCAGAGACACATCTACCTCCAGTGGCAGTGAGCTTTGCTGCTTCTGTTTACATAAATTCAGAAGGAGATGGGGTGAGGGGAGAGGGGGAAGCACCAGCTTTTACAGCTGATTCAGGAGATGAACTGGACTCCCTTGCCTTTCTGCGTGATCAAAGCTCAGGTTGCTAATTGAATTATGTCTGGAACATTTAACATCGTTCTGTGCAAGGAACCAAGGCAAATGTGTTTTTCCTACAGAGGCTTTTTTTTTTTTTTTTTTTTTTTTGGAAAGAGCAGAAGGATAAATTTATTAATTTGCCCATTTATTCAATTTGTATGCTGACTTTGGCACAATAAGGTCCTCAAGATGGTTCACAATCAAATCCATTTAGATTATTAACATTAAAACAAAACTAAAAAGTGCATTAAAAAGCCAGCTGTTATTGCCAACTTTTATAGTAAAAAAGATGTCAAATTACAAAGAGAATCAAATAAAATTTCAAGGAATAAAAATAAAATAAAATGGTTCACTTAGCCATCTCTAAATGATCTTAAAACTAGCTGGTCCTAAATCCTCTTCTAAGAGTCTGAAGGGAACCCACCCAGATGATTTGCCTAGAGGTGGAATTATGCAGAATGAGCTCCATAATTGAAAAAGCCCTCATGGTAATCACTCAGCCCTCAAGAACAGAGCTTACTACTTGTAAGTAACCTAGAAAAATTGGCAGGTTGTAGGGGAAAACTCAAGACTGTTTGGCCAAACACTGTGATTCAGCGAACTGGCATCAGCTATTACTCCCAGATTTTTCTTTTGGCAACCCCCTTCCGCAATGCCTATTGCAATGCCTTCATTTGCAATATGAAACATGAATATTTGCAAATAAAAATGTGGATTTTCACTGTGACTTTTAAAAGGGCTATGACCCTTCTAGGTGATACATATGAAGGTGCAGAAAAATGTGAGGTTGCGGCTATAGAAATAGATAGGGTGCGAGATGTTGGAGAGTAGGGAGGGGGGAAACATGAAATAAGTGGGCAGAGGTCTACACACATATAAAAAACATTTGGGGTATGCTTTTTTTCAAAAGCGTTTTAAACAATACATTGAATTTTCCATAAGGCTCACTATCGCTGTCTAGTGTCACATTGTATATTGCACTTAAAACGTTTTATTTGCAGCTGTATAGGAGCAAGGTTTAACACAGAAGGGAGACATGGTTGTGCTGAGAGAGAAGAAAGAGTACTGTGGTGCATTGAAGGAGGAAAGGGAGCTGACTGAGAATAGTCTATAAAGGGCCAGCTCCACCGTTAGGCAGAGTGAGGCAACCACCTCAGGCAGCAGATACCGGGAGTAAGGTATTGGTGGGCAGAGATGTGCATGTCATGCAGATTCCCCCAGTGCCCCCTAAGTGAGCCAGCGGCCCCTAGGTGCACCGTCCCTTTACCAGTGTTGAATGTAAGATTCAACTGTTAGTCCAGTTATTTTCTGTAGGTGGAATTGTGGTGTGTGTTTGCCACCTTGCCTTTTGCCTCAGGCAGCAAAATGTCTTGAGCCAGGCCCTGGGCTACAAGAAAGCACAGAATTACAACGGTACCAAAATGCTTATTTATGGTTAGCATAGCGATGTAGATCTCTCTGGTTAATAACAATTTAAAAATGGTTTTCCAAGTGAATTGTTGCGCACTAAACATTAACTTCCTCTCTGCCCATTAAAATTCAACTTTGTCTCAAACTGAGAAGTCTGGCCCACCTTCCAGGGACCTCTTGAATCTTTTCCCTCAGTTTTGAGAGGGAAGTAGAATTTTTGAACATTGCCTGGGAATGTGCAGCTTTGTACTATAAATAAGTGGGGGAACTTTGAACTTATGCTAAGCCTTCATGCTTTCTCTCTCTCTCTCCCCTATACAGCCATCCTCTGAGGAAAGTCCTGCGAAGCACTTAGAAACCCCGGTAAGTGATATGATTTTCCTCTGCTGCAGCCAAGAACATTTAGGAGGGGGATTGTCCCTTGGGAATCCCATTGCCTTGTGTGCAGTGGTTCTGCTCCCTGTCATGTGTCTTCCCATTTACTGCTCTGCAGCTTCTTAATCCTCCTGTCCTTGATCTCCCTGCAAATCTCAGGTTCCCACAACCTTTCCTATTCGGGCTTCCTTGTAGCCTACTATATCTCTTACCTATTTAGCAACTGTATTTCATCTGAATTCAAGCAGAGGCTTGCTCAGGTCTGTAAACATAATGCAAGCAGTCTTGTAGTCAAGTATCAAGTTCATAAGAACAATTACTAAACAGTTACACGTGGCACGATTTACGAAATGGATTCAGAAAATGAACTGTGGCATAGTGAGTCATGTTCAAAAACCGCTGTAGCATCCCCTGTGCTTAATTCTACATTAAAGTAACATGGCCTTGTTTAAAACCAATATAAGCTACATTTCCAAAGGGCAGGCATGTTTTGAACTCGGCATGTTGAGTTGTGATATTTATATGTTGCAAATGAATAATGAGCCCAATTCAGTATGCTCAAATGCAGCATAAGGTGCAAAGCTTCCTGAACTGCAGTGATTGATGGATGAGGATGTGATGGATCGTGACTCGTCAAGAGGCATGCTGACTCTGTTTGCATATAATGCTAAGCCAAACTAGGAGTTGGAGTGAACGTGTGAGCGTGTGGGCTTCTGAAGAGGCAATCATTGTTGTTTTGCTCTTCCTGCAGTCCTCCTCCTGCTGCATTGCTGTGAGCTAAGCCGTGGTTTGTCTCAGGATGCCATCTGAGCCTGGATTAATGGTTTGCCTCACTCCAGACAAACTATGAGCTCTAAACCAAGAACAGGCCTTGGCTATGACTTGTGATTTGTCCAGAGCAAGACAAATCGCAAGTCTGAGTTCATTCGACATGTTAAGCCAAACCATGGCTTAGCTCCAGTGCAGCTGCAGAAGGAGGACCAGAGGAGGAGCAAAGCAGTTGCACTCACCTCTCCAGGACACCACACACTTATGCATTCACTTTAAGCCATGACTTGACTTAGTGTTATGCGTAAGCTGGGAGGAGCTTGAGTTTCTCCTGTCAGCTGCTTGTGCCTCCATAGTGAGCCCCACCTCACACTTGGAAAACCATTGAATCCTGACTAGCAGGTATGTTCAGGGATTGAGAACAGTAGCGAGCCCGCATCTAAAGGGTGCAGAAACATCTTCTGAAAGAGAGATACTGAAAAGATGATGGCAACATATCCTGTACAATAATAATAATAACAAATAAAGAAAGACAAAATAAAACTTCTGGGGGAAATAAACAACTTTGAGAAATGTCAGAAAACAGCTTTTCTTTTTATCTCACACAGCGCTGTTTTTTAAAAGGCAGTTGAGGAATGCCAAATAAAAACTTCCTTTCAAATCCCCAAAATAAAAGTCATGTTCTGAAGCATTGAGGATAAATGAGTTCTGTTTGTAGTTTTTAAGAAGGCGGGGACTTGTTCTATGTGCAGTTGTGCAGTTGTGAGATGTCTGATCCCTTGGAGCTTCTGCCTGTGTGCTCCATTAGGGTATGAAACAGAGGAAGGGGTACACCAGTTCACAAAAAAGTATAGTAAGGTAAAGGTAAAGGGACCCCTGACCATTAGGTCCAGTCGTGACCGACTCTGGGGTTGAAACGCTCATCTCACTTTGTTGGCTGAGGGAGCCGTTGCACAGCTTCCGGGTCATGTGGCCAGCATGACTAAGCCACTTCTGGCAAACCAGAGCAGTGCACGGAAACGCCGTTTACCTTCCCGCCGGAGCGGTACCTATTTATCTACTTGCACTTTGATGTGCTTTTGAACTGCTAGGTTGGCAGGAGCTAGGACCGAGCAACGGCAGCTCACCCCATTCCGGGGATTCAAACTGCCGACCTTCTGATCAGCAAGTCCTAGGCTGTGTGTAGAAATCCACAAAAGGTTTTTTTCTATTGACAATGCAGTAATATTATCCTAATGCACTGGAAACACAAGAGCTGTTGATCAGGGAACGAATTTAATGTAGTCAGTGGTAAGCTATAGTGCAAGGCACTTGCCAACAGACTAGAAGTCACAAAGGCAGACTTGTCAGCTATTGCCACTGTGATGTCCATTACATTTGTTCCTCTGACGAAGAGAAACTCAGTTTGAAACTCATTAGGGTAATTTTATTGCATTGCTATCAGAATAATTTGCTTATTTATTTTTTTTTGGTCCCTTTCCCCTGTGCTTTGTGTGTGTTTGTGTCCTTTTCCATTTGTTCTGTTTGGAATTCCAATGTGCCAGTAGTCTTCTGTCTACATACAGTACAATTGAAACAGATCAACCCTAAAGGACCCAGTATCAAAAAGTGAGGGGAAACTGGTATTTTTTGAAGTTAGCCAGTTTGCTAAACCCCTGTAAATAACTGTCCTCATGGGTGGTCTCCTTGTTTATGAGCTGCAGTGTCTGAAGTAGGGAGTCACAAAAGGTTGCACAGACTACTTCTGTGATTAGTTAAATTGCAAGAAACCCTTCTCCTAATCACCAGATTTAGACATTGCAATCTGTGATCCTCTACTTCAGATGTTTTGAAACATGAAAAGAGAAATGGATAATCTTTAGAAATATGACATCTGCTCTGATAGGATGGAAGTTTTATGAGATTCAAGGAATTTCTGGAAACAAAACTGTTATTATTTTAGGATGTATGCAAAACCTCTTGCACCAAGCCGAATGGCTTTTGTACAAACACAGAGGTATGAAGAGACTCTTCCTGGGTCTTCCCTGTTTGTTTTCCAAAGAGGATTTTCTTCCCCTCCCTTTTTGGCTCGGACACCCACCTAAAGCATCTAGCAAAAGATGCCGGGAATACTAGGCTAGATGGAATGTGTGTTCAAGCCAATCTTGCATTAGCTTTGTCCTTCCTTATGAGGGGGTGGCATTGGATGCCCCTCCAGATAGATCCAGCCAATCCCTTGTGGTTGCCTTGGCACCTCAGGACCTTCAATCCGCATTGCCTGGGGAAAGTGGAGGTGACCTGGCATCATGAGATGGGTTGCTCCCTCCTTGGCCATCCAGTCAAAATTCTTAATAATTAGGAAAGCTGGAATCAAATCATGTGGATTTGAACTGAACAAGGCTTCTGTGTACTTAGGAAAACAAGATTCTTCTGGCACTGTCCCTTTTTTCCATTACATGCATAGCCTTTAAACACTGATGGAGGCCCCTCCCTGTAGCTGAGCACCTATTCGTTACCATGACACTCTTTGCTTATCAGTGGTCTCTTGGAAGAGACAATGATGTCTTCGAGGATTCTCAGACTGTCGTAATTTTACATGCAGTACTTAATTTTGTTCCCTTTGGTGGGCCATCAGTGGAATATGGGGGAATGTATTTATTTATTTTAGGGACACGGGTGGCGCTGTGGTCTAAACCACAGAGCCTAGGGCTTGCTGATCAGAAGGTCACAGGTTCGAATCCCTGCCATGGGGTGAGCTCCCGTTGCTCGGTCCCTGCTCCTGCCAGTTCAAAAGCATGTCAGAGTGCAAGCAGATAAATAGGTACCGCTCCGGTAAATGGCATTTCCGTGCACTGCTCTGGTTCGCCAGAAGCAGCTTAGGCATTCTGGTTACATGACCCCGAAGCTGTCTGTGGACAAACGCCGGCTCCCTTGGCCAGTAAAGCAAGATGAGCGCCGCAACCCCAGAGTCGTTCGTGACTGGACTTAACAGTCAGGGGTCAATTACCTTTAACTTTACCTTTATTTATTTATTTTTTTACCAACCAACCAACCAAACAACTTCTTCTTCCTACACAATGTTATACAGTGAATTTCAGACTATGTACCCAGAAAGCTTTGGGGGTATTCTTCACTGAGAAAATCAGTGGTGCTGGACAAAAGTTCCTCCTGAAGGAGTTTCCCAGCTAATACCAATAATCACCTACATTGTGCAATAAAAGTGGCTTGGGTCATAGGAAGCGCCACATCATAGGGTTGATGCAGGGAAACTTCGATTTTCCTTCTCCCTTCTGCAACCCCCCTCACCCAATCTTGAAAAGTATTTCCTAAGAGATTCAATATTGCCCTGAATGGCATGGACACATGGAGCTGGTTGGAGGGGTGGGGAGATCACCCCAAACAGGGTACAGGCAACTTTTGTAGGTGGAAAGGAATTAACTTCACTATGGAATGAGTTAAATTTACTGCTTAAGTGGCCTCAAGTTCAGCTACAAAGCTTCGTCAATACATGAACTTTTTTTAAAAACAACAACCCCAGAACCAATTCAGCACAACAATCAAATAAATAACAAACCAAGAGCAACATAATGCTGGAGGTATCCAGGTAAAATAACAGCACCTTGCAGTTCTTGTGCAGAATAGAAACAGTTTTATGGTTCCTAAAACTAGATTTCCCCAAAAAATCACTACAGAAAAGACCAAGTTCTTGCTTGCAACAACCCTACCATCTGATGGAGGCAGAATGGTGGGGATGATTTCTCTCTCTTGCTCTCTCTCTCCTCTCCCCCAATGCCTGCTGTCAGTTAAATTTGCCTAAGGTTGAGTTTATACATTCTTGTAATTCTTCTATAGTTACTTATGGTTAAAAAAAAGTGCTGCTGCATGGATGAAAGCAACATAACAATTGTATGAAACTGGATGTTTGAGAAGTAGCCATGATCTAGATATGTGTGTTCATTTAGAGTAGAGGTGGAGACTCTGTGGCCCTCCAGATATAGCTGGACTTCCAACAGCCCCAACCAGCACAGCCCATGGCCCAGGGATGGTGGAAGCTGTAGTTCAGCAACATATGGAGGGTCACAGGTTCCCCATTACTGATGGAAGAATTACAGGTGCAGGAACTGGAAGCATCAGAAGTCAATTACTATTGGAACCATAATATGCCCTTTTCCCATTTTCTTTCCCAGCTTTCCTTGTACGACTGCATTAGTGGAAACAGGGGGAAGGGTGGCACACAACAAGCAATTTTCAAACTTTCTAGTTTCAGGAGAGTCTTCCCATGCTCGCTAATGGGGCAAGAGGCATTGCATATCAGCCTGAGAATGCCTGTGGGCTGTAAAAGATTCAGGGAGCAAGTTGTAGGGCATATGGCCCGGGATCCAACCAGTGGCGTAGCATGGGTTGTCAGCACCCGGGGCAAGGCAAGTAATTTGCGCCCCCTAACCTGGGGCAAGGCAAGTAATTTGCGCCCCCCCCTGCACTGTCCCTCCTCCAGATAGTCCCTTGCTTTCTCTCCGCACTGCACCGCACGCCTGGCACCCTCCCCTCCACAGTGGGCGGCGACCTGGCGGCTCGGATTGGATTCGCACAGCCAGCACTGCAGTGAGAGAGAGTGAGTGAGCCAAGTAGGGGCAGAGAGCTGCGAGTGCAAGCGTGCCCCCCCAGATGTTGCGCCCGGTGCGGCCGGCCCCCCCTGCACCCCCCACGCTACGCCACTGGATCCAACTAACCCAGAATGCTAACAGAAGCTCCTGCTAGTGCAACAGGGCATCCCCCTCTCCTCTCCACACAATCTCCCTTGCCCCCTCTCTCTAAAGGGTCAGAAGACCTCGCAAGAACATCACATGAAGAGAGGAGAGGGCAGGTTGTTCTGCCTGGGAAGCAGAAATGTTTGCGCTGATGGAATGATAGGTAGAGGGTGACAATGAATTCCTCCTATACACCTCAGAGGCCACTGGCCAGGACTCTTTAGGCCTCACTGCAGCCTTGTGTAGACTCAAAATGCTCTCTAAAACCCACCTAGCACTCTCCAGCAGCAGCATGCATTAGGGATGATTGGTAGCAGCAATGTGCAAACTACTTTTAAGGAAATCCTGCCTGCCAGGATTGATCCTTGTTGAAGCACCCCTGACAAATTTTCTTGGTGTTGACCTGTTAAGAACCTGCATGTTTTGAATATTTCTACATCATTAATCCAATTTCCATTTTTAAACTCTCTATTTCTATGAATCCAGCTGTCAGGCTCATATTCTGCAGCAGTGACCTTGGTTACTAAGCCTTGTGGCTCTTGGTTGCTTTTGCTGCAACAGGCTGGCATAGAAACAGAAGCAAGGTGCGTGTCGAACAGTAAAGAAGGTGGTGATATTGAGGGCAACACTCTAGAATAAGTGGGGTGCCAGCCTTTAAAAAGGATCACTTGTCACTTTCACCATTCCGCCTGGTCCTGGATTCTGGATAGGGTGCTTTCTGAGCATTTAATTTGCCTGGAAGCTGTTATTCCTATCAGCTGATATCTGCCTGACTCTTCCTCGTGGTGTGGGTGTGTGTTGGGGAGAGCGTTTCAGGAAGGGGTGGGGCTCCATTTCCACCAGCAGTAACAACAACAGGAGAGCTGTTTGTGGTTAGCGTGTTGCATCGTGAGCCACAGGGACCCAACGGCAGCGTCAGCGACTGACCATGCCAAACATGGTGCCCACTGCGTGCCAGGCTTGTGCCGCTCTTTAATCAAACACCGTCCCTTTATTATTGTGGACTTCCTTGGATTGAGTCTCTGAGGAGGAGAGAGGGATTGCTCTGGAGAGAGATTTAAGAAAGAGTGGGCACCATGCCCTGGAAATGGATTAGCAAAACTGCTACTCTCCCGAAGGTAAGCCTTTGTTTAGGGTTGGAGGGGTGTGTGTGCGTGCTGCGGTGGAGATGCCAAGCCTTGTAATTGGATTTGCACATAGGAAAAGGGTGGGAATTAGTTAAACATCTCCAAATAGGGATTTGCCTTGAGCTCTGTTCTCTCTGGGCAGGATGGAATCTTTGGATCAGATCTTTATACAAGTTTTATGAACAACAACAACAACTACAGTTCCTGCATGCACATGGGTCTAGCGCACATCTCTTTTGAGCAGCCTCATGGAGAGCTGCTTTGATGGAAGGAAATCCAGATCTGGCTCTGTGTGCAGCTTGTTTTCTCCCTTCATCACAGCCAGCTGGCTCAATAAGCCAGGAGTAATTTGTTCTCATGTCTACGGATGACACCAAAAGCGGGGGGGGGGGGGGTATGGTGTTTCAAGGTTTTATTATCGCTTTAAAGTCTGAATATCCTATACCTCATATAATCAGAATGGTTTTTCTAATCTGTATGAAATTTATTTGACACTGAGAATCTACTTCTTTTGTGGTGTAGTCTGTAACTGAATTTCATAGGGATCTGATGGAGAATGGCCAAGTTATTCAGCTTAAAACTTTTGATTTAATGCCTGTGTGAGGCGGCACCTCCCCCACACTGCCAAGTAATACCTTAAAAATATTATTTTAGCAGTTATATCCAACATTCAGGTATGTTGCTTGGACTTCTCTTTTGTTGAAAATCCACTGTGTGCATATAAAGGAATAAGGTTTGAGAGTTAATCAGTTGTAACAAATGGGAGCTGAGGCAAGGGCAAGTTACACTGTGTGTGTGTGTGTGTGTGTGTGTGTGTGTGTGTGTGTGTTTAGCCATTAAGACAGGTGCAGACAATGGCAGCTTATCAGTTTAAGAGGTACACCGACTAGCACTTCCTGGAGACATTTGAGTGCCTACAAAAGGCATGTGCAGCCACTTGAAGCCAAGCCATTAATGTGTGATGATACCTGCATGCCACCCTGCCTGCATGAATCTGCTTGGCTGAGGGGAGGCTGCACAGTAACCTAGATGTGCTTTCTAGATGTGCCAAAGCAGGGGACCCCCACCCCCTGCTCAAAGCAAAAGTACATCCCTACCCTCCTGAGATACAAACAGAACTGCCCTGCCTCAGGCAGCGGATACTGAGGAGGGGAAAGGGAAAGTGATGGTGAGCTGTTGGCGGGCAGAACTGTCTGTGCTATGTGGGTTAACCTGCACCCCTTACACTAGCCTGCTGCTTCAGCTGTGATAAAGGACACTGTCCTTTTACCAGTGTTGAAGTAAGATTCAATTCCTAGTCTGGTTAGGTTGTGTATATGGTGTGTGTGTGTGTGTGTGTGTGTGTGTGTGTGTGTAAAAATTTCCTGCATGGGACAGGTGGTTGAAACGTGTATGTGCATTTGAGGGAGTTTGCTAATGTGTATGCGTATTTTATTGTGTGTAGTAGTTTTGTGTGTCTCTCTGAGTGAGAGAGCACGCGTATCTCTCTCTGTGTGAATGTGTATGAGGGAAAATGGTCCGCCCTCTGCATCTGCATATGTGTGAAGAATTATTTTGTAGGAGTGCATGTGGGAGAGAGGATGGGAGACTTCTGAGTGCCTTCTAAAATTGTCTTCATCTGAATTTCTCACTGGATGTTAGAGATCTGAATTGTTTCAGGAGTGGCTCAGCTCCAATAGCGGTGGGTCATCATTTTTGCTTGGTGGGCCAGATCCTTATCTGCCCCTACCCTTCGCAGATACACTTTGACAGATGGGTGGGACACCATTGGCACCATGGGCAGGTTTGTTTGTTTTTGCCAAGCCTACCTGTCAAATCCCATACACAGCAAGTACCTGACAACCAGCTTGTTGTTGGCCACATGGGTACCACAGCACACGAAGCTTGGCCAACCCTTTGCTTGGCACTTGGGAAACGTTGAGCATAAGGGCTTTTATAGCACTTTCCAAACAACAGCTAGCTCAGGAATAGGCAAACTTGGCCCTCCAGATGTTTTGGGACTACAACTCCCATCATCCCTAGCTAACAGGACCAGTAGTCCCAAAACATCTGGTGGGCTGAGTTTGTCGTCAAAGACAAACCCATAAAGACCGTCTTTAGGTTCAGCATGTTGCTTTGTCCTTATTCCCTCACTTGGCATTTCCATTACTGGGACCCTATAATTCAGCAGCTGTTTTAGAAGTAGGTGATTAGATCTGAGCTCTGCAAACTCACCATGTGAGTTTGGGCATGGGAGTGTGGAGCCACCTTGGGACGAGAGTTTTAGTTACTAAAACTTTTAACAAATGCTTTTAACTGAAGATACTAAAACAAACAAGGTGTGAATGTATATTTTCCTCTCAGTCAGATCTTTCTTTAATTAGAACCCCCACTTAGTGTTTCAGATGAGGTCACAAAGTCACCAAACAAATCAAGCACATATGGAATTTTTGAGGCCATGGGAATGGTGCACAAATAGAAGCTTCCTGCTCATACAACTCACACATTTCCTCCTGGTGTTCTGTTCCATCAAGGCCCAAGCCAAGGCGAGCCAGAGTTCAGTTCCAAAGGCTTGGGGAAGACCTTTCCGTTGCATAGTGTGATGTTTTCAGCTCTGTAAACCTTACTGCTGGGCTGCTCCAATATAGTTATAATGGGGCTGTTAAATTCCCTGCATCCAAAGTTTTGTAGCATCCTCCAGCAAGACTTTGTTCTCACTTGCATGTAACACTGAGCTAAACAGGCCAGATTTATATGGTTTTCCTTTGCATGGATTATTCAGTGCATGTGTGTGTGTGTGTGTGTGTGTGTGCGCGCGCACGTGGACCAAACTAGTCTTTCCAGTTATTCTGAGTGCTTTGAGACTGTGGCTTTTAAATATCCTGGAAAATCTTGGAAAAGTGTTTAGTTAGGACATCATCTTAGAGCAATATATCAGTCACACCATAGTGAAGGTTAGTGTGCTCTACTCTCACTTTTCCAAAATCTGATGCTGCTGCAAGTGAAGTTAGACATCTAAGACAGCATACCCCCCCCCTTACGTTAGGGCAAAGCCTGCTTTTATAATCTATCTGCACTTTTTAGCCCCTCCCCAGTTAATGTACCCCTTGATTAAAAAGGTTTATCAAGACTGCATGCCCTGCTTGTGAACACAGAATATTTCACTTCTCTGTAGTGTGCAGCATCTTACGCACGAGGAAACAGTGGCTATTGTACAATTAGTCTGGGTTGGGGACCCTTTTGGGCCCCTGTGCATCAACTGAGGGGCAGGAGATTCAAATCTCTGTGGAGGATTCAGGCAGAGGGAAACGTCCCCATGCATCAGCTGATGGGCAGGGAGTTCAGTCCTGCTTTCTGCTGGGATCTGCCCCCCAGCTGTGCCTCTGCCTGCACCACACCTGATGTCACATATAATGCCAGGTGTGGGGAAGGTGGGTGTGGTTTGGGGAAAATAGCCACATGTGCCAAATGGAGAACATACCTTTGGGGCTCCCCAGTTGTTAGAGCAACCCAGTGTGTGTATATAGAAGGTGAACTAAGCACTAATGTATTGTCCAAAACTAAGCCATATCTCCATCTAATAGAAGCCAGTTAACTGTCAGGTCATTCGTTAAAAGGAGTGGTTGTGATTCATCTTCTGGAATGCTACACTTGGCAACACTGAGATCTAAATTACTAGTTTCAAGTGATAGTGGAGTGAATGGAGCCATTCACAGCTTGCACAGAACTGATGCGCATTAAACATGTGCAGTGAACATTTCCTCATACACACCCCACAGTTGTCCATGGTGCTGATTGTGCCGGGCACAATGCAGTGCATGTACTAAAGCCATCCCCATGGCCTTGATCTAACCTTGGGAACATTTAAATTATGTCTTCTGAACATGGGAATATTCAGTCCTGGAACAGTTTGTCCTGCCACAACACTGACATAGCTGTGACAAGACAGTGCCTGAAAACCTGCCTAGCAGATATTCCCTTGATACCACAGATAAATTATAAGTGATCCTAGCACCCCATAGCTTTTCCTACCCTAAGTGATGGACAGAAGCCCTGACCTGTCTTAACTGGTCAGATGTGACAAAGGCTAGCAGATTCCGTCCTGAGGAAATTTACTGTCATTGAATCGGAGCAAATACCTTGACTGGAAAAGGACTCTTCAGTATCTTCATGGTAGTGATTGCAGCCTATGTGCTTATGCAGTAAAACTGGCCTTGCATTGATATCTAGTCCACCAGCCTTCCAAGCCGCTGCTATTATCTTGACTGACTTTCGAGAAAATGAAACTCAACACAGCCTTTAAATTACTTCCTGCAGTTCTCCTCCTCTTCAATCCCTGGTGGCTTTTGTTCTGTCCAGCTTGATAAATAGTCTCCTAATGATCCTTGTTAGGGCCTTGATCCCCCATGTATTTGTAAACCCCCGGCTGCTAATTAGCCAATTATCTCTGCTAGTAGGACCAAGGAATTCAGACTACAGCAGGCTCGGTCAAGGCATTGTGTGGTGCTCTGTGCTCCTTTTCCTCTGCTAAAGTAGAAGAAGCAAAATCAGCCTGGGATGTGTAACACTGGAGGTGAAGCAGTCTGCCTTTTCACCTGTGAAGGAAGAGAAACAGGGTCCCCATATCCATGGGCATAGTCAGGATTTATATGGGGGGGGGGATCCATGTTGGGGGAGCAAAACTGAGCTATCTGCTACACAATTGGTCAGCTAGTTAAGTATTTTTATTTACTTAGCTATACCCATGCCTATGTCACTTTAAAAAAACGCCTTCATTGAAACAGATCCCAGGATAGCACACAACAGCAACAATTAGAAATAATTTTCACATTCAATAAAAACAAAACATAACCTATCAAAAAACCAATATATCAGTTGTCATAGAACAACAAGACAGCTAAAGTCCCAAATGGTAGCCCCTTTAAAAATGCCTGGGCACATTTTCCACTATAAGTAAAAACCATGGGTAAAAAAATCAAAGAAAACAGCTGGGCAAGAATGATTCTGAGCTTGAAAATTATCAGAGGGAAAAGGGTTAGGTGGTTTTTCTCCTCCTCTGTCCAGTATGCATAGTCTCCCTCGCTCCATCTTTCTATCCTTCTTTTTGGCGGAGGGGCAGAGTCTCTGCAGAGGAAAAGAGCATGAGGCTTGCTGTTAGTTTGAGCTTTAATGGAAGAGACATATCTCGCCTTGGGCTTCTGCAGAGTCATATGGATGTTTCTGTCCTAAACAGCCCTTGATTGTGACAGGAGCAATCACAGAGCTCCCTCCTATGGCAAGAGGATTGTGTCATTGGTTGGTAAAGTCAACAGATATAGAACACATGCAACGTTTACGTGCCTGGATAAGGTAAAGGTAAAGGTACCCCTGGCCGTACGGGCCAGTCTTGACAGACTCTAGGGTTGTGCGCTCATCTCACTCTAGAGGCTGGGAGCCAGCGCTGTCCACAAACACTTCCGGGTCACGTGGCCAGCGTGACGAAGCTGCTCTGGCGAACTGGCACCAGAGCAGCACACAGAACGCCGTTTACCTTCCCGCTATAAAGCGGTCCCTATTTATCTACTTGCACCCGGGGGGTGCTTTCAAACTGCTAGGTTGGCAGGCGCTGGGACCGAGCGACAGGAGCGCACCCCGTCACGGGGATTCGAACCGCCGACCATGCGATCGGCAAGTCCTAGGCACTGAGGATTTTACCCACAGCGCCACCCGGCTCCCTATGTGCCTGGATAGGCTTGCCTAAAGGAAAGGCCCTGGGGAAACACAACAAAGGTGCCGGCCTGATTTCAAGAGGGAGGGACTTCTAAAATATGGGTGCTGCCCCACTGAAAGGTTTATTTCTTCCAAGTGCAGAGCAAGTATTATGTGGCACCTGTAACAGTGCCATTAGGATATAGGGTATTTCATAAGTAGATTTTAAAAGAATTTTGTGGATGGAGACATAGGACTATCGCTTACAACATGCAAACTGATGCACAGGTACTGAGCAACAGCAGATTTTCATATTGATACGAGATATTCTTTCCTCTAGGAAAATACATGCACAAAGAACAGCCCCAGCAGAAATCACCTCCCCCCACTACACCTTACATGTATCAGTTAGCTGTGCAGGTTAAGATAGTGCCTACTCTTTACATAAATATATCACAGCTCTTCTCCAGCCTCCTTACTGCCTGCTTGCTTTCATCTCCCTGTTTACTCTTTCCTCATGGGGCTTTTGTACGTAGTTCCTTGCCCACCAATAAGTGCTGCGTGATCTTTTGTTTCACCACTACAGCTGTCAGGATTTGGCTCTACTGAGAGGCTGTTGAACTGCCAAATGATATCTTAACTCTGTGCAGAGCTCAATTGTCACCAGTAAATTATGTCTTCCACCATCCCTCATTTCAAAACAGGAGGAGGCGAGGGAGCCCGGGGGATAGGTTTGGAAATAAAGAATTATTGTTCATTATTTATTTCATAACACATCGCTGCTCCATAGATCCTAGTGGATGCTCCTCAATTCAGACACTAAGATTTCACAGTGGCTCTTCTGTTTTGAAAGTTTGATAATCTTTACAGTAGAGGAGCTGTGTGGTGATACTTGACCCGGAGCGTTGTTCTTATTTCAACCCACAGCAAGCTATGAAAAGTACCTTCTGGCTATACTCTCAAAACTGTGGGTAGTCACAACCTTACAGCTTTAGAGAGGTAGTCTAGAGAAGATAAGGGTGCTATCAGGTAGCCTGCCAGTTATCTTGTTAGATATTTGAAGATTTTGTGTGTTGACTTTGTGGGTTGCCTCAAAGCGCTTGCTCCTTGATTGAAGAGGGAGTAGCTATGGGATTAGACCTGTGGAAATCATCCCTCCAAGACTGAGTAGCTGCTCTGTTTGTCTAGGAGCAAGCCCTTTCAGTCTTCACTGAGACCAACACAAGATACGTTGGCTGCCTCAAATGATTATGGTGTATCATTTGAGAGGTGTGTGCCAGCATCTGCCATGACTGAGCATGCCGGGGACCACCTCTTACTTCGTGTATCATTACAGTTGCCAGTATGGGGAACATTTGCAACCCTGTAAAGGATTATACAGTTCCTTGGCTTCCATCATACTGGGTGTGAGGGACAATCTACCAATTGTGCCACCCCCCACTTTGGATGCTTCTGCCATTAACTTGGAGCCCTGGAATTCATGGAATCAGCCTTTGACATCTAAATACATTTTAGCACAGAGCTCACTTCCAGGTCAGGTTGGGCCACCTGTAAGTATTCTTTGGGCATGAATCTGATGTAGCCTTTTCCTTCCATGGAGCAATATTGGAAAGTGACTGTTAAAAAAAGATGATTTTCACTTGTGTATTTTGCTTACAAAGCCCACTCCCCACCCTCCTTTTTTTGAGGGGCATGCTCTGGATTTCATTTGCTGAGCTGTAAAATGGAAAAAAGATCCTTAATTTGCTCCATTGGTGATGTTCAGTGAAGTAAACATTTGGTGGAATGCAGGGTGCAGTACTGAAGACTATTCAAATACCTGAGAAGTGGGGAAAAGAAGGAGGTTGCAGTCTAACTGAAACTCCAGAACCTTAAATGCAGATGTTCCAGAATAAGCTTCTATGAGATATCTAGAACAGGGATATTTTGTGTGTGGGAGCAGAAAACATGTTTGATCGGGTTACCTTAAAGTGATATTTTCCAGGTCAGGCTAGGCAGGTCAGGCTTAGAAGCTAGGCAGAAGGAGACCAGTTGCTTCCATTCCTGCTGAACGTGTCACTCTACAGTGAAGCAAGTACTGCAGTAACATGCTTTCTCACCCTTTTGTCACTCTCGTTTTATTAGGTGTTTGCAAAGTCCCCCAAAATTATCCAGGCACGACGTAAACCCTCAAGGTAAGGCTCAGTGTTTGATGAGAGTACTTCATGGAGAGTCTTTCTTGTGAAACTCAAAACACCAAGAAACTCAAGTGGGGTGAGCGCAGCTGTGTTCAGGTTCCGCTTGCAGCTTTCCCACAGGTATCTGCTTGGCCAGTGTGAGAACAGGATGCTGGACTAAATGGACCTTTGGCCTGATCCAGCAGGGCTCTTCTTGTGTTCTTCCACTGCTCTCTTCATAATTAGGGACATGCAAAACTGCCTCCATTATTTCCATGGATATATCTGCCTTGCTTAAAATTGATAACGCATGTTCAAGATATTTATCTGCGAAAGCTAATACACTTTTTTTAAAACAACAACAACAACAACAAGGGTAGGGTTTTCCCCAGATAGTTATTTGACATGTTAGTTCATGTGTTCAGATCTGCTGTTATACTGCTTTGTTTTTTTTTTTTATAAATATTTATTAAGTTTTACATAAACAATAAAAAACAGCATAAACAACACATAACACAGAAAAAATACACAAACATAAAACACAAAAACAACAATAATGAACAATAAAAATAAAGAAAATTAAAAAAAAAATCTTCATAATAACCTTGCATTTACTTGTTTCTGCGACTTCCCCCAACCTCCCTACTCTGTATTCCAAATCAAATGTTCTGTCTGCAAATTCTTTCCCTTTATCATAATTTACTTTCTCATCATCTTAAATCCATGACCCATAATTATATTTCCTTCAATCTAAATTTTGGATCTTTTTCTGTTCACCTTTCTTGCTAAAAACCAGTCACCTTCAGTCCGATATCTTCAAGTGTTCATTATCTTGCAGTATTTCTGTAAATAGTCTTTAAATTTCCTCCAATCTTCCCTCACCGTCTCTTCTCCCTGGTCTCTAATCCTGCCGGTCATCTCTGCTGATTCCATGTAGTCGATGACTTTCATCTGCCATTCTTCCAGAGTGGGTAACTCTTCTGTCTTCCAATACTGTGCAATAAGTATTCTTGCTGCTGCTGTAGCATACATAAAAAAAATCCTATCTTTCTTATGCACCTGTTGGCCAACCATGCCCAAGAGAAAGGCTTCTGGCTTCTTCGGAAATGTGTATTTAAACACTTTTTTCAGCTCATTGTAAATCATCTCCCAGAATGCCTTTATCTTAGGGCACGTCCACCAAAGGTGAAAGAATGTACCTTCAACTTCTTTACATTTCCAACACTTATTATCGGGCAAATGGTAAATTTTCGCAAGCTTGACTGGTGTCATGTACCACCTATATATCATTTTCATTACATTCTCTCTTAGGGCATTAGATGCCGTAAATTTTATACCAGTGGTCCATAACCGTTCCCAGTCAGCAAACATTATGTTATGACCCAAGTCTTGTGCCCATTTAATCATCACTGATTTCACTTCCTCGTCCTGTGTATTCCATTTTAGTAGCAAGTTATACATTCTTGACAAAATCTTAGTTTTGGGTTCTAACAATTCTGTCTCCAATTTTGATTTTTCCACCTGGAAGCCAATTTTTCTATCCATTTTAAATGCTTCCATTATTTGATGATAATGGAGCCAATCTCGGACTTTACTTTTTAATTTGTCGAAACTCTGTAGTTTCAATTTGTCTCCATCTTGTTCTAAAATCTCCCAATATTTTGGCCAGTTTGCCTCCATATTGAGCTTTTTTAGTGCTTTTGCTTCCATTGGGGACAACCACCTTGGGGTCTTGGTTTCAAGCAAATCTTTATACCTCATCCAAACTTTGAACAATGCATTCCTAACAATGTGGATTTTAAACATTCTATGCACTTTAACCTTGTCATACCATAAATATGCATGCCAACCAAAAACATTATTAAATCCTTCTAGATCCAACATGTCAGTGTTTTCAAGAAGTAGCCATTCTTTTAACCAACAAAAGGCTGCCGCCTCATAATAAAGTTTCAGGTCTGGCAGGGCAAAGCCCCCTCTTTCTTTTGCATCGGTCAATATTTTAAATTTTATCCTTGGCTTTTTGCCCTGCCAGACAAATCTAGATATATCTCTTTGCCACCTCTTGAAACAATCCGTCTTATCTATGATTTGCAGTGTCTGGAACAAAAACAACATTCTTGGCAATACATTCATCTTTATCACAGCAATACGACCCATTAAGGAGAGTTTCAAATTAGACCATATATCTAGATCTTTCTTTATCTCCGACCAACTTTTCTCATAATTGTCTTTATATAGATTTCCATTTTTCGCGGTCATAGTAATACCCAAATATTTCACTTTTTTCACTACTGCCAATCCTGTCTCATTCTGAAATCTTTCTTTCTCAGTTTCTGTTAGGTTCTTTGTCAAAACTTTAGTTTTTGTTTTGTTCAATTTAAACCCTGCCAATCGACCAAACTCTTGGATCAGTTCTAAGGCTCTTTTCACACTGGATTCTGGCTCCTGTAATGTCAAAACTAGGTCATCTGCAAATGCTCTTAATTTATATTGTTTAGCTCCGACCTGAATCCCTCTGACCAATTGGTCCTTTCTAATCATATTCAGCAACACCTCCAGGACTGATATAAACAGCAAAGGAGAAATTGGGCAACCTTGTCTCGTACCTTTCTCTATTCTGAACTCCTCGGTAATTACACTGTTTACAATTAACTTAGCTTTTTGTTCAGAATAGATTGCACCTATACCATTTTCAAACTCCTGGCCTACCCCCATACTTTGGAGATTTTTCTTCATAAAACTCCAAGAGATATTATCAAAGGCCTTCTCCGCATCCACAAATATTAGAACCGCCTTAGTATTTATTTTTTCTTGTAGAAATTCCAAAATGTCTATTATATTCCTTACATTATCTGATAGATGTCTTCCTGGGAGAAAGCCTGCTTGGTCCTTATGAATCTCCTCTATTAAAACCTTCTTGAATCTTCTAGCCAAAATATCTGCAAAAATTTTGTAATCCACATTAAGTAATGATATTGGGCGGTAGTCTTTGAGTTGGTGTTTCTGGGTCTCTACCTTTGGTATAAGTGTAACAAAGGCTTCTTTCCACGTATCTGGTGCCTTCTCCCCCTGAAGTATTTTGTTACAAACTTCTTTGTTCTCATTTAAAGGCACAGAGATTTAGGATATGTTGTGCATGGCTCCCAGCTGAAAGGCAAGGAGTAACTGAAAGGAGTAACTGGAACTGAAACGGGTAACCTTAAGAATATAATAAGAGCACTAAGAGATCAGGCCAATGGCCTGTCTAGTTCAGCATCATGTTTCCTATAGTGGTCAACAGCATGTCTCTTGGGAGCCGAAAAGGGCAGTCACTCTCTTCTGCTATTTTCTCCCAGTAGCTAGTATGTTGCCTCTGATGCTGGAGGGAGCCTTTGCATATGCACCCATGCTTCTTCTTAGAAAGAGCACTTACTGGCTTACTCTTGAATAGGGTGCAATGACAATTTTTCTATTTATGTTATTGCCAGAACACTATTTTCAGGGTGCATATTAACATCCTGCACAATAGGGCAGCGCTTGTTTTTGTTCTACTTCCCTATGAATCCACAAACATTTTTGGACAAAGGGTTTCTTAATTCAGGATGCTTAATAAAAGCTGAAAAATGTGTTTCCTTGTGGCCCTACGCTTGCGTTACATGGTGTCAGTGCTGACATCCAGTGTTTGGCTTAAATATTTCCCCTTCTCCAAACACACATGCACTTATAGACATTATGCAACAATACCTATTTATGGTGCTGTATTCCTTGGTTGGAATTATTCCCACAGCAGTTTCTCTGGTTGCTGAAGTCTCTGGGTATCCCCAGATTTCATTCTCTGCATTTTGCACCAGTCATCCTGCACAATGGAACCATATTCTGCCGTGCAGTATTTCAGTGAAAGAAAAGCTCAAAGAGAATGTTGAGAATGGTCTCTCTCTTCCTTGGAGCCACAGTATGGCCTCACTCCTGATAAGTGTTCATAAGCACACATGATGATGATTTAATTAAAATCTCCATGGAACAACTGCACTTTAAAAAATGTTCAGAAGCCCACTTGAAACACCCTGTGAATGTCCTCTAAAGTTGTCCGCAGAAGCAAAGTGAAACAAGTTTGTGTATTTATTACTGCTAATAATAATAGTTTATTAATCACCTTCCACCCAATTGTGTCATGATGATGTGCAATAAACAAAAACCGGGAGGAAACAGCTGAACAGGAATGCTGTTCCACAGAACAGGCAGCCATGCTAAAAGTCCTGCTCCAGATTACTTGCTTTGCTTGCTCCACCAGCCTGCTGGAATATTTCTCGATTCTGTCCTCACCCCAGGTGCTGGTGGCAGCAATAGCAGCAGCAATGGTTGCTTGCTCCACCTGCTCACTTGGGACTTCTTGGACTTCCCTTGCCGTGTTGAAGCTTGGCTGCACAACAGACCAGTGCAAGTAAAGTAAAATGATGTGTATATACACACACACATACATGCACACAGATGCACAAACAGTGCTAGGGGAAGATTACACAGACAGACTTTCCTATCTTTAAAGCTTTGTTCTTTCCTCTCTGCCATTGACGGTTTAGTTGCTTCTCTTTGCCCTAGGAGCTTGAGCCTAAACCAGGCCATGGAGGATACTTGTGAGCTAGACCTGGTGTATGTCACAGAACGGATCATTGCTGTCAACTTTGCAAGTTTGTCGGAGGAGCAGACCTTCTCTAGCAATCTGAAGGAGGTGGCACAGATGCTGAAATCCAAGCATGGGGACAGTTACCTGGTAATAAGAGTGCGATATTTTAATGCTTTTTTACTGTCTTCAGAAATATGCTGGGAGCAACTGTGTTCTGTGAGCATTGAATTCTGACATCATTAGCTATATTCTATTTCCCACAAATGCACCATATCAAAGAAGTCCAGACTTTCTTTTGTAATTGGTCTAGACCTAACTCATTTTCCTGGTCATTGATGAAGCCCTTCTGTACTGATTTCTACTTTTCAAAATTTCATTGTGGTTTTGTGTCACAACATCTCTAAACCCCTTTCGCCATAGACAACGCTGCTGATTCTGTCCACTAGGTGGTATTCAACTAGGATTTACTCAAAGAAGACTTAGTTATGTTCATTAATGCCAATGGGTTTACTCTGAGCAAACCTTAGTTGAACGCCACTCATTTTTGTTGTTAACGTAATGCTGGCAGCTTCAAAATCCTGAAAGCCCACCTCATTCACAAATCCATTTCATTTTCCATTCAAGTAAATTGCAGAAAATATATGGGTGCCTAAGCAGTACATGGAGCTAACTCTGAAAATCCATACTATTATCATTATTTAGTGTACAGCTCATGCTTGCAATTCCAGGAAGAGGAAGCACATGTGCATGTGTGTGTTTGTGGTAGTGGTGGGGGAGAAACATGTCATAGCCTTGGAATCCTTGGATGCTCCCATTCAGTTTTCTATCATATTGTTGTCCACAGGCCTCCACCTCATCAACCAACTCATCTAACATGGTTTATTTCTTTCCCATCCACTAGCTTTTTAACCTGTCAGAGAAGAGGCATGACATCAGCAAGCTCCATTCCAAGGTAAGATGGAGATGCTTATTGATAAATCATGTTTTTTGGTGGAAAGGGTGAAAGAGAGATATCTGTGACAGGCTGGGGAAGAAAACTCTATGATACTCAGGGTCCCTTCCAGCTATATAACTCTATGAACCTAAACATGCTACAATTCAACCTCCAGATCTACTTCCCCTCAGTTGTATGTAGTTTTTGGCTCTGGGCTTCAGTCTCAGAGGGGACTGCCTGAGTTGTTCCTGTTCTGCTTTTTGGAGTTCCCTCTAATGTGCTGCTCCTTAAGCCTTTTGTATGTGTACTTCTCTCTGCATGTTTGTTTTGTCCACTAATCCAACCATGCTGCTGCTGTCTTTGGTTGCCAAAGAAGCTGTTCATCCATCCAAGGCCAGGCACATGGCTGAAATTCTTTGCCTGCCTCTCTGCTCTGAAGGAACAGCTAATGTTGCAGGTTTGCCACCACATGTATCAAAGGACAGTGGAAGCAGGTTGATATTGCTAGGTTGGCAAGTTGTAGTCAGGTGGGGAGCCAGGGGCAAAATACCAATCTCCTAGAAATTTCTGGGACAGAGATAGGAAGTGGTTTCCTTCTGCAAGCAAAGGCTCTAGCTTCACTTGTCAGAAATTACAGCAAAGCAAAAAGACGAGATATAAGTATTAGAAATTGGGATATGAATGTAACCTAGCATTTACTGTATATAAGCTATTGATGGTGTTCAAAGTACTTCATCTAAGCAGTCTTTAGAACAACCCTGTACAGTAGGTCAATATTATTACCCCCCTGTTTTAGAGCAGGGTAGAAGCTGAGGCTGAGATAATAGTGGCTTGCCTTGTGAGCTCCTGGCAGAGCCAGCCATGCTCGTAGTCAACACATGAGTATGCACACAGATCCATACTGTAGGATGGCCAATTATTCATCAATGAAGGTTGTTAGCATTGGCAGTTCTGCATGCAAAATATGGCCTTTGCGAAGTTTTTATGGAAGCTGTTGAGATGTTCTTAAGGAATGTGCTCAGAGCTCCCCAACTTTCCATATAAACCCAGCCTCAAAACTCTGTAAAGTGGATTATGCCATGAAGTACTATGGGAATTGGGACGCGGGTGGCGCTGTGGGTAAAATCCCCGTGGCAGGGTGCGCTCCCGTCGTTCAGTCCCAGCGCCTGCCAACCTAGCAGTTCGAAAGCACCCCTGGGTGCAAGTAGATAAATAGGGACTGCTTACTAGCGGGAAGGTAAACGGCATTTCTGTGTGCTGCGCTGGCTCGCCAGATGCAGCTTGTCACGCTGGCCACGTGACCCGGAAGTGTCTTCGGACAGCGCTGGCCCCCAGCCTCTTAAGTGAGATGGGTGCACAACCCCAGAGTCAGACACGACTGGCCCGTACGGGCAGGGGTACCTTTACCTTTACCCTACTATGGGAATTTGTTGTCCTTTCATGCTGCCTCAGAATCTTGTGCCTGAATTGAGCTAGCCTCATCCTGCCTAATGGCCTTCAAAACTGGGATTTGTTGTTGTGTAGTCTTTTAGTCATGTCCGACTCTTCGTGACCCCATGGACCAGAGCATGCCAGGCACTCATGTCTTCCACTGCCTCCCGCAGTTTGGTCAAACTCATGTTGGTAGCTTCGAGAACACTGTCCAACCATCTTGTCCTCTGTCGTCCCCTTCTCCTTGTGCCCTCAATCTTTCCCAACATCAGGGTCTTTTCCAGGGAAAACTGGGATACCTTTGTTCAATAGCAACATCTAACCAAAAATGTACCGGGGGAGGAATCTTCATCTTCTTTAACACTTCCTTTCTTCTTCGTCTTCCTCTTGCTTGGAAACCTCTGCTCTCCTTCCGCCACAGGTGCTGGATTTCGGATGGCCTGACTTGCACACACCTGCCCTGGAGAAGATATGCAGCATCTGCAAGGCCATGGATACGTGGCTCAATGCTGATCCTCACAATGTGGTGGTTCTGCATAATAAGGTGAGAGAGAAGCGAAGGAGTTTTCCCTGCAGAGTTTCTATGTGGTTCCCTCCTCTGCTTAGTTGGAAAGGACAGGATAGGTGGCTGTGTGAATGACAGCCATTTGTTTTTCACTTCTGTGTTTGTGTGTGTTTTGGGGGGGCTTGCGGGGGTTATTTGGTTGTTGTTTTTATTCTGATTATATACTTTGTGGTTTTATATTCTGATTTTGTTCTGTGACCCGCCCTGAGACCTCCGCGTATAGGGCGGTATATAAATTCAATTAATAACACCACCACCACCACCATTTGAACCTGGCATCTGAAACTTACCAGGGATGGTGCCCGCCTGATTTCTAATGGGAAGGAATTCCCTAGACCTGGGCCTACTACATGGAAGGCATGAGTCCTCATTGCCATAATTTGTGCTTCTGGTCTATGGGAGACCATTAATATGCTCCCCCAGATCATCTCAGTGATTGGCTTAGGACACACAGGGACATTCAGGTATCCATTGCCTAACTTTTGCAGGAGTTTTGTACATTAGTGCAACCTGGCCTAGTAGCAGATGGGAAAGAAAGTCCACCCTCCCTTTAGCAAGCCTATGACAAACACACATGGCCAGACTGGCAAGTGAATTTTATTTCTCCATGGCAGCTGTGGGCAGTAGAGTGGCTTCACAGAAGGCACATGCAGGCTGTGTGGTGCATACAGATCTCTCCTCTAGTACCTCCCTGCCCTCATCATCTGTCTTTCTCTGCCTAATGGTAGGAGCAGCCCTGACGCTGCTGGTATTGCATTAATGATCATATTTGCATTGTTGTTATATTTGGACATTTTATTCCTTTCATTGCTTATGTATGAGGATGGAGAGTGTTGTTGCTTATAAAAAGATTCTTGCTGTTTTGTTCAGATCATTAAACTTCAGTCAGAAATGCAAGCAGTGGAAAAAGGAAGCAGTTTACTTCTATGCCTGTAATGGGAATCAGAAAGTATAATGTGTATAAGAGTATTGGAAGAATAGTATGGGAGTAAAGATGGGAGTTGGATGGGGATTAGGTATTTAGCAAGCTGTGAAAGGAGAAGGAAGTATATCTTTATAGATCACTAGACTTCTGTGATGAAAATGCATATGGATTTGATATGCATCAGCTAACTGTGGAAAATTAATCAAATACCTTTTAGATTATAGTTTGGGGCTTTCTACTGCCTTTGGATTTCTGCTGTTGGTGGTGTAGTCCTTTGTTCTGAAATCTGCATGGAACCCCTTTGGAGAGATTGCTTGAGATTTTTGGAATGAGGTGCCATGAGTATGCTGATGACATCCAACTCTGATGGCTTTTTCAGATGTGATTTTCCTGGGTTTAAAAACCATAATTAAGCCATGAAAGTCTGTAGGGCCTGCACATTTCTCTCTCCCTTTCTCTCCCTTTTCTCTCCCTTGGTCCTGGTCAGTTTACATTGCAGTTTCACATCATGTCCAAAATGGGGAAATATGACTTAATGCCAACTTATTAACCAGGATCTTAAAGCCAAATCAATCCAGCAAGGTTACTGTTTTCCCCAGGCCATTTGGGTGTGCAGTGCAATTTATCCGCCACTTCAGTTTTTATTTCAGTGCTTTTTTATGAGTTTGGGTCCCTTTTTATGTTTTTGCTGTATTGTATTGAATGTTACTGTGTTTTATGTCTTTATGCTGTAACCTGCTTTGGATTGATCAGAACAAACTCTGTGCACAGTTTTAAGTACAACAGATAAAACAAAATAGACCCTGACAACAGATTCAGAGTCATACTACATGCAGCAGGGCAGCCATGCTTATTTGTGAATCTGCCCAGCTTGCTTATGGAGCAGGATTGGGGTGACGCCCATTTTAAAAATTGAAACAGAGTACATAGATGAGGGATGTTGGTGCTAACTTCTCCCCAATGTACTTCCTTGCCCTCCATTTCTCCACTGTTCCTTTCAAGCTTCCAGCACTGGAGTTGAATTGAGAGAGAGAATTGTTTGAAGCACAGTTAGCTTATGTTGTACCCTCCAGGTCAGGGTGGTCCAATACATGGCCCAAAGGCCCTCAGCAACATTTGACCCTTGTGCTGAATTCCAGCAAGGTGCTAGGTTTTGGGAAAGAGGCACGAGGGCTCTGATAGGGTCCTAGAGTCCACTCCTCCTTCCCAAAGCCTAGTTAGTGTTTCCCAGCTTTGGGAATGAGGTGGGAGGACTCTGGGACCCTGCCAGAGCCTTGCACCTCCTTCCAAAGCCTGGCATTTCCCTTACCTGGCTTTGGGAAGGCAGTGCAAGGGCTGGATTGGGTGGGGTGTCCCTGGGCTCCTTTGGGAGGAAGACTGGACAATAGATAGAAATAATAAACATAATACCCAATGGTTTCAGGGTGAAGCAGATAGGTATGCACAGATCTACAGCAGCTTTCTCATTTTAAAATAGCTCTCTGGTTAGACATTGAGCAGTTTGTGTTTTGAGGTATGACCGTGGGTGCACCAGTTTCCTCTGAAAAGTCTTTTCTTCACAACGTGGAGATTGGGTTTATGAGAGGATGCCACAAAATCAGAGCTCTCTAAGGCCTCTTAGATTCCCTGCAGGTCAATTGGTGTCAAAGGGAACAGCGACATCTATTGACCGGCCTTTCCTTCCTGGTGGAAAATGCATTGTAAGGAGTAATCGAGAGTGAAGTGGAATCAACCAGCCGGTTTCTCCCTGCCAGCCAACATAACCTTTGATTCTTTTAATTTCCAGTAATAGGTTGCCTGGTCTGAATGGAGCCTGCTCCTCTCAAAAGCCTGGACGTATCAGTAGGACATTGTTCCATGGAATGCTTGAGAAATTAAACCTTTGCAAATGCCGATATGAATTGACCTGATTTGGACCTTCCGGACCAACATGTAGATTGGAACTTAATTACCCACAGCCTTTCATGTTTCCTGAACGTTCTGACAGAGTTCTTGGTGCAAAAATGTAGCAAGTTACATTTGCAAATGTGCATTTTGAGAGAAAACACATTTTTAAAATAGGTATTCAAATGCACCTTTTTGTGTGACTTTTTAAATAAAAAGAATGCAGAGTGATGTGGAAATAAGTGTACATAGGCAAAACCGACATGGATTGAATATTGTTGTTCTATTCACTTTGGAGAGATCAGACCTTTTAGTGGAGATGGATAGCTGCTTTCTCTTTTACAAGACTTTCTTACTGGTCACTCTAAACCACTTGTTTTGCTTATGTCTTCTGCAGGGGAACAGAGGCCGGACAGGAGTAGTTATTGCTGCCTACATGCACTACAGCAACATTTCAGCCAGGTAAGAGAGCCTCATGCTATGTTGCATGAGGGGTGGTGAAGACTGTAGCTTTAGTGGTGAGAGGTAAAGTGGAAGAAGGAACAGGCTATTCTGGAGTCTCTGCAACTTTAGCATGTCTGTTTTGATCATAGCAGTCCAGAAAACAACCTTGGAATGTAGTTTCCTGAAGTAAAGTCCCAGATCACCCATCCTAATATAGGCACTCCAGTCATGCTCTTGTGCCGCATCAAAGCTGGTGGTGATTATAGAACTGTTCTATAGAACACAAAATACCTAATGGGAAATAGCTCTTGTCTGGCCATTCTTCTGTGAGTGGGAGAAGTTTCCCACAGTGCTTTGGCTTCTGGAGAAAGCCTTTCTGTTTGGTTTATATGGGAACGAAGGGCCCCAATGAAGCTTCCTGCTGGCCAATTCTCCAGGGAATGAGCTTGAAGGGAGGTGGCCAGAGAGAGTGACTGGAGGACAAGGCCAACAAAGAGGGATGAGAACATGCATTAGGGCCACTGAGTTGGGGTGCAGAAGCTTTGATCTTCTGGGTCTCAATTTTTTTGGTCCCAGAGGGGTCAGTGAAAAGAAAAAAAGTTTGTTATAGTTAGGCTGAGACCATTTCCTGCTCTACAAGGCAGAATCTCCAGTAAGTGACAGTATTATATATGTACTATACTAGAGAAAGAAACATAAAGCTGTGATATATGCATTGCTCTACTGAGGATTGGCTTATTGCATCAGTACCTCAATTGACTTATTGCATCAATACAGTCAATTGGCCAAGGCAGTCAATTAACCTATTGATAGGATGCCTAGAAATGTCATCATTTTTCATTTGAAACAAAACATTTGGCAGCATGATAACCCATCCCATGCATGTCTATTCAGAACCCCTACTGAATTCAATTGGATTTGTTCCTAGTTGGGTGTGTATAGCCAGTGTGGTGCCCTCTCGATGTTATTGGGCTGCAGCTCCCATCAGCCCCACTCAGCATGGCCAATAGGCAAGGGTCAAAGAACTCCAGCAACACATGGAGGGCAGCATGTTAGCTGACCTGGGATTGCAGCCTGAAATCCCTATTGAAATTCCCTATATCAATTATTGGGGAAGAAAGCTCTTCTTACTTGGGGCCTCTCTTTTTCCCGAGCTCACTTATGAACTTTCCCCCTTTCCCATGGAATATGTCTGTGCCAAACTCTTTTCTTTATTCCACAGTGCAGACCAAGCTCTGGACCGGTTTGCCATGAAGAGGTTCTATGAGGACAAGGTGATCCCAGTGGGGCAGCCATCGCAGAAGAGGTTAGTCTGGAGGGCAGGCTGGTGAGGGTTTTCCGCCTTCTATTGAGTGTGGGGTGCTTTCGTTGTGAGACATTCAGAATGGATGTCTTTATGGCTATCATAGTGTAGATATCAAAGCTCAGGATGTTTCTTATGTTGCAAAAAAACACTCTGCTTAGTGTTGAATTTCTGAAAGTAAGATACCTATTGGGCCTGCAGTGTATTTTCAGTCAGTTTCACTAGGTGGTGCTGGAGCCAGTCATGATGAGTCTTTGGTTTTTAATGGGCAAATGTTCCTCTGTCTTGTAGCCACTACCGACATCTCAGCATAAGCTCTCCTTTTTAAAGGGCGTTCCAGCATCAAAATATGATCAAAATATGAACTTTGCGTTACATAATATAAATACATTTTTCATGTCTGAAAACAGTTGCCCTGCAAATAAAGCGGAACAGGGGACGAGTTGTTCTGCTGTAGACCCCTGAAGTAAATCAGAACTGATTAGTTAACCATTGGCACTCTAGATAATGCATACAGAAGAACTGAAAAGACTTAGGTCGGCACCTCCATTTTTTGTGTGAAGGGTCCCCACTTCCGAGTAGCCTATGGGCGTTTGATTGGTTCTCCTAGTGCTGTTGGGACTATATCCAGTGGCTCTGTTGACTACAGAAATATGTCTAGGCACCCAGGCTATGTTTCTAGGTTAGCCAGAAATGGAGACACCAGGACTGCATAAAGCAGCCTCTTAACAAGATTTCATCCTTGTGAATGTTATACTACAAATGAAGATACCTGTCCAAGCCCAGAACTGCACTAGCAAGATTTGACACCAAATGTATATCTGGTTGGTACTCAAGAATATTAAGGCTAAAAAGAACCAAACTTGTGCCAACAGCTGTCAGGCAGATTATTCAAAAACAGGCCCTACAGTGCCTAAAGCCAGGGAAGGCAACACACTAATTCCAGACAAGTTCTGCTGAGCAAAAATCTTTCATGCCAGCTTCTAAGATATCTTAAGAAAATCATGAAGCATGTTTAAAAAACAAGCAGATTTAGAGACCTGTGACTGAGACCTTAGTATAAATCACTATGAGAGAATTGCCCAGTTTCACAGACTGTTTGCAGAGGGCAACTTTTCTTCATTGAATCATTAGTCTTTTAAGAGGCTCCAACTCACCTCCTGACTACTATTGTGGTTTCTTCCCTAGGTATGTCCACTACTTCAGTGGTCTGCTGTCTGGTACCATCAAAATGAACAACAAGCCCCTCTTCTTGCATCATGTCATCATGCATGGAATTCCCAACTTTGAGTCTCAAGGAGGTAACTGGCCTTTTCCAACCCAGCCAACATCATGCAAACATAGCTGTTGCGAGGCTGAAAGATAACAATGTCAGTTAGTTGATGAGGAATCCCGTAATTTGTAATTCTCACTACGGACCAACAGATACAGAAGAACAAAGTGACAGTATATTCAGTAGATAGAAAAGACTGCGCCATTGTAGAATGCAGGGTGCAGATCATGTTTTTAAATGTCCTCCTCCATTGCAAATTTCTTGCAAGCAGAAAGCCAAATCAAGGAAAGGGCACATTAGGAACCATTCTCCTTGACATGCTAGTTTTCTGTTTGCATGGATTTCTTTTTCTTCCTTTTTTATCTGGAGGAGGATTCAGAAGTGGTGTCCTACATGCCTAACCTGAAGTTGTGCAATTTGTTTTACCACCTTATACTGCAACATGATAGGGCCACTCACAGCCACAACTGTCTTCCTTTAACCCATTGCTCTTGCTTTCAGCAGCTTATTTTGGCAGCTTCTGTTGGTTTTATCACATGGAATTGGAGCAGACGTTCTCACATGTTCCAAGTCAGCTCAGATTCATCCACCTACTTGCAGTAAAATCCGTTTTAACATCCTTGGGCCGAATGTTCTTGCAGTTATTCAATTCCAGCTCAGGATGTTTGATAAGAGCATAAGAACCACCCTGCTATGTAATTTCCAGTGTTCCCTCTACTTGTGTATCATGCCCCTAAGACACTGCAAAGCAGTGGAACAACAGTTTTGTGTCACCTTAAATTTTATTATGACATCAACTTCTATGAACTAGAACCTATGAATCAGATGCTTGAAATGTAACATTTACTTGGCAGGTATGTATATGCATATGGGGGAGGGATTGTAAGCAGTGAGACCAGAAGGAATTGAAATAGAAAATAGTGCAGATAGTGACAATTCAATTAGAGCTAGAATGCCTGCAAGATCAGCACAGCTACTCTTTACAACAGCAGTGCTAGGTGATAAAACAATCCACTTGACAGAGCCACGCTAATTAACATCTGTAGAGGGGAAGGAAAACATCAACTCTATTCAGATCCAAATGAACAGAGCTGAACTTCCAAAATCCATATCAGTCTAATACCTTTATTAGGCCAACTAGAATGCCTCAAAACAGTATGCAAGCTTCTGACTTATCCAGATCTATTCATCAGCTCATGGTAAACACAGTGGGGATAGAGAAGAGAATATATCTGATCACAGTCTTAAAGCAGAATGTGGGAGGCTGTAGTGGGAGTTCAAATGAGGCTTTGTTAGCTGCTATGCAGGTTTTAGGTTGCACCTGGAATTTTGTGGCAGTTTGGTTGGCCTAATAAAGGTATTCCTCTAATAAGGATTTTGGGCTTTCCCCCATGAGCCAATATGGTTATCTTTTCTTATTGTGCAATTGTTATTACAATTTCTGGTTTCTCCTAGTTACTTTGACTGCACTGAACTCCCCACCCCCCACCCCCTTGCTGTTGCTTGTTTATATTGTTTTACTGTTTTTATTGTACACCACTGATATCCTTAGGGAGAAAGAGTAAAAGGATGATGATGATGTCAGGCAGTTTCATGTTGGAGCCACTTGTTTTTCAAGTACTGCCACTTTAAGATGAATTGCAGAGTGTCCTGGGAGATTGAAATGTTACTGTACTGGGTTATATTGCTGTTTCAGATGCCAGATTTGTGTCCATTTATTCTTTAGCATAGGAACTGATATACACGTGGTACCACAAAACTCTTCTTTGATTTTGCTGCAACAGTTGTAAATCATCACAAGAATGGGGTGATCCATTCTGTGACACCAAGGCCCAGCTTTCAGCCGTCTAGATCTATGTGGTCCTACACACAGCACTCTTTGATAACTTTGATATACACACAAACACACACACACACACACACATACCCATACACACACCCATCTAATGTGAATGTTCTGGGCCTACAGATTGGATGTACAGTATCATTTATCTGAATTTGGCTGCCCAACAGAAAGCTGCACTAGTTCTTTTGGTTTTCTGTCCTCTGGGCTTTAGGCGCACAGCACACCTTTGCAACAGAGAGAGCTGGGCAGGGGAAGTTAGGCAGTACATTCAGGGAGATACCTGAACCCCTTATGCCTCCAAATATAGGAGGAACCTGCTGTTTGTGCCCGAGTTCTTTTCCAGGGCATCTGTCAGTGTCACAGACCACGTCTTGTTGGCTGCAGGGTCACTGGAAAGCTCTCCTCCAGGCGAGACTGTTTGTCTTGGCCTCTTGCTGTTTGTTTTCCCTTCTCCAACTAATCTCCCTGACTAATGAAGGTCTTTTTCTCCCTGTCTCTGATTTATGTTTCTTAGGCTGCCGGCCCTTCCTCAAGATATACCAAGCTATGCAGCCTGTCTACACATCTGGAATCTAGTAAATATTGCCCTGGAATTGGCACTTCTTTTTTTTTATTCCCAGCACTCGTTTCCCATGTGTTCCTTTCAGACCAATGGGGTGGGGACTCTGTCTGAATCTTGGGTAGAGGTGGGATCTGGGAGGGCTCTCATTGCACATCATTTGTGCTTTGCTCTAACCTACCTTGCCAGGAACCTGCCAAGAAAACCATAAAGGAGGGAGACCTATTGAGCTGCATAGGCATAGCAAAGGGCAGGAGAAGATATTACGGACATACTATCACCCATGAGAGCAGCATTTAAGACTCTCTGCATGTGACACTTAATTTTTCCTCCATGTGGGAAAAACATCATCTACTAAGTAGCCTTTGGTATGTCTACAGGGTTAAGCTGTTTTCAGCTCAGTATAACTTTTCTCCCAAGGAAGGTGGCAAATTGTTGGTCTATGAAACAGCTACGGGTCTTAATTGGCTATTCTTTTTTTTATAAAAAAAAAAATGGCTACCAAGATGAGTTTTAACTGAGGGCTTACTTATATTTAATCACTTAAATATAAAAGTTCATATTTAATAAATCTACACTAAAACTTTAGATTAGATGTGTTTTATTCAAAAGGAAATTTGAGATGGAAAGAAAGGCAGTCTTCAATACCTTCTTTTTTGTTTTCAAATCAACAAGTGTGTCATCCAGTTTCAACCTCACCCATTAAAATTTGTCCTGACTGATTTTTGACCTGCGAAAGCTTTGGTTGATTCTTGTACTGATTGAATCTCTGGTTGCAGAGCAGCAGCAGCAGCAGCATTGAATGAGCTGAAAGAGTTCTGCAAACATTTGTCTAGACATATGCAGCACTGTAGGGAAAGATTAGTACCTGTTTATGGAGTAGCAGCTTCCATATTAAGAAACTTCAGAAGTGGAAGTGCTGACTAGATTGAGTAAAGGAGGTTAGGATTGTGCAAACTAGTCATGTTAAATTCTGGGACAAGATTTAGTGAAGACCATACAAGCTTTCTCATCAGCAATTTTATTATGGAAGCTCCTCATGCGTGTCTTTGCTGATTGCTATAGGTTGTCTTGCCTAATTGACATGTTCATAGTGCTGATCCCCTGTTCTGATCTCTCCAAATAAGACAGGAATGATCAGTGTGAGTGGCAAAGGAACTGTAGCCAACCAAGGCAGCCCCAAACTCTCCCACTGGTTGACTCTCCTCTGTTCTTCTGTCCCAATTTCCTGTTTAGATCTGCCCCTAGTAAATGAGGCTCCTATGTGGACCCAATGTTAGGGAACAGCATCCCAGCTGTCTATTCTTAACTTATTTCTTCTTTTTTATAGCAACGTGCAGGGGGACAGTCAGACCAGCATCTGCATCACTATAGAGCCTGGACTACTCTTAAAGGGAGATATCTTGGTAAGAGTAAAACATAGCTGGTCCATTTGTTTGCTTTGGTCCATTTTCTGCCGTTGTGGAGCTTTGGCTCACTCAATTTAGCAAGGAATGAGAGAGAAGTTAGTTCTGTTCACATTTCAGTTCATGCTTCCTGAACCAATGAGGCTGCATACACACCATACATTTAAAGCACATTCCTCTCTTCACCAAAGAAACCTAGGAACTGTTGCTTACTACTCACAGAGCTACAAGTTCCAACATCCTTATCAAACTCCAGTTCCCATAATTCTTTGTGTGTGCATGTGCCTTGAATATATGGTATATAGTGTGGGGACGTGGGTGGCGCTGTGGTCTAAACCACTGAGCCTCTTGGGGTTGCTGATCGGAAGGTTGGAGGTTTGAATCCCCGTGACAGGGTGAGCTCCCGTTGTTGTGTCTCAGCTCCTGCCAACCTAGCAGTTCAAAAGCATGCCAATGCAAGTAGATAAATAGGTACCACTGCGACGGGAAGGTAAACTGTGTTTCCGTGCACTTTGGCACTCGTCACGGTACTCTGTGTGCCAGAGGCGGTTTAGTCATGCTGGCCACATGACCCGGAAAACTGTCTGTGGACAAACGCCGGCTCCCGTGGCCTGAAAGCAAGATGAGCGCTGCAACCCCATAGTCACCTTTGACTAGACTTAACCGTCCAGGGTTGCTTTACCTTTTTTTTACCTTATATAGTGTGTACACAGCCTTAGCAAAATGAAACACAGCTGTCCTTTGAAATTTGCATTTCTCCAAATTTTATGATACAAGTCCTCCAACCAAAAACTGCACCACTATGCATATATCAGTGAAAATAACATACAAAACATTATAGTAGGGCAGGCGTAGGCAAACTCGGCCCTCCAGATGTTTTGGGACTACAGCTCCCATCACCCCTGACCACTGGTCCTGTTAGCTAGGGATGATGGGAGTTGTAGTCCCAAAACATCTGGAGGGCCGAGTTTGCCTATGCCTGTAGTAGGGGATATTGCTTGCATAAAAATGTGTGTATTAGGCAAATGTGCATACAAATATGCATATATTGGGAGAGATGCACACAAAAATGCACACAATTTTGCATGCAGAATTTGTGAAGATTTTTTTGTTCTCAAATTGATGCAAAAATGGGGCAAACTGCATAAGGTTGAGAAAATTCAGAACTGACACGGACAGATTCATCCACCCCTACATGCAGCATTAGTAGGTGGTTCAGTTTTGGAGATGCCAGAATAGGATGCTGGAGACATGCACAGTCTGCAGGCCACAATCTGCTTACTCTGGGATACTGTGCAGTTGGTGTGGGGTGGAGAGAATCGTTTGTTTTCTGGCAGGTCCCCAAGCTTATGACTCTTCCCTTCCCTTCTCTTCACCCACCGGCAGTTGAAATGCTATCACAAAGAGTTCCGTAGCCCAACTCGAGATGTGATCTTCCGAGTGCAATTCCACACCTGTGCCATTCATGACCTGGCCATTGTCTTCAATAAGGAGGACCTGGATGATGCCTTTAAAGGTAAGAACAATTGTATAAATGGGAATGAAGGGAAGCTGGCTTAGTAAGCAGAGGATCGAATCATAGAATTGTAGCATTGGAAGGGACCCTGAGGGTCATCTAAGCCAACCCCCTGTAATGCAGGAATCTCAACTAAAGCATGCATGACAGGTGGCCACCCAACCCTTGCTTAAAAATCTCCAATGAGTATAAGAATGTTGTTGTTTTGTGTTTTTTTTGTTTGGAGAGTGGTGCCCCCTTTCATGTAATGCAGCTTTCCTGTAGTTCCCCTCACTGTGGCACTTAAGAGTGTAAAGGAATATGCTGTTTATTTATAAAATTTATATACCACTTAAAAAAAAATGCAATGTTCATAAAACTGCATGGAACAATTGCCAATGGGCACAGATAAAATCAGGGAAAACTTAAAAGCAAATACTAAAATCTAGATAGGCTTGTTTAGCTAAATTTAAAAGTATGAGCAAGTGCCTAAAAGAGTAAACAAAGTTTTCTGCCAGATGTTAACAGCAGAGAGTTCCAAAGGACAGATGCTGCCATGCTGAAAGACTAACTCCCAACAGATGTGAAACAAACATTATATGGCACTTGTAAAAGTGGAAACTCTGCAGTTTGAAGCACTCATGTAGGCACATGTGGGGCAAATCGATCTTTCAAGTGAACTGGACCCAAGCTGTTATTTTTGGTTTATGTTAGGATCAAATCATTTAGTTTGTTGGACCACAGGTAGATTGAAGGGTCTGTTGGTGACTGTAACTATTAACCTTCTCTGGAACTTGGCATTCTATTCACTTACATTGTTATCTCTTCCTTGATTTTGATTTGCTGCACTACGCTTCTATTGACCGTCATGACATTACCCAAAGTAGTGCAAGAATCAGTTTGGAAGTGCATAAAAAAGATTCTGCCCCCCACCCCGGGCTTTACAGGCCAATTGAAATACCAGACAGATGAATTGACCTCCTGTCCTCATTCTGATTGTCTTGCCAGTGTGGTAGGCAGGGACCAGTGCTTGAGAGGGTCATGTGAGTGACTCCTCCATGGCTGCCAGCCATTCCAAGAACAATTCCTCTTCAGTCTTACTTCCATCCAAAAGCCATCACCTTGGCTCCACTAGAAAAGAGGAGACTTCATTGTGCTTTATTCGTATAGTGCCAATGCACGTTTGAAGAGGGTGAGCTGCCCGGTGGTGTGTGAGACAGTTGTTGGCTGTGCTAAGAGTGGTCTTCACCAAGAAGTGCAGGGGATGGGAAGAAATGTCATAAACATACTCTCATTAGAGCCAAAGCTGTACAGATGTTGTCTCATGGTGAACTATCCTTTGATTGTTCTGTATGGGACAATGACAATAAAGATATCGTATTGTAGCTAGATGAACCGAGAAAAACACAGATTATTCATAGTAGTCATAGCCATGAGGATGGGCAACTTGTTGGTGTGAGACCCCAGGATATCTAGACAGTGAAGCAATGATCCCTGTTGGCATATCCCTAACAGATCCCCACTGAATTCAGCTTCCCTAGCAGTCATGGTATTGCCCCAGTTTATATGTCCTCAGTCAGTATAGACAGCTAGATATACCTGAATATCGTTTGGTCTTCTTGTTCATTGCAGACGAGCGGTTTCCAGAGTATGGGAAGGTGGAGTTTGTGTTCTCCTATGGACCTGAGAAGATTCAAGGTACTGTGTTTTCTAATCACCAACCTCTGGCACCTACTGCTCCCATTCCCTGCTTCCTCCCCATTGCCAGGCCCTACAGATCTGAGTCTGGAGCTCCCCGCATGATTTCTTCACAGCTTGGCCATTCTTTGCTGATAGGGCAGGTAACCTTGCGTTGGGACTTCCCCTTCCCCTTTGTCACTGCTTCTGGTGGGCAGAGGGTACTTCAGTTCACCAGCACCATCATAACTAAGAGCCAGCTGCTGATCCAGTTGAGCCACCTGGTCCTGCTTTTCCTTACCAGCAGACACCTTCTTTCCCCATTCATGCTTGCCTGGTTGATTGAGGCTTCATCCATGGCATTCCCAAATGTCCGTAGTGGACTCTTCTGGGAATAAAATCTTCCAGATCCATCTTAGGTCCTTGCTTGAGTGGCAGTTCACTTCGTCTTAAGAACTGCCATATACTCAGCCAGAGCATTAGTTTGTCTAGCTTAGTATTGTCCACACCTGTGGTAGCTCTCCAGGGTTTCAGACTGAAGTTTCCCCCAGCCCTGCTTGGAGATGCTGGGGATTAAATTTGGCATTTTCTGCATGTGGATCAGATGCTCTGCCACTGAGCTACAGCCTTGCTTGTCCTCAGGCTCTTCCATAGCTGCCCACCCCACCTGCAGCCTCTAACCTTGCGCTGCTCCCCTCTTTCTACCCTTTGATTCCTAACTGTGACTCAGTTCTGGGTTTTCCTTGCATCATCTGTCTTCTACAGGTTCTGTTTCCCCTTTGTCTTGCTCCCTCTGTCTCTTCCCTTCTTCTTACCTTTTCCTTACCACATTGCTGGCTTCTTCTGTGACTGGGCATGCACTGGAAGGGGTCGGCCAGCTCTGTTGCTGAAACCGTGCTGTCCTTCCTCTCCAGGCATGGAGCATCTCGAGAACGGCCCCAGCGTCTCAGTGGACTACAACACCTCTGACCCGCTCATCCGCCGGGACTCCTATGAAAACTTCAACATGCGTCGTGAAGACAGCATGGAGGGTAGGTGCCTCAGACTCCCATTGTATACACCCTAGCTCAGGGGTACTGGTGTGCTTGGGTGCCACCTGGTAAATGCCAGCTGAGTGAAAGCAAGCATTTTTTTGGCCTGTTACTAGGGATAAACTTTCTGGAGGGCATGAGATAAAGCCTAGCATCATTTTACACTTCAGCGTTGTGATCCAAGTCTTAAATTGATGGATGTGCTTCCATTGGTGCCCTTCAGATAGTGATATCTATAGCTCCCATCAGCATTCCTCCCCTATTTTCAAATAACATTTTAGGACAATGCACATGATTGTATGCATCTGTGAAGTGCTTCTCGAGACTTTTCATGCAAAAAAGAGGAACTCTGGAAACTTATCAGAAGAAGACTTCATGGTTCACTAGCATTTATGCAGCACAATCAGTTCAGGTGGGGCGATGTTGCTCTTCTGGCTTCCCAATGCCACTGCCCCTTACACTGAGGTGGAGTGGCAAGGCAGTGGGGAACGTGGCACAGAGCAGGAGTGGTGGTGGAGCCCACTTGATGCTTCACCTGCACCATGCTAAGCTTCCTATCACCTCGCCCTTCTCCCTCTTGGTAAGCAGCAGCAATGTGCAGTGCTAGGAAGCACTAGCTGCTACTGAATCCACATGTTACTTTAAAAAACAGAAGCAAGAAGCAGGCCTCTGCTCCAAGGAGCTTACAGTCCAGATCTGGCACTGGAACAGGGACTGAGGGAGAGACAAGGGAAACAAAGCAATACTGAGAGGGAAGGAACGGGAGATGCTAGTGCAACAAGAGCTAGCTTTCATGCTCTTTGTTTAAAACAAGGTCTGAGTCAAGTAGGGGATCACAATCCTTACACAGGGTCTAATTGGCATTCCACCCCCCCCCCCCAGTATTCTTATCCCAAACCATTTCTGCTTTCAGTCTTTGAATGGGAGTTCTTGAAAACCAAACCTCGATGTTATAATGTCTGTGCAGTTTCCACTTCAAGCCCTCTCCCATATTGTGACCACACTTTTGAAGGTGCACAGTTTCTTCACTTAGATGCCAAATTGGATGGTAGCCTTCCTACTTACTAGTCTGGAAGGGGGAGTGTCTGTGTGGGGTTGGTCGACTGGTTGTAGAATGACACAAAAGGGATGGAGAAGAGTTAACAAGGATACAGATGGGCAGCATACTACAACATTGCTTTTAGGTAGCTGCAAAAATGTATGTGTTGGGCTCTGGAAAATCAAAGATTCAGGTACTTTTTGAATCAGGGTAGGCAGCGGGATATTCTACTGCTGAGCATATGACACAGAAGTTGATACATTAGGCTGTCTTTTTAAGAAACTTTGTTTCGTGCAACTCTCTGTTATGGAATGATGCCAATAGTGGCAGTGTAAGTAGAGCTCCATAAGGATTAAATACTTTCTGAAATGGCAATAGCTGTTCAACAAAGATGATCAGTGGACTGCCAACTTCATGCTCAGGATCTCCCTAAATCTCAGTCTGTTAGATGCTTGGGAATGAATGGCTTTGGGTGAATGGCTGTATTGTATGTGCTTTTGAGGGGTAGGGGAGGGGGAGAATTACTCTAAAACACACTTTGGAAACAGGACAATGGGTTGAATAAACCACTGTTCTGACCATAACTACCCAAAGCTGTACAGCAAGACTGTGGCAGAACAGGTAAAAGGGGGAGGAGGCTTTTCCCTGCAGCCCTATTGAAAACCAAGTGTTAGTTAAAGCAGTGTGAACCAATGTATGCAACATTTTCACACGGTGATGCAGAAATCAGTTTTGTTTAAAAGTGGCTTGTAATATGAAAGCAAAGCCTACATCTCCCCTCTTTTGCTTCCTGTTACACATTAGCAGCACTCACAATACGCGGCTCAGAAAGTGCTTTTAGTGTCGCATCTGGAATTTCCCCTTAGTGGGCAAAAATTGGTTTGATTTATAAGGAAGCAATTGCTAATGCAAGTAGCCACTGCAAATGCATCTTTTAGTCAGGCAGCCCCTTTGCCTTGACCTCTGCGTCCAACTGAATTAAATTGGCTTGAGATCATCTGCCGCTTGCTCCCTTTCCAGATGAATCCCATGATGACACCAAAAGGGTGAGTTCCTTTTCCTAGGGCCAGTTTCCACTGAGGTCACTCGACAAACTTGGCAACGGTGTTTTATTTTGCCTTGGGTTCCCCCCGCCCCAGTTGCTAAGTCATGGTCACTCCTATCCTTGCCCACATGCCTAGCACAGACTGTCACGGGCAGCCTGCCTCAGAGCCAGTGTACGAAGAGGAATGGGGAGAGGTGGGAACAGATGCATTTTCTGGACGGCCTGAAGGTCACGTGCAGCAAGCAGGCCCTGCCCAAGAAACAGATGGCATGGATGTTTGCGAAGTGCCCGACTGATGTGTATGATAAGGCCCAGAGAGCAAAGCCAAGATTTCTGCCGAGTCTCTCACCCAAGTCCTCAGGCTGAGTGATAGGTTAGTGATAGGTTCCATAGAGACAGGATGCTTCAGCTGCCTGAGAGTGAGAGCGAGTGCTGCAGCTATCGATGAGCTGGCTGGAATGGCATGGCTTCCCTCCCATCCTTGCTGGCTATGGAGAAATGTCTGGATTCCTGCCTGAGAGAGCAAGCTGGGCATATGGGCTCACAAACTTGAACACATGGTGGGCGTACCAGCTTGAGCTCACCTATGCTGCTCCTAGAATGGGCTGCAATCGCGACCAGTTTCTCAGAAGACAGTCCTTTGGCATTTACATTTGGATGGGCAGAAAGAAGTCCCTACCCACCAGAACTGTGGAGAGTTGTTGTTCTTTGCTTACCATCTCTGAGAAAAAAAAAATAGGGTTGAATGTTCACTGTGTATAACTAAGCAGCAGAGATGAGGGTAGGGGTGGACAGGGCTGTTGGAGAATTCTGACGAAGAAGGAAAGAGGACCAGAAATGACTGAGATTTATTTATCTGTCCCATGTTCAGAACAGAAAACAATCCAGAGAGTGCAATTGGTATTTGCTGCTGCTGTTGCTTTCTTTCCTCAAATGATATATTATTGATTACTTCCCCTCCATTTGCATTGAAATGAATGGAGTGCAATAACATACAGTAATGGCAATGTAACTTATGTAATTAATTGTTTAAATAATGTGATTTTGCCACAGTGGACAGCAAGATGAAAAATGTAGTCTTTGGTGGAAGATGAACTGCAGCAGAATGGGAACAATGCTGCATGTGACTTTGAAACCAGCAATGCTTGGCTTCTGCTTATCTCACCCAGCAAAAGCCTATTGTTATTAATTTTACTGAGTGATGAATAAGGTGGATGATTCTATGGCCTGAATATTTTCGGTATATAAGGATCCCCGTTGGATGTTGTTCCAGAGAATCAGAGACTCTGTAGCTTCTTTTGCATGTGCCAGTTTATTGTGGGATGGGGGGAAGAGTTTTGAGGAATGTTGTAAAATCACCACAATTACCAGCCAAGCAGAAAATTGGATCAACTTTGGGAAATGTAGTGATTTATATTGGCCTCTGTGGCCTGTTTGGCCCCGGATGTAATTTATTGAATCCTAAAATTATCTGTTTATGCTTGGAGTTACTATTTTTTATTGGGAGTGTGTATGTTACTCACCCTCCCATTCAGGTTTAAGGATGAGGAGATGAAAATATTTTCTCCTGGGGGGCTTCATAGACAGATATTCTTTTCTCACAGAGCTCTTGCATGCATATCCCCAATGAATGTCAGAAGGTGCATCTGATCCACATGATCCACTGTGGTTGTGGATCACCATTCTGTGCTGAGATGATGGGAACTCCATGCGTATAACAAAGGAACCCCTTGAGCCCACTAGCAATTGTGTTGGCATTGACAATGCCTAGCCAATCCCCTCACTATCCAATTCCATATCAGGGGGTGAATGTTGGTATGTTTTGTTTTCCTTTGTACTTTAGCAGTCTGTCTTTCTTACTTGAACCAACTAGTTGCACATCGCTGAAAAGTTCCTTATTGTAGAAACCTTTTTGACCTGCTTTATCTAGACTTCATGGTACACAATGAGCCTGGAGATTTAGGCCAGGGGTAAGGAAACCTGTGGCCTTTCAGATATTGCCGGACTCCACCTTCCATCATTCCTGACTATTAGCTAGGCTGGCTGGGGCTGATGATAAGAGTTGGAGTCCAACAACATCTGAAGGGCCACAGGGACCACATCCCTTTATAAAGTCTCAAGTGATAAGGGTGATAAATGCTGAGGATTATGCTTCATAGCCTGGTAGCTTAGGATAGCTGTTGAGACGGACACAGACAGTTCTGACTTCTGCCTCTTAACTGTAAAGCAACAACTGCTGCATCAGATCTCTCCTTCTCAAACTTCCACCTCTTCCTGACAGTCCTGTCCTCTCCATACTGTGTAGGCACCGAGTTGTATTATCCATGATGGAAGCAGAGCCTCCTCAACCTCCTTTGTCTGTTTGATTTTGTAGAAATGTGAAAAGTGTTTAGCAGAGCTCTGACTACTTACAGCTTTTGTGCTTAAATAGTTTTTTAGATGCAGTTTAACGGAAAACGGAATGTTCACATGCAATCAAATATTGCATTGGGCAGAACAAGGATAGGTTGCTTTGGGGATAATCTATCTATATAGGGACCCAAGTATTAATAGAAACTGTTCCCAGCCTTTGGAAAATGCCAGCCCATTTGCAGAATTGTCTCCAACTAATGCACTGTCTCCAACTAATGGATGTGCAATATAAATTTTCAGCAAGGCCTATTATATGCATCTCTGCTGCACAATCCCCACAATATCACCCTGGAATGTTCCTAAGCTTCACTGTCCATGTTCCATGTAGAACCCCATTCCATTTCCTTGCAAGGTTAGCAAAGGTTTCCATTTCTGGAGTCATTAGCATTCAAAGCACTTCATCCCATGTGCAAGGAAACATTAATGATAATGGATGGGTTGTGAAAATCTCAAAGGAGTCCTTGCTTCATCTTTGGTATTTATGGCTTCCCCCTGCTTGTCACGCATCCTGTAGTTTCAGAAGGTGGAAGATGTGCAGAAAGGAGGGAACTGGGATTGTATTTTCTAATGCTGAGCCTTTCATTGTTGGACAAAGTCCCTGCGTGGCAGCCACATGGAAAATACTCAGGCGAATTGAGCCAAAAATCTGTTCAGGAAGGCTTGGCTCATCTTCCAGTTGGGTTTGGTATTCAGAATTGTTCTTGCTCCTCTCTCCTCCCCCACTCCCCTTTTTCTCACAGCTGGAGAACTTCTACTTCATACCTCAAGGAGTTCTTCATTTTGAAAAACAATTGAAAGGAGAGAACAGGGTTTCCTCTCTGCAGTAAGGCTATACCCATCTACCTTAGATCTAGGCTAGCATTGCCATAGCAGTATCATTGTTAGGGAAGCTAACAGTGCATAGATTTAGGTTGCAGTTCTGTACACACTTTAGAGTAGGCAGGATAGAATTGCATCTGTCAGAACAGGAGTGAGGAACCCTGTTCAGCCAGAGGGCCACGTTCGCTTATGGGCAGCCTTTCAAGGGCCACATGCCAGGGGTGGGCAAAGGCAGAGAAAAAAGTGGGCAGAAGAAAGAATGTGAATTTTATTTTTGTACATTAGGCTAGTTTCTACTCACACACCCCTCTCTAACCTCCATCCAGACCAGTGAGAGGTGTCAAGGACACATTCCAGCCAGGCCAAAACACTCAAGGAGGGTGCGAAGCCAGTGAGGGGTGTAGCCTGGGAAAGGGGGGGGGCAGATGGGCAGAGCTCTGAGGGTTAAATAGAGAGGCCCAAAGGGCTGTGTTTGTCCCATGGGCACGAGGTGACTCACCTGTGCATTTGGCTGTACACAACCCTGCAGAAACTAACTGCACAACGATCCGCTCACCACTTTTGGCTGCAGAGGCCAGTGGCAGAGAACACTGACAATTAATTTCTGCCTAGGGATAGAAGCAATTTCCGGTTGCAGGAAATTTCACTTCAGGTAATCTCCCTCAAAGCCCCCATCCTCCAAAGTATTTGGTTGTTCTTGCTGCAATATGTTTTTGTTATCTGGCTTTAGACTGCCCAGATGTGCTTTGGTACAAAGTGGCAGGGTATAAATATTGAAATACACAAATTTTAAACCATCAGTTGTGATACTTGTAATTCCCCAGGTCGATTCCATGAGCAGATGCCCATGCAAGTTCATGCTCAGGTTACCAAAAGTCTCAGTACTTTACTTTACTTTGCTTTGCTTACTTTCTTTCCATCTGGGACTTCCCTCCCTGTTCTCAACATCTCCTTTTTCCGTAACATGGGAGGCGAGAGGGATAGGATGAGAGAAATGCTCAAGTTTTCTCTTCATACACTACAAGCAAGCACAAAGAGCAGGAAGTGCAAATCTACTACTGCTTCCTGTTGCCCATTTATTATGTAATGTCTGAAGTACTCCAGGATATACAGAGCTACAAGCTGGGATGTAGGCAGATATTTGTTCAGTCTGCTTTTATCAGCTGTTGTAGCAGAGTGACGAAGGGCCAGGTGTGCAATGTATTTGCATGCATCCTGTTAATTTAAGGGGGGGGGGTTGAGGAACACACAACCAAACCATTTGGGAATTCTGTCTAGCTGGAGTTTTTGTCAGAAAGAAGGGGAAAAACATGGCCAGCACAGAGCGGTAGGTGGGTGGGACTGGAACGAAGGCAGAATATTCCTTATTTACAGTTTTTCTTGCCATATTTGGCGATGGAGCTGCATGCAGATTTTCTGGCACAGCAATAATATGTGTGAGCCTAGTGGTCAGGAGAAGCTGGCATGAAGTTGAGGAAGTCAGAGCAAGGCGGGACAGATGGTAGCTTCATCGCCAGAATGCTAACACGAGAGACACAGACAGAGAGGGATGGGAGGTTTCTCCAGACAATGATGGTTCAGTTCTCAGTAATGTGCAAGATCTTCCTTTTCAAGGGGGTGGGAGGTAGATAAATAAATAAGAAAAAGACTCTAATTCCCTTCCTGACTGCCACAAGAAAAGTGTGCCAGTTGGTTGCTAGAGCAGCTTCCTTCTTTTGTAAAGTAGCTGGGGATGTTGTGTCGCAGTCTGGATTTGATCTTTTATTAACTGGATTAACAGATGTAGTAGGTAAGGAGCCAGCTACACAGTTGAAATAGCTGAGCTGTTGATCTAAAGTTTACTCCCTCATCACCCCCCCCCCACCCGGCCGGCTGCCTGTCCTGCCACTTGCTGGATGAAGAACTTGACTTATGGTTTCTGCTGTGGCATGGGTTCAATGGCATAGTAGGTGGTATGCATGGCTAAGCAAGAGAAGATTGGGAGGGTTGGACTAGATGACCCTCTGGATCCCTCCCAACTCTACAATTTTATGGTTTCACGTTGATCCAACAAACGAGCCACCCCCCTGCCCTTTTTAAAGAGTAGAGCAGGTACCACTTTAGTGCAGCTAGCAAGAGGCATCTTTGACTGGGTGAGCAAACGGGCACTCCTTCAAGAGGCTAGCAATTGAGCAGTCTCTTTGTACCATCATTTGGCACCTTTTCTGCGAGTGCAGATTCCTGGGCAGGAGGATGGTTCCTGCATGGAAGGGGGCCAGTTGGAAGCATCTGATGACACAAGGGTGGGTACCTGCTCTGACAATCTACCTGGTCCTTCCCTGGGATCCAACTCTGCACCTGTGGCTTCCTCCTTGGCTGACTCCAAGGTTTCAGATCCTGACCTGCTAGGACCCTCCCCAAGGTCATTGGGCTTCAGGTCTTTGAGTTCATCTCCTCCTTCTGCCTGATCTGACCATCCCCTCCAGGAAAATCTCCACATGGCTTATGACACCGTCCTTCCCTGGTGTACAAGCACATTGGAAGGACTGAAACTCTGAAAGCAGCTTGTCTTTGCAATGTGCTTCTGCTGTCTCCAGCCCCATCCCCGAATGAAGTTGCAGGACATGGGGGTGTGAGAAGGAACAGCCCACCTGAACCTGTGCTGTTTTTCCAAAGCAGAATTAGCATGTTTCTCCAGTGCTACTATAGCTGCAGCCAGAAACTGCTGTCTGGCCATGTGTTGCCTTCTCTGGTTGCTGGAAAATGTCAGGCTGCAGGTGGTGGACTGCATGTATGCCAATCTTGTCTGGAACTAGAGTTTTGCAGAGTTCCTCATCTATATAGTTCCATCTAGCACAAATCGAATCACTCCTCTTGGCAGTGGCTCTCCAATGTCTCACATAGAAACTTTCCCAACCCCGTGACCTAAGATTGCTAGAGATGATTAAACCTGGGTCTTTTTGCATGCAAAGTATGTGCTCTATTACTGATCCCATCATTTGTGCCACAATCATCTTTACCATGAGTTATTTTGCCCCCAAAGACAATGACTAACATGTCAGCAGAGAAACCAGGCAATAGCAGAACTCACTGCATGAAGGGATTCCCCCGGTTCAAGTCTGTCTTTAAAATTATGAGAGAGGAGATACCCTTCCATCTTTTATTCCTAAAATGAAAGCTTGTATGTACAAAGGAGAATTTTAGCAGTGGATACCACTTCTAATATTCAGGTACATAAAACTCATAGGAAATTTGTGGCAAAACCTCAAGATTTTGCAAGTGAAAATCCAGCAAATGGAGATATTAGATCTTGCTACCAATGAAAACTCAGGGCTTGTGTTTAGAGTTTGTATCCTTTCGGAATTGCATTGCCTTTAAGCATAAGTTACTGCTTTGTTTTCTTTCAGCTGAGCCAAATATCTTGGTCCACTGTGCCACTGGCAAATTGCTTCAGTACCCTTGCAAATGCATTTGGGCCAAGCTGAGGCTGGTCACATGGATGGGGCAATGCCAATGACTTTTCCAAAGATAGACTCTCTGTTACAGATGCTACATTGTTTGGCCAGAGCTTTGCCCCCACCCCCTTGAATTCCTGCCTCAGTGCTTCCTAGATGAAATGGGATTCAGAGTGGGGGGAGAGGGGTCACATTCTGCTCAAGTGCTTCATTAAGAGTCCCTTTGGCCTGGCAATAGCATAACTGGGATACGATGTCTAACTAGGAGTCTGAAAGATGGTGGTGGGGTTTGACATGCATACATACGCACCATACCAGCCTAGGAAAGAGCCAGTGCAATTGCATTGTAGCTGCATAGAACAGAGGCTGGCACTTATCCAGAAAAGTGCCCTTTTATTCATCCTCCGCACTGAGAAGATGGTTCCCAGTACAGCGGTATGGTATGTGCTCTGCAAAATCTCAGCACAGCCTAGTGCTGCTAAGCATCTGTAAAAGTTATTCTCCAGGGCAGAGTTCAGATTTCACAAGGGGTCTACCAAGAAGTTGCAATACTTAATCACAGATTCCAAGGGGCCAGTCATGTTAATACTAAGAAGAGCTCTGTGGCACATAAATACTTAAGATTAAATTGGTGCACAGAATACTATATTGCAGAGCCCAGTGTGAAAGAGTTATCTAAACATTGCCTAACTCACAAGAGTAATCACATTTATTATTATTATAAAAATGAACAGTAGAACTCTCTTTCCATCAAATGTTGATGACAGGGATAGACAATGTGGAGCCCCCAGATGTTTCTAGATTGTAACTCTTGACCTTTGCAATGATAGCTGGTGATGATGGGAGTTGGAGTCCAGCAATATCTGGAGGGCAGCACACTGGTTTCCCCTGGTTTATGTCCAGGTTTTGGTTTAACCATGAACCTACCATAGCCTTCATATGCAAATGCTACCAGGGACTCGGGGAGGCATCCAACCAAGTAGCTCTGTTAATGCTAGGATTTATATTTTTGCAACCAAACTTCTTCCTCTCTTCCCCATGGCCCCTGGCCCTCCCCAAATCTGCTCCAGATGGTTGGGGGACACCCAACTACACCCCGAGCAGACTGGGGGCTGCAGAGAGTGGAAAGGAAGCTGCAGTTCCATTGGGCAGCCAGAAAACTTTGTGCTAATGGAACTACCTCCCCACATGTTCTACAGTGATACCTTGGGTTAAGTACTTAATTCGTTCCAGAGATCCGTACTTAACCTGAAACTGTTCTTAACCTGAAGCACCACTTTAGCTAATGGGGTCTCCTGCTGCCACCACACCACCACAGCACGATTTGTGTTCTCATCCTGCAGCAAAGTTCTATTTCTGGGTTAGCGGAGTCTGTAACCTGAAGCGTATGTAACCTGAAGCGTATGTAACCCGAGGTACCACTGTATTTACTTTTTGTCACTTACCGGTAGTTATCTGTAATCTATCCCCATCCTAAAGGCTAGTGATGGTTAATGCTTCATTTAAACTCCAAGCGTTTAGCTATTTTATCCTGGGGTAGCAAATCCACAGAGTGTTTTGTCACAGGGTGCCAAGAGTATCTGTTTTTTTTTGCGGCATAAGCTAGAGTGCACATCTACACTTAAGTCTACAAAAGCTTACGACATAATAAAACTATTGTATTCAAACTTCAATCCAATACCATCTTTATCAACAGGTCCAATAGCTGCTGCTGCTGCTGCTTCTTCTTCTTCTTCTTCTTCTTCTTCTTCTTCTTCTTCTTCTTCTTCTTCTTCTTCTTCTTCTTCTTCTTCTCCTCCTCCTCCTCCTCCTCCTCCTCCTCCTCCTCCTCTCCGTGCGAATGTGTTTTCAGTTTACTTTAAAGTGGCTCTAAGTGGTCATTAGGACAGCAAATTCAGTGAGGAGAAAAGGTATAATTGGCGGGATGGTGAACTGCAATCCCCAAAGGGTCTTCCTAAGAGGAATGCAGAGCTTTCTGCAGGTGCAGCCGTTTGGCAGGGATGCCAGAGCCCCCGCCCCTGTTTCTCTGAAATGCTGGATTAGCAGCATGAAGGATGTATCTCCGCTATCCCTGCGACAGGCTGCCAGAAGCAATCACTCCTGCTGCACTCTAATTACCCTGTGGCCTGGTGCCAGCAGACGTTCCTACCAGGAGAGCTTGTTGTGAGGCAGGCAGCAGCACAGCTTCTTGCTGCGTTTGTGTGTAGAAGGTAATTGTTTTTCTGTGCTGGGATCATAAAGTAAAATGAGGGTGAGGGTAAATCCATTTGGTTCTGCGCACGGCGGGATTCCCGGCAACTCTTTAGCATGCATTTATCTCCAACCGTCTGTTGCACGCAGTGAAGCTCAAATAGCTAAGAATAATAGTAGGAACAACAACACCACCTTCATAATTCAGGCCTGCCACCTCATGGAAAATCACTTTGGATTTTGAAATTTGCTGTTTGTAAGGGCATGCCTTGGTTTAATTAGTTCTGCTTTCTTTCTCTGAATTGCAGTTTCATTAGTTCTGCCATTCACTGGAGAACTAGCACAGTGTAGTGGATGGTGTGTCAGACTAGAACTGGGATGGCACAGGCTCAAATCCCCACTCAGCCTTGAAGCTCGCTGAGTGATCTTGGGCTGGTTGTTACCTTCCAGCATGACCTACCTGACAGGGTTGCTGTGAAGATAAAACGGGAGGCAGAGATTTCCTTGGAGGAAGGACTGGATAAAATTGTAAACAGTAGATTCAAATAACTCTGTCAAATGCCTGGGAGAATTCCGAGGGCTGGACAAAAGCAGAAGAGAGTGGAATTGCCCAACAGTGAGGGAAGGCATTGTGGTTTGCAAGGGGGATACTTAATGCTGATTAAACTGCAAGGTAGATGATCAGGAGACAAGGTTCCCTGTCTAGAATTTGCACAGCTAATTTTCTTGCCCAGTTAATTGGTTTCAGGAATCAGGGGTTTGGGGGAATCCTAATCACATTTTTGGTCCTTGTTCTCGGTTCCTTGAGTAAAGGGGAGATGACCTCCAGAGAACACTTCATCTAAGAAGGGCAGTCCAACTTTTCATACGGGCCACAAGAGTGCTTTGAAATGGAACTCATAGACCTTGCACTGCCTTGTTGCACAGGGTGTGGGGAGCAAAGCTAAAATTTGACACACGCAGCCCAGCCCTCACACTTCCTTCCCAAGGCCTTGAGAGCTGCATGCATGTTGGACCACCCTGATTGCAGATCTTAAAAGTACCAAATATTCATTTGACGTGCTGGCTGAGCCTGATGGGAGTTATAGCCCCAAACACCAGGATGGTAAATGATGCTCTGTTGGAACACGATCTGCACTAAATCTCTTGATTCAAAAGGATCAGGAAGAATTTTTAAGTTTACACAAATACAGTGGTACCTCGGGTTAAGTACTTAATTTGTTCCAGAGGTCCGTTCTTAAGCTGAAACTGTTCTTAACCTGAAGCACCACTTTAGCTAATGGGGGCCTCCTGCTGCCGCCACGCCGCTGGAGCACAATTTCTGTTCTCATGCTGAAGCAAAATTCTTAACCTGAGGTAATATTTCTGGGTTAGCAGAGTCTGTAACCTGAAGCATATGTAACCTGAAGCGTATGTAACCCAAGGTACCACTGTATAGACATTCCCAGAATAAATAGGATAACTTGGGGGAAATGTAATTAAAATGAAGCATACATTTTTTCCTTCGGTGTATAATTTACAGAGATTGTGGCTGGAGAACTCAGAGGCATTTATAGTGTACAATTCTAAATCTTCCTGGGCTCTTCAGGATGAGTTAAAAATAGCCCCTTTCGTGTATTTTGGAAAGCATGTTTGATCCGTGTATCTGTGTGTGTATATGTTGGTTGCTGTACACATGCTTGTGCTATAAACTAATACAGTAGCTGCCTGTTGTCGTCAGTGCATGTATATGTTACACGAGGCTCTCTGCCTTCAGATGTTTGCCATGCTTTCCCCACTAAGTCCATATTGTTATTTACAGCCCACTACGTCGGTTCCTCCCCATCTTTGGTATCATTTTTTAATTCACGGAGTTGAGTGCTTGGAGCCCTTGTAAATCATCTGCCGTCACACCAGGGAGCAGAGCAGTAAAGGGGGGCGGGATATATCTAGTTTGCCAGTGAGGTCACTGCGGGTTGTGGCGCGGAAAAGGCTCGCAGCAGCTGCTTGCGGCACAAGTGTCTTGTCTCTCTGGCTTGTTAATACCCACAGGGCTATATATATTGGTTTTAGGCAGGATTTCAGATATTCCTGTCACCTTTGTGTCACAGTGTGGATCAGGGCATGCCTAAACCCCAAGCTCCCTCTGTGGGTTAAGTTCCCTCCATCAGGCAGAAACCTGTCACAACACCCCATGTTTGCACCCTACCCTTATTCCCAGGATCATCTTGTGTCTCTTGCCCTCCATGTTTAACATTCATTGCATCTATACCTTTTGGACAAGACTAAACAAAACAAGAGCTCCCATCCAGTGCAACTACTGTCATGGCCCCAGCCTTGAGCCCAGACCCAGAGGAGGGTAAGCTAGGGCTGCTGTTCCACCAGCTGATAACTGGACCGGGATCTCGACACTGAACTTGTGGTTAATGGTCAACAGCTGGTAGAAGCCAAGCCTGGACTCTAGTGAGCATCTTCTTCCATGCCCACTTCACCTGAATCAAATGCCTCCCACTACACTGTACCTGCCCAGCAGGAGGCTACAGAAAAAGTGCTAGTCTGTAGGCCTAGTGGGTGACCCATTAAGGATTCACCCTCTTCAGGGAAGCAGGTGGAGCTTAGGAGTGGTGCATGGGATGGACAGATTCACAAGGCCTCTGTTCACCACCAGCCTTGTTGGAGCAATTTGCTCAGTTGATCTTTCTATGATGCTGTCTTGTGAATCCATCAGTCCATCAGTACAATTATTAGGATATGCTTTGCAAGAATCCATCTGCAAGAACACCAATTGAAATTTACGAAAACTGGAAAGACAGAATGAAATGTTCATTAAATCTATTGTTCAGCTCTAAAATGTAACATCACTTAATATGTTTACCTCGAGCAATAAATTTAGAGAAGTAATCCAGATTAATATACAGATATTATAAGAAATGATTACAGACCTTTTGAAAGTTGTTGACTTTCACCTGGATTTAAATTTCAGAGATAAAATGAAGGAGCCGAAAATGCCTTACTTGTTTTTTATACTTTTTTTAGTAGGCATTTTCCAAGGACCATCAGGAAAAAATGGTTCTGCAGAAGTGTATAGGATATATTTTCTTGCTGTTTGGTTGGGGGGGGGGGGGTTTAAGGTCTGAGATACAGGCTGTGTCATGCGTGCCATAAATAAGCCACATTGGGTATATCAATTTTAGTTATTTAGAATGCACCACAAATCTTCCACACACGAACTGCTGCCTAACTGGAGCCAACATGATGTAATGGTTAAGAGTGGTGGACTCATAATCTGGTGAACCAGGTTCGCTTCCCTGCTCCTCCACATGCAGCTGCTGGGTGACCATGAGCTAGTCAAACTTCTCTGAAGTCTCTCATCCTCACGCACCTCACAGAGTGTTTGTTGTGAGGGAGGAAGGGAAAGGAGATTGTTAGCCGCTTTGAGACTCATTAAGGGGAGTGAAAGGCGGGATATAAAATCCAAATTCCTCCTCTTCTTCTGCTCACTGTCCCATCAAGTGGTCACTAACTTGATAGTAAAGGTAAAGGTAAAGGGACCCCTGACCATTAGGTCCAGTCGTGGCCGACTCTGGGGTTGCGGCTCTCATCATGCTTTATTAGCCAAGGGAGCCGGCATACAGCTTCCGGGTCGCGTGGCCAGCATGACTAAGCCGCTTCTGGTGAACCAGAACAGCACACAGAAATGCTGTTTACCTTCCCGCCGGAGCAGTACCTATTTATCTACTTGTACTTTGACATGCTTTCGAACTGCTAGGTTGGCAGGAGCAGGGACTGAGCAATGGGAGCTCACTCCATCACGGGGATTTGAACCGCCAACCTTCTGATCGGCAAGCCCTAGGCTCTGTGGTTTAACCCATAGCACCACCCATGTCCCAACTTGATATATCACTTTATTTATTTATATATTTATTATTAAATATATATCCTGCTAAGCATAGCCTAGTGGAACCTTCAGGTAGGCTAACAACACATACAAAAGAATGTGACACAGAAGGAATTCCCCATCACCACTCATAGGACAGGTAAGAGGAGAACCAACAAACTGAGATCACACCAGCTCCCAACTCGGCAAGGTGACCCAGAAGGATCCCATGGCTCATGGTACTAAAAGCAGCAGAGCAGTCCAAGGAAGTCAACAGTTTCACACTTCCTCCACAATAGAGATCAAAACAAGGCCCAAAGCCAGATCAATATGACCAGTATCACCCAGCACTCCCTGGAAATGAGTTATCACCCCCATCTGACCATCTTGCTTGAGAATAGTATATTAGAAACTGGCTCCTAATTATTTTGCAACAGAAGGATAAAATGTGGGTACAGCATGTATTTACTGATGGTCAGGCTAAGTCCCTGGTAAGAACCCCCTACACATTAATTCCCAAACTATCCTTAATTTAATAAGCTCTATGGACTTGAAAATTCATCTCAGTCTCTTCTGCTACAGAGACAGTAAATAAATCTGGGCCTAACCATGCAGGGCCAATAGAAATAGATCTCCCAGAGTGAGTTTATTTAAGGGACTGTATCTGTAAGGCACCATATTTATCCTGTTTGTCCAGGGTTTTGTGGCTGCCTCATAAATAGCATTTAGGGTCGGAGAAGAGCAGCAGCGAATGTAACCAAGCTACTGTGGGTTCCTAAATCATCCTGGGACACTGAGAAAGAGAAATGATCAGGGGGCATTTGTGTGGGAAGGATGTGAAGTTGAATATCAACAGACTGTCCCTGGCAGCCACTTCCGTCTGTGTATTTGTGGCCACCCTGTGTTGTTGTGATGGCTGGCCATCTTGGGAAAGTGATGAGATCCTGATGTGCCTGTAGTATTTAAGGGGCAGTTGTGGTGGGGGGACGATAGAGAATTGGACTTGCTACTCATTTTCACATGTCACTTTCTTGAAATATTGCAAATATAGAACAGCAGTACTTCCTAGCATTTGGTTTGGGCCGTAGGTCTGCTGGGCATGGATCTACAGAACAAACAAAGAGAATGTACTATTTAATACAGCCAAAGATGGCATTTATTTTCTACATTCAAATGAAGCTTTAAAGAGGGTGAATGAAGTAGCATTCTCTACCTTCGTAAGCAGTTTCCTGCTGTGAAATTAACACAATGTGGATTTTTTTGAAGTAGAGCTCCATTTTCCTCAATATGTTCTTCTTTCATGTCATCATGTCAGTTGCTTTCAGTGACAGGGAAGTGGCTCTCTTGATTCTCTAAATCAGGCATAGGGAACCTTTGACTCACCAGGTGTTGCTGAACTACAACTCCCGCCATCCCTCGCCATGCTTGCTGGGGCTAATGGGAGTTGTAGTTCAGCAACATCTGGAGGACCAAAGGTCCCCCAGACCCCTGCTGTAAAAGGTTTCCTGAAGCCCTTTGAAAGGACTAAGAGCTGTTGGGATGACTACTTTTTCACCCACGGCCCACTCAACAACTGCAAGACCTTTACCTTTGGTTTCCTCACCTGCCTAATACTGCTGACAGACATATAAAGATAAAGGGACCCCTGACAGTTAAGTCCAGTCGCGAACAACTCTGGGGTTGCAGCCCTCATCTCGCTTTACAGGCCGAGGGAGCCAGCGTTTGTACGCTCCGCAGACAGTTTTCCTGGGTCATGTGGCCAGCATGACTAAGCCACTTCTGGTGCAACAGAACACTGACACTGGAGCAGCGCACGGAAACGCTGTTTACCTTCCCACCAGAGTGGTACCTATTAATCTACTTGCACTTTTTGGCATGCTTTTGAACAGCTAGGTTGGCAGGAGCAGGGACCGAGCAATGGGAGCTCACCCTGTCGCAGGGATTTGAACCGCCGACCTTTTGATTGGCAAGCCCAAGCGGCTCAGTGGTTTAGACCACAACGCCACCCGCTGATATATACTTTGAAACAAATGAGCAGAAATCCATCCCGGTGCTGATCTCAGGGCAGCTCAGCTCAAAAAGGCCTTAAGAGGCCCTATATGTTCCCATCTTGCCTCCCCCACTGACTCTTCTCTCTCTTTTCATCTTCTGAGTGCCTCTCATTTCATGCCCACAACACTCATTTTGTTCTTGGGATGTTCCCAAGCAAAAACTTCACAAATATGTGGTGGGAATTGTGGGCTTGATTCCAGTACTTCATAGTCCTGAAGGTGTGTGTTCTGAATTCTCTTCCGTAGCTTGTCCCCTTGCTCAGCTACCCTCAGAGGTTCAGCTGTAACTAGAAGGATACAGGAGTGGGAGAGGGATGTGGAAGAGTCATTTTTGTATGGAATTATGATTTATCATTTTATACAACTAATAAAAGGTGAAAAAGAAATGGTGTGAAGTTGGTAGAAAGTAAAAGCTATGGTTTTCCCAGTAGTGATGTATGGAAGTGAGAGCTGGACCATAAAGAAGGCTGATCGCCGAAGAATTGATGCTTTTGAATTATGCTGCTGGAGGAGACTCTTGAGAGTCCCATGGACTGCAAGAAGATCAAACGTACCATTCTTAAGGAAATCAGCCCTGAGTGTTCACTGGAAGGACAGATAATGAAGCTGAGGCTCCAATACTTTGGCCACCTCATGAGAAGAGAAGACTCCCTGGAAAAGACCCTGATGTTGGGAAAGATGGAGGGCACAAGGAGAAGGGGACGACAGCAGACAAGATGGTTGGACAGTGTTCTTGAAGCTACCAGCATGAGTTTGACCAAACTGCGGGAGGCAGTGGAAGACAGGAGTGCCTGGCGTGCTCTGGTCCATGGGGTCACGAAGAGTCTGACACGACTAAATGACTAAACAACAACAAGGCTCAGTATCTCATTAGCATCTTTCTGTGGTGTTTGTTGAACGCAAAGTTCTTTCTCTGTTTGAACAGTGACTCCTTTGCCCAAATCCTTAGTCCATCACCTTCCATGTCTATCTTTTGATAGTGTTGTTGCTGTTGCTTAAATCTCAAGCCAGGGAAAATACATTATTTAGAACCTTTTCTTTTCTGAAAACTCTTAGGCAATGTTCTTTACAAATCTTTAAATATTTAATTTGCACTTGGAACCTCAAAATCTTTTGGTTAGGACTGAGGCCACAAGTCATCCAAACTCTTTGTCTAAGAAAAACGTATCTTTGTTTTTTGAGATTCCATAGTGCTGCTTGTTAAAAATGAGTCGATGGGTGTTTCTTTATATGTTTGTTTCACTGTTGTATAGGTTTTGATCTTAGCTATTTAGCAGCTGACCTCTTGCAAAACTTATCCTAATAGTTATAACAGTGGAGCTGAGCTCTTGTGATAACTTTGTGTTTACTCCAGTGCCACACAACTTGCTCAAAGGATCAACATGCAACAGAAAATAGCAAAATGGGAGTTATCCTGTGCATGGACTTCATAGGTTTTGGTAACAGCATGGTGTGGAGTGTACCACCTTGTTTTTCCAATAATAATAATAATAATAATAATAATAATAATAATAATAATAATTTATTATTTATATCCCGCCCATCTGGCTGAGTTTCTCCAGCCACTCTGGGCGGCTCCCAAACAAATGTTAAAAACAGTACAGCATTAAATATTAAAAACTTCCCTAAACAGGGCTGCCTTCAGATGTCTTTTAAAGATAGGATAGCTGCTTATTTCCTTGACATCTGAAGGGAGGGTGTTCCACAGGGTGGGCACCACCACCATGAAGGCCCTCTGTCTGGTTCCCTGTAACCTCACTTCTTGCAAGGAGGGAACCGCCAGAAGGCCCTCGGCGCTGGATCTCAGTGTCTGGGCTGAACGATGGGGGTGGAGACGCTCCTTCAGGTATACAGGACCGAGGCCATTTAGGGCTTTAAAGGTCAGCACCAACACTTTGAATTGTGCTTGGAAACGTACTGGGAGTGATCAATCCAGGGATCATCTTAGCACCTGCACAGTTTGTGAGCCTGAGCAATGCCACTGGGCTTATGTGCCCAGAGCCTCCGTCCTGTTTACTAAATGGCAGCTGTCAGGGGTTCAGGAGCAGAGTCACAGGAGAGGGAGGAAATGGAGAGCGAGGGGGAAGAGTCTGAAGGAAATGTAAGCGAAGACAGCAGTCCAAGGTCTCTGAGTCTCTCCAGTGACTCGGAAGATTCACAGAAAGGGGCCCCCATAGTCAGGGCAAGGGGAGTGCCCAGGGGGGCACCTCAGGAAGAAGGGGCCAGAGGGGACTCAGAGAGTAGCAGCTGGAAATCCGGACCAGCGTCCCCCCCAGAGGGCAGTAGGGGGGAGGAGTCCCAAGCATCGGGATCAGGTGGCGCGCGGGCAGCGGGAGAACGTGAGGCAGGAGGGACCAAACCCTCGTCAGGGAGCGAGGAAACGGTCATCAGGAAAGTTAAACGCGCGCGCGCGCCAAGTTCAAATGTACAGGAAGGCGGCAAGGTGGGCAGCCCGGGTAGGGAGCCAGGTCCTAAAGCCCGCCGAAGAGAGGGGGAAGAGTCAGAGGGGTCAACGTCTGCATCAGAAGAGTCCAGGAGGGAGGAGACACCGGGGGGTAGTAGGACCCAGAGGAAGAGAGAGAGAAGGAAGAGGTGGAGTAAGATTAGAGTGTTAAGCTGGTGCGCAGGGGGGGAAGACTCAGATGGAGCTTCGCCGGTCTAGAGTTCAGACGTAGAGCTGGGACGCTGAGGCTTTGAAATGCAAACTATTCTTCAATAAAGACTTTGATACTATACTATCGGCTAGCGTTGGTCCTTGGTGAGCTGGGACCCGGAGCCAGCTCTGACAGCAGCCATTTTCCTTTTTCAGAGTGGGCTTTAATTTTACATTTAGTCTGTGGCTGCTGCGCCTGCACTTGATGACAGTCTGACCTAATTTGGCACATATGACTAGGGGAATCTGCTCATCCATCTGGGTGAAGCAGATGGGTTGGCAAATACTGAAGTGCTGCTGGGAGCTTGGGAATGAAAATATCCCCTTCTACAACTCAGAAATGAGAAAAGCAGATAGTGCCGTGATGGTGAGCGCATGTGAAATACAGAGAATGCAAGCTGCCAGGCATACAGCTGTGCACATGAGTTTGCCTCATGGCCGAAGAGGAGGGATAAACTGTGCGTTCAACACTGCCCATTTGAAGGGAACGTTTCCTCAAGGGAATGTTTAATGCAGGGAACAACCAGTGCGGTGCCTTTCAGATGTGGTTGGACTCCCCGTTCCAACTAGCATGACCAATAGAAGAAGAAGAAGAAGAAGAAGAAGAAGAAGAGGAGGAGTTTGGATTTGATATCCCACTTTTCACTCCCTTTAAGGAGTCTCAAAGCAGCTAATATTCTCCTTTCCCTTCCTCCCCCACAACAAACACTCTGTGAGGTGAGTGGGGCTGAGAGACTTCAAAGAAGAAGTGTGCCTAGCCCAAGGTCACCCAGCAGCTGAATGTGGAGGAGCGGAGACGCGAACCCGGTTCCCCAGATTACGAGACTACCGCTCTTAACCACTACACCACACTGGCTGTAGCCAGGGACAGTGGGAGTTGTAGTTCAACAACATCTGGAGGGTGCAGATTCTTACTGAAAACTTCTTGCCTTAGACTTCTCTCCCTCAGCTCACCTAAGCAGACTTTACAAAGAGTTCTGCTTTGGGAAACTTATCTATTGTGCTTCTGTCCCATTTTCTGCTTTTTAATTGTCTGGAGCTCTTATTGATCCTGTCACTTTCTGTGGCTTTTGTTTAATAAGATAATATAAGGGCCTTTTTGAAGGCAGCCTGAGTCCTGTGGGGTACTATGGGTGCTGTCCTTTGATTTGCCACCCCAATGGGCATATGCATCATTAGGAGCACAGCCCATTGCCCCCGCCCCCACCCCCAGGAACATTAAAATGAGAAGGGTGGTATTGGTCTCAAGCCCAGCATAAAGAAGGATGAACTCAAGAGTGAAAAGACCACAATAGTCAATACACTTTCAAACCACAGAAAAGCTGGCGGAGGTGAGTGATTGACTGCCTTTCACATTGAGTTGTGCCTTCTGTCTGCCTGAACTGTTAAAGCTATCGACAACCCACATGAAACTCCCATCAGCAGGAGTAAGGCTTTTGTTTTCACCATTGTGTCTGGCTCCTTCACCCTCTCTCCCCTCCTTCCCCCCCTCACTCTTGCCTGTAGGGAGATGGAGGCCGTCTCCTTGCCTTTCAACAGCTGACTAAAGCAAGAGGAATCTACCTTCTCTGCTCCCTCCCCCTTTTGTTGGCATGGACAGCCTCTACTGTGGTCTGAGTTTTCAAGGTGCAGGACTAGGAGCTGGCGGGAAGTCTTCTTGACTGCCGCAGTGCAGAAGCCTTTGCTGTGAAATAGGGACAGCCCTGCTCTGAGATATGGTGCATTGCAGGGCTGGCCCACCCATGAGGCAAGGTGAGGCGGCTGCCTCAGGCAGCAGCATCTGCAGGAACAACAGATCCGGCCTCCAAGGAATCCATTGCCCACTGCTACTGCATTCTCCACTTGTCCCCATTGTAGATCTTCACCCCTCCCCCTTGTTTTTGATGCAGGTCTTCACTCACCCTTTCTTCTCTGGTGGGTGGGGAGGCATTTTGTGGTTTGTCTCAGGTGTCAAAATGTATTGGGCCAGTCCTGGTGCATTGTGTGATATGATGTGGAAGCAATACCACCTTCCTCTGAAAATACCTTCCAACTTTGGAGTTAAGCCTTGGACAATACATCTTTCCATATCTGCTCAGGCTGGACCATGCCCCCTGAATCTTTATGCCTTCTATATAGGTACCCCACCTGCCCCACCACCATGGGTCATTGTTAGAAAACCTCCCCACCTTCCATTCCAGAAGCTCTGAAGTTGTGCTCTAGGTGTCATCCTGAAAAACACTAGTAGAGCACTTCAAAGAAGGCATCGTTCCCATTGTGGGGTTTTAGTTTTAGAGCGATTTTGGTGCACTGGTACTTTGCCTATGCCAACCCAGTGGACTTGCAACAAGTATCATCCTGAACAGCCCTGATTCACAGAACTGTGAAATGCAAATGGATAAAAGTAGGAAGCAGGCATTCTTCTGTGCAGAGTGAGAATGACACTGGTGTTTGATGGGCCCTTCCCCAATCTTGGGGCCTTAGCCAATGGCCAACAACACTCCCCTGAGGAGCCTGCCCTGGCAGATGTGGGGAACATAAGAAGCTCTGTTATGCGGAGTCAGACCTCTGATCCATCTAGCTCAGGCTTGCTGCACTGACTGGTAGTGACTCTCTCAGATTTCAGACCTACCTCCCAGTGCTACTTGGAGATGCTGGGGATTGAACCTGGGACCTTCTGCAAGCAAAGCAGATCCTTGACCACTTAGCAAAGGGCCTTATAATGTCACCTTTCGTTTGCAGTTGCTAACACTCAGGAGAGCTTAAAATGTATTTAGAGTTGCATTCTGCAAGCTGGCTCTACCTCTCAGGGGCAGACCCTGGCACTGTCCATTCTTCACTTGAAGTGGTGAACGACATCATCTACCTTCCTCTGAAAGGAAAGGAGGCACTTTTTTTCTTGTTAGGACAAGGATATGAAAAAAACAAAGCAAAGATGTTCTTTTTCACTTCCAAGATTCCCTTCAGTTGCAAGCCAGCCTGTGTAATTTGGCTGGAATTGTTCTGGGGTTGTTGTTGTTTTTTTTTTGGGGGGGGAGAATGTGCATACCTCCCTGTCTTGCATCTGACTGTGAATACAGCAGGAGCATCAAATGACTATATCACTCAGTGTGCAACAGTACTAATAAAGCTTCAGCCTCTGAACAGTCTTGGAGAAAAAAAAGTTTTAAAGCACCACTAAGCTACATGATGATGACAACGATGGTGATGTATTAAATTTATATACTGCCCTTCATCCGATTCTGCTCTGCCCACCATGGTGAATGATGAGGGCTTGGCTTCAAACTAAGACATCTTTTCTGATGTAGGTTGCAAGGTGGTTGGGAGAAGGCTGGCACCTCCAATCCCCAGGAACTGGGGTGAGGAGAAAGAATACGACGGGAGCTTATAAGAAAAGCAGGGAAGCAGCGAGACAGTGCTGGTGTCAAGAAGCGTGAAGGAGACTTGATATTTAGTTTTCTGATGGTCTAAACCCATCAGTCCATTAGTTTCAACACAGCTAAAGGTGTGGATTTGACCCAAACTGTGTTCTTTAAATGCCGTCTGCCCTTATTTAAAACTAAGGCTGCTGGGGTGGGGGGGTGAGGAGAGGAATTATGCCTTTCTATGTCTTCATTGTTCAGCAGCTGGAAAAATGCTGCTGTGGTTGTGTGAGGTCCCTCTGGAAGAAAAAGAAAAGTTTTGGCGAGTATGGAATGGAAAGGAATGATCTGGCTGTGTCCCTGGTCTCCTCCCCTTTGGGCAGAACTGTCTCTTTTTCTCTCTCCCTCCAGCTGCACTCTTTTTCCACTCCCTTCTGTCATTCTGCCTCTTTCCCCACCTCTTTCCCTCCCTCCTGCTCCCCCCCCCACCACTCCCCAACTCTCTGTGCCTCTCAGTGACTTGTGTTGAGCATTTCAGTGGCTGGGAGCTCCCAGCAGCCCTCCTTCTTCCATGCTCCGGTCACTCAGCCTCTTCTGTGATGTCATTTCTGAAATCACATAACTACGGGATGATAAGTGGAGCCCTCGGGATCTGACTGGCTGAAATTACAGACAGGGTTTTATCCCACTCGCTTCCTACAAGCCAGGGGGAAAATAAACCTCACTCCCATGCCTGACAGATGGAAAGGCAGTGTGCTCCAGCAGGATCTTCCAGGAGCAGCCGCTGCAAACTTCAGCTCTGAAGAATAAATAGCCAAGCCCAGTTTCTCTCCAGCTGCGGAGAGGCTTTCCTGTGCGGTGAGTTTGCCTTCCCTGTCTTGGGGTTCAGTTTTTCTCTTGGGATGATCCATGCTCAGAGTGTTCAGTCCTTCCCCTGGGATGATGGTGCTGGGAGACAAGGAGCAGTTTCTTGGTATCGCAGCAGACTCATTGCAGAAGCTAGGCTGGCACTGAGGTTCAGAGTACAGAGTGCACACAGCTCTCCTGGTGGAACTGCGGCATAGCCTTGCCCCCTCAGGGTCTTCGCCTACCTACAAAGAGAGCATCTTGTGCAGACCACTCTAACTGCAGGCAAACTGGAAATCTGCCGAGGGCAAGCCACTTTCTGATTAGAATTATCATTGGGTTTTGGGGGGGGGGGGGTTTGCAACATACACAAATAGAAGCCTTGTAGTATTAACTTGATTGAACTTGTGTGAGTTAATCTTCACAGCATACCCACTCAAGGTGTTTTCGTCATCTGCCATGTGTTAAGACTTGTCACACAGTTTCTCGGGATGGCACAAGGGTGACAGGATGCAAAGGCTTTACCTAGAGGTTTCTGGGTGCAAATCAGTACTCTCTGGGGTCAGTGGGGGCTGGCGGGCTGAATCCTACCAGACGTACCTCTCAGGGTACTACTACATACTGAGCACAGGTTGAAAGCTAAACCCAGTGCTAACTGCAGTCCTCAGGGAATAGGAACTGAACTCTGAAGAATAATCCAGCCTCCCCAACCCCATCCCACCCAAAGCTGAATATTTGATTTTGTACTCTCTTGTCTTAGGGGTTGTTGTTTACTCCGACATGTAAACGATTCCTTCGCGTTCGTATTTTTACGCAGGGATGCAGCTGACGCCACCCAGGCTTGCAAAAAGTATATTTGGAATTGACTTTCATTTCATTTTCATTTCCAGAAAGCTGGACTCTGTGCCAATTGGCACCACTGCCTTTCTTACTGCTGCTTCTTTTTATATCTTTTGTCTGTCAGGACATGGACTTGTTCCTTTTTGTATGTGGGGTGAGGGGTGCAAGATATGTGGCCAAGGATGCAGGGAGACAGAAAACTGCTTGAGTATACTGGTATATTATTTTCAATTTTGGTGAAAGAAGTGCGGCTTCAAAGGCTGGGTGTGGTATATGCCCACCTGGCTAGGCTGGTCAATATCCATCAGTGAAGCAGAGAGCGGGGGTGAGATCCGGAGGGGAAAGGGCTTATTTTCTCCTGGTGTTGAGATCCCCGTTCTTGCATCTGAATCAATACAGATAGCTCCAGCTACTTCTTCCCCCTTTCATACCATCGCAGTATCAAATGCCTCTGACAGCTCTGGCAGCTGGGTCAATAAACAAATGGGTGTTCTTCCTCCTCCCTTCATGTCACTTGACTGAATAGCTCTGCTGGCACTCATTACCGTAACAGAGGAGATGGACAAGAGGGGCACCTGTTACTAGTAAGCTGGGCATCGCAACAGGTTTTTGTTGTTGTTTAGCTTCTGGGGAATTGGCCCTTGTGTTAGCTGGAAACAATCACTGAGTGCGTGCAGGAGAGAGTGACAAACAAAATGCTAAAATAAATCTATTGACAGAGGGCATGTGAGGGTGATTTGACCTGTGGATTCCTGTTTGTGGCGCATATGGTGATTCTCCATCATAATAGGGTGCCAGCGGTAATGTTGATCTCTCTTGGAAGAGCTCACAGAGATAGCAAACAGAGACAGTGAGGAGCACTGCAGTTGTTCACCTGCCTGGATCTTTCATTTCATTGTAGTTTCACAAGTCTGCTGACTGGTTTTGCCTATTGGAAGCAAAACCTTATATTCAGGAGGCTCAAAAAGCATGAACTTTGGAGGTAAAACCCATGACTTCTGTGGCAGCTGTTTACCTGTGAGAGCAGCCTATGCAGAAAGACAGTGGGGGGGGGGGGGAGGAGAGAGAACACACAATGACCTTGGTGCTGGGTTAGTAGTTGCCTCTAGGGAAGGAAGAGCTTACCAGAGGTTTTTATGTGGCTGGGCCCCCATTGCTCGATGCACATCGAGGTTCACCACCTCTGTGTGGTCCAGTAGCCCCTCTGGATTAGGACTGAAAATACCAATGTGAAAGCAGACTTGAACTGCACATCGTTTCTGTACCATAATGCCACCTCTAAGGAGAAACATAGACAACCCAAATTTTGTTGATTTTATCTATAACTTTTGATAAAACACTTTACAGTATTTTATGTAAACTGCTAAGGTCTTTTTCTTTTGATCAAGCGGCCCATTGCATTTTGTTAAGTAGAATAAACAACCCCAACTGTTTCCTGCAGCTGCTGCTGTTATGTAAAACAACAAAATGGTGGGCACTCCTGATCATAGATGCTGAATTGCATCTGGCTTGGCCCTGATCTGTCATACCTTGATGTGAACTTCTCGCTTGCCACAAATATTGTTAGGCCCATTCTCATCCTCAACAGTGAGGGTACACAGCAATGTAAGCCCTATGGAACCAAGGCACCCTGGACATCCTCAAGTTCCCCCACCCTTCTTTTGCTAAGGGGCTTGTGGCATGTTCAGACTGGCAGGATGGTAGTCAACTAAGTTCTACTCAAAGTAGACCAGCTGGTATTAATAAACATAACTTAGTGGCGCTAATTAATTTCAGTGAGTTGACTTTGAGGAAAACTGAACTGAATACCATCCAGATTCAGGGAGAGATTCAAGTGTCTGCCGGAACTTTAGGTTTGCACAGTTAAAGTGGATTACAGGCATCTGTCACCCTTGCATAGCAAATCCACTAAAAAGGGGAAAGAAAAAACCCCCAGACTTTTTGTGATTTGGAAAGTGATGGAGAAATGCATTGAAAAATGCATGAACACATGTAAATCGGGTTGAATGCTCATTGCTATATACTGTAACTGTTCTGTAACGCATTGGAACAAGTGCTGAATAAAGACCAGACATAGTCTAACGGCAGGGTAAGCTCCGTGCAAGCAGATCAGGGTGAATTGTAAATAAACAGATCCTCTTAATGTGCTCTTTCCCCTCTGAAAATGGCGTTTCAGGGGAAAGGAATGAGTCTCTTTCCTCTGTGTCCCCTACTAATGTTACCGTGGGCCTTTCAAATAGGATGACACTCAGGGTGCATTCTGGGATGTTTTCTGGCTGTGTTTGCAATTTAAAAATAATCACTTGAGCTTGGCAGAAGGATATCTTTGAGAGGGTTCTACTGGCACCAATAGGCGGATGCTGGTCCCATTGACCAAATAAAGATACATGTGTCTCCCCCTTTTTCTTTTGTTCCTCTGTTTCCTATTAGTGCCACCTGCCCCATGTGCTTAATACAGCAGCAACACCAAGAGACCTGGACAAATTCACCCATGGCCACAGTTCCATCTTTCTCCACACAAACTAGCTGAGGGAGGTGGTTAGAGATCTGGAGAGCTGGTGTTCCTTCAAGAAAAGTGGGGAGTGGAGTGAACTTTCTCCTCCAGTATTACTTTGTGGCTTCCCCACAAAGTTCACCAGTTGATTTGAGGGCTATGTGTGTGGTTGCCCAGCCCTTGGGAAGAATGTTAGAGCTTCATCCCATCCTTTTTAAAGCGAAGTGGGAGGCATGCCAGCCGATGGGCAACCTGGGCTACAAATAACCATTGTGGGAAAAGGTCAGTTTAGAGAAGCTATGTATGGAGAGCTGCTTCTCAAAAGGGGCCAGAAATTATTTGATAGGCTTGGGTCAACTGGATACATAGAAAACACTGGGAGGTAAGCTAGTATATTTTATGGCTGCAGCTTTGTGAATACACATGTCTGCGTTCTCTGGAAAACAGTTACTTTAAATAAATTTTGGAATGGTGCTGAATGTGTATCTCTACCACTGTCCCATAATTGCTGGTGTGTGAAAGAATGTACATTATGTGCCGCTGCTTCTCTGGGCATATACTGGTTAAGCACAACTGTCTCTGTGTGTATTTCTTGATGGTTACTCTGTGTATACACATATAAAAAGTGTGATTGTTGCTTTTGAGTAGTATTTTATATGCAATTGGTGGTGGTGGTTATTCTGAGTCCATGTCTGTTCCCGTTTGCTGAATATTTGTGTGTGTCCACATGCACTGTTATGCTACACCCACCCACACCCCTATAAACACCCAAGTTTGGTATTCCCTTCTCTCTTTTTGAAGTATTCTACAGCTTTAGTAGCTGAGAAAGAGGGGAGTGAAGTAGGGCTTGTTCTCAGTGAAGACAACACAACTTTACTTGGTTGTCTGCCTTGTGTGATGGTTGGTCTAAACCTATTTTCATTTTCTGCCTGCTGCTTCTGTGTGTTTGTGTTTGTGTGTGCACATGCTTGTGCTTAGGTAGTGTTCTGTAGGAAAGAAATTGGGCTTCCAGCTGGCAGGTTAGAACTTCGAAGCAGTTACGGAAGTGCTTGCTGTTTGCAGATAGGAGCCCTATGACTTCATACTCTTCCATTAGGCCATCTTCCGTTCCTGAAGTCAATCCTTGGCTTATTGCCAGATAGAAGTCACTTTTTCCCCTAAATGAAAGCATTCCATATTGTGGTGCAGCCAGTTCCAGGAAACCTCACAGGAGACCTAAGAAAAAGGCAGAACGTTTCTGTGTGAGAAAGAAAGGATCCTCCAGTATGAGCTGGAACTCACGTTGAAACAATCCTATATCCCAAATTGCTTTGTTTTCTGTGCAATTAAACATTGCCATTTTTTAAAAAATTTTTATGTTTCATGAGCCCACTTCATGCATGCTTAAAATCCCTTCATGGAGCAGTCCTGAAACCTCAGCTGCAAAGAGAAAGTTATGTGTGATCTAATGACACCATATAGTTTTCCATTGATGACTACACAAGCACAAGAGTATAATAAAAATTGTTGTTGTTGTTATGTAATAATGTATTAGATACCATGGTTTTAAGTCATGGCTTCTTAAAACGATTAAAAACAAATAAACAGCATAATCACAGTCATGATAACAGCAGTAAAAGTATTGTAGATCAATAGATCACAGCCAACTATTTTAATGTAAGACTATAAATTGAAGTTTGCCATCTATAAAATCACCTTTTTAAAAGCAGTCCTGAACAAAGACCTTTTTAAGAACCCAGGTGGGGGGGGGGCTCATCATTTATCTGGGGGTGGGTGGGAGAGTAATCCATAGTTGTGGGGCTGCCTCAGCAAAGGTCTCATCTGTTGTACCAGCCAGCCAGCCAGCCTGACCTCCCTTCCTGGTGGGCACATGAACAGAACTTTGGTGGCTGATCTCTAATCCTTGACAGGTTACAGTATAGCTCACAGGTGCTCCTTTGATTTACTTGGTCCCAGATGTTTCAGGAGGACTTTAATGGTCACTATTAGGGCATATAGACAGAGAGTGCAGCTGAGGCAGTGTAGGTGGGTCCTCTGTGCCCACATGAACTGTCACCAGTGTCTTGACTATAATAGTGCAATAGACTATAGACTATACTATAATAGATTGCCCAAAGAAGGTGGGGAAAACCTGTTGCTGCATAATCCCATGACTGAGGAGATCGAATATCTCCTCAAAACATTGCTGCCTTACCTTGCAAACCACCTGCAGCATAAGGTTCATCTCTAGATCTGTCTATACAATTCTTTAGTGCCTGTGATGCTAGTGAAAATTAGATGGACCTTCCACTTGCTTGTTCATTCATTCATTCATTCATTCATCCATTTAACAAGATTTATATACCGCTTAATCCGCGAAACCTCCAAGTGGTTTATACAAAACAGTCTTACGGTGAGCAAAAGTGTAAAATGCTCTCCGCCACAAACATACACATTTCTTAAAAGCATTCCCACTGCTATTCATAGCCATGTTTCTTTTCACTAGTTTGATATCATTTTATTTTATTTTATTAGGTTCTCTTTTCTGAAGTGACCCCACCCAATCAAGCACCACTATTAGTGAGTGCCATGATGTTACAATGCCACATAGCCAACCAGGCTTGCCTAATTCCAACTGAATTCAGAGAGAAGGCAGTGCTTCCTGCATTGCATGACCCTCACTCTTAATGGGCATTTGTGGGGAAGGCAGAACACAGCAACCACTTAAATGGGTATGAAGAGGAAGGTAAATTCCTGCACTTGTGACACTACAAACACTTTTTCTCCCTTTCAAGCTCCCTCTCTCATCACTGAAAGGAGGAGAAGAGGTGCCGCTTATAGATTAAAGTGTTAGTGAGAAGTGCCCCCCTCCATTTTAACTTGGCCCTGGCCTTCAAAACATCTTAATCAAAAGCAGAATGAAACATTAGCAGGAGAGCTCTTTTTATCCCCATCAAGACCATTTGTTTTATTTTGTACTGCAAAGTGAACACAATGCTTTTTTTAGTTGGTGGAATCAGGTTGTTGTTGTTGTTGTTTTGCTGTTTAAAAAAACATTGTTGCTTGAATTAAGGTTAAATGCCAGATGAATTTCCAAGTGTCTGAGCACACACACTTTGGCTACTTTTGCTCTTATGGTAAAGTTCCAAACCTATAAAATGGAAGCTGGTGGTTGGCTTCCCTCTTATGAGAAGGTTGCTTGTTCTGAGCCTTTGGTTGGAGGATCCAGCCTTGGTGCTACGTCAGGGTTATACAACATCAGGGCTGTACAACAGGTGACTCACCAAACCTAACACAACCCATCAGCTGCATATTGGGGCCTGCCTGTGCCTAAAAGCCCCCCCTGGTCATGCAGCAAAAATAGGATTATTGAAGTCCTTTGTCTTGGTGGGTCACAACATGTGCAGACTTGACTAGAGGATCTTCTGGTCTCTGCCTTTTCATGGTGTCCCAACCCCTCTCAACTTGCTTACCTCTTGCTAAAGAGGTTTCATGTATTCTGGGATCAATACAGGTACATTTGCTACAAAACATGCTGTGTTTTGTAATAGCAAGTCAAGAAGAAAATAGCCAGCAAATGTGTTTTACTCCAGTAGCCGCCTGCACTTCTCTGGCTGCGATTAGGTCCTGTGGGAGCAGAACATGGCAGGGGCTGTGCTGCCATCAGAGAGACACACTGGCGTCTCTTGTCTTCAGAGGCCTGGAGGGCACAGGATGTGATAATGCTTGGCAGCTGGTTGGCAGGGTCGCAGTGTCCCTTCTCATTGTAGCTAAATGCAGACGACCAGCCCAGGTATTGTTTATGTCTTAATTGGAACACATAAGCTTTTGCAGCATAACAGCTATTGATTTTCCTGTCTCCCTTCTCTCTTCCTCCATGCAGAGGTTGGTCACACCCAAGGGCCTCTGGATGGCAGCCTTTATGCCAAGGTGAAGAAGAAAGACTCACTCCACGGCAGCACCGGCACCGTCAACACCAACCGCATCACGCTTTCGGCTGCCCCCAACCACATTGAGCACACACTCTCTGTTAGCAGTGATTCGGGCAACTCCACCGCCTCCACCAAGACAGACAAGACTGACGAGCAGGCAGTGCCCACAGTCCCCGGCAGCAGCGGAGGAAGCAACCCTATACTAACCCCAGAGGAGAAGCGGGAGCTTGACAGCTTGCTCAGTGGCTTTGGCTTGGAGAACGAGGCCGCCATGCATAACCACAACCCCAGCGGGGGAGCAGTGGTTTCTTCCACCACCTCAGGCCGCCACATCGTTCCGGCTCAGGTGCATGTCAACGGGGAAGCTGCCAGCTTGGTGGCCGAGAGGGAAACAGACATTCTGGATGACGAGTTGCCCAACCAGGATGGGCACAGCGTGGGGAGCCTGGGCACCCTCTCGTCATTTGATGGCACCACCAACACCAGTGACATGGGCTACCACGAGGCCCCTCGGATGGAGAGCCTCAACTCCTTGCCCAATGGGTCGTCCAACTTCAACGGCATAGATAAGCTGCACAATTCAGAGACGGTGATCAATGGTGGCTACCCCTACAACAACCAGAACACTTTGAGGAGCATGATGGGACGTCACCCCCAGGACCCGTATGGGCACATCCGTCCTTCAGTGTCTGCCCAGGAGAATTTGGCTGACTACTACCAGCATGGCTTCCCCACTCCTGGCTGGTTGCAACCCCAGCCGCCAGCTGCCAGCCAGCAGTACCCTTACGGCTACGATCCAAATGGCATATACCGCTCGCAGTCCTTCCCCACAGCGACTGCTGAGAGCCCCCAGCTGCCCCAGGCACCAGCCCGGAGCACAAGTAGCCGGGAAGCTGTCCAGAGGGGACTTAACTCTTGGCAGCAGCAAAGTGGAGGCAGCAGACCACCTTCCCGCCAACAGGATGGTGCCCGAGACAGTCAAAGTCCCAGTGTTTCCAGTGCAAGCCCTCAGCCCAGCCCTTCACAAGCAGCACCCCCTCAAAGCATCAGCATCCCTGAATTCCCCAGGGTGGCCTCCCAGAAGGAAATAGAGCAGTCCATTGAGGCCCTCAACATGCTCATGCTTGACCTAGACCCTTCTGTCTCCATGATGCACAAGTCCCAGAGTGTCCCGGTGTCTTCCAGAGAAGATAAACCACGCCCGGTGGCTCTCTCAGTATCTGCCCAGCCTGTGACTGGTCCTCAAGTGGTGCAGCCAAAGTCTACCAATCCTTTTGGCCCTATTCCAGGAAGCCCTTCCCACAACTCCATGGGCATCTCTGTGTCCCAGCTGCCTGACCACCAGGCGCCTAAAGCTCATCCCACAAAGCTGTTGCTCCACAACGCTGCAGAGCCAGAGTACCCTGCACAGGATGACCAGGAGGCTTATTTGTCCTATGGCTATCCGAACCAGCAAGCCAGGAGCTATGGCCAGTCTGCAGGAAGCCCTCCTACATCTCCCAGGCCTCATGCAATGGCATATAAGCTCATGGAAGCTCAGCATCCCCTGCTGACGTCACCCCCATCCCCTGGGATGACAATTCAAGCCCAGGTACCAATAAAGAATGCGGAGAACAGTGAGGAACCTTCTCGCCCCACAGAGGAAGAGCCTTTGCATCTTGAAGGTCTGGTGGCCCACAGGGTAGCAGGTAGGAAGCCTTATTCTCTGTTTTCTTATGAGTCAGGGGGTCTTATCCTTAGGGCTCAGAAGTCCCCCCACCCCCACATAATCTTTTAGGGCTGGTAGGAGAAGAATGCTGCTCCAGGGCCCCGGATTGTTTCATGTGGCTTAGTCCAAAATAGAATGGATAAACTGAACTGTTCCCACAGCAGTCCTGAGGGTGGTGTGTTGGGGGAATGCCTGGTAGGAGGGCTCTTGCAACCACACTTGCAAACAACGTGCAAATGCCATAGGATCTATCTATGCCAGGGGTGGGTGGGTTTTTTGTGGGGTAAACATGCCAGTGGTGGGTGGGTTTTTTGGGGGAGGTAAATATGCCAAACTTAGGCATGTTATACCTTTAAAGCACATTTCCCCCCTCAAATAATTCTGTGCACTGAAGGTGGTTAAGAGTTGCTGGGAACTGCAACTCTTTAGTGCAACTGCTACACCTCATTCCAGATTATTTAACAAGAAGCATTTACCCTACTGTGAGGGGTAAACTGGTACCCAGAAATCTTTGGGGGGAAAGAATGTGCTTTAAATATATAGTGTGCAAATAGCCTTAGACACAAAGTATTTGTTAGTGCAAGTCTAGTGTGCAATATAGTCCTTATATAAAGTGTGTCATGCCCACCCTGATTGGCTTGGGGCAGTTTTGTCTCAAGAGAGGAGGGGCCACATGGAGGCCCATTGCAATAATCCAGTCTTGAGGCTACCAATGCCAGGATCAAAATGGTTGTCTTGGTCCAGTAGCGGCCGTAGCTGTCTTACCAATTGAAGCTGGTAAAAGGCACTCCTAGCTGCCAGGGCAATTTGTGCCTCAAGTGACAGCCCTAGATCTCAGCCTCTCTCCCTGTTCCTTCAGAAGGTGCAGGGAGGCTTCCCTTCATCCTCTGCAAGAGAACAATTGTTGCTTTGGGGCAACTTGTCTAGCTTTAGATGCATCTCCCCGAGTCCTGGTGGCTAATGCCAGGTTTCTGCAGAGCTAACTGCAAACCTGCAGCTTGGAACAGATGAAAGCCATCATGCCTGATTTGTAACTTACTGGTATTTGGCATTAAGGCATGGGATGCAACATGCATGGCAGGGTTGGAGATTAGGAATGAATTGCTCAGCAACTGCTGGGGAGACGGCTGTAAACAAGGCAGGGCTCTGACTTGATTTTATGCTCACTGAATGAGCGGCACAAGAGCCTTTAATGATTCTGCTGCGAGATGTTGAGTCAGGAAGGAAATGTCCACCACACCCACAAAAGGGTAATATTCCATAGCCTTTGGCGCTTCTTTCATGCCCTTCCTCTGAAGCCCAGTGCTCTGGCAGTCTTGGGCAGGACTCTGTGTTCTCGGCTACAAGGGAGCTGAAATTTACTCAGAACAAATTATGCACTTTTGCTTAAATGGGTGGGATTCATACAGTTCCTTCTGTGTATGGCTTTTGCAAGATTCAGGGCATTTTGTAGGGGCTCGGACAATAATAAAAGGCAAGAAATGAGGGGAAGGCATGGAATGAAGAGAGCGGAGCAAGTGGAATTAGTCCTGGAAGCCACAGGGGGAGGCATAGGTGGGACACCCAATCATCATTCTTTGGGCCTAGGGGCCCAGTAGACATGATTGATACAGGAATTTCTTGCTTGGAGCGCCTAACACCTTAATATTTTGGGAAAAGTCAACACAGGGAAGGGGGCAATTTAAATTGAGATGATGCCATGGGGAAAATGAGGCAGTTTAACCATTTGCCTTCTCCACACCCACAATTCAAATTAGCCCTCCCCCAAAGTTGTTTTAATCCTCCGAGAGGAAAATATACAGGCTTTTTAAACCTGCGGGTTTTCCTCTTGATACTTAGTAAGCCAAATCCAAATCAGCCCTCCATTCCCCTCTGGTCACTTTTTCAGAAAGAAAAAGGATAGTAGCAGCTCCAATCGTGGAGCTCCCTTGTAACATCTGTTACAAGCAGACATTGCTTGGCTTTTGGGGGGAAACCTTTCTCTAAGACCCTGAGGGATAGAAGCTTGTTATTTGAAAATAATCATAATAATCATAGACATATTTTTCTTTTTAAGCTGAGATTCTAGATTCTATCTCATGCTGTGTATGAGTATAAAGAGCGCACATACACAAATGTCTTTGTCTTGGGAACTTTCAGGCTCTTCTGATGTGTACAGCTGAGTCTCTTTTTTAATGGGTTCTAACTGGTTGTCCCAGAATGGAGTCTTTCCTCCATGTAATTCCCCTGGGCATCCTCACTAATTCTCCACAGGGCACACTGCAGACCGGGTTGCCCAAGCATGAATTATGGGCAGTGATGGGAGAGGGGCAGACTTTGCAAAATGATCAGTCTTTGGGAATGAGGCATTTGGGATTCTTGATAAAAGCAACATACAGTGTTGCTTAAGGACTCTTGTGATGTCTTGTATCCGGTATGCAGCCTCAGCCCTGGCAGCTCCTGGGATTGTAATTACACATAAAAGTTTTTAATTGCAGAGCTCCTCAGAAATGTCCTGGACATAATCCAGCCTGCAATGCCAGGCTCAGCTGCTGGGCTCTGTCCAGTTCAGCTCCTGGACCACAGGCATTAAAAGCATTTGGCCAAAGGGAAATGGCTTGGTTCTGGGATAAGGAGGGCTGGAGGATGGGAAACCAAGCTGGAGGCTGAGTCACTGTGGCATCTTAGGGTGTATACAGAGGTACACATAGCGTGAGGAGCAAACCTGCTATAGAAATGCACTCACCGCATTTTCTTTAGATGTACAATTTTCTTTTCCAGACTGGGCTCAGGGGAAATGAGTTCTTTGTGTCCATAGCAGAAGCTAACTGTTAACAGCTCTGGTTTTCTGGAAGCTGGTGACATCATGTTTCCCATCCTCGCCAAACTAGCTTTTCAGCATTGTGCAAAATTGATTCCTCCTTTACTTATTTGTTTCTAAAATCTACACCTAGTGCTTTACAAGTAATACGAGAAAACAGGAAGACCACTTGAAGTGTAGAGGGGAGCACAAAGCAGACTGATGAATCAGTGTTTGATTTAATGTCCATTTTACTTTGCATTGCAAAGGCAGGGGGCAGCTGGGCTCAACCCGAGGTAAAGCAATAACAGCACACAGCAGTGTGTGAGTTGAACCTCGGAGCCCTGCTGGGTCAGACCAATGAATGGCCCAGCTAGATCAGCATCCTGCTTTCCACAGTGGTCATCCAAATGCTTCTGGGAAGTTCGCAAGCCACTGTATTTGCCATTTACACCAGCATTGAGCTGCCTCCCTCCCCCATGGCCATGCATGCACCCACACACTTCCATCACGTGGAGATGCTGATGCAGATGGAAGAGGACTAGATTTTTACCCCATTGCATTACTACATAGCAACACTCTGGTAGGGAGAGAAAAGGTATGGTGGATGGGCATATGTGAATCAGAACCATGGGAGGAAACTGGTGCAGAATTTCCTGCTTACAGTGGCGTTTTCCAACTCACCTGGTTCCTGATTTGGGGGGACATGGCAGCCTTTCCGAGTGTTGTTATATTGTGGCAACCTTCTACCTGAGCTGCACATGGACCAGTGTATAATCCCAAGGGACACTATGTCCTGAGATCCTGGGGAAAGAATAGCTGCTGCCTGCACTCTAGGTTCACAGTAATAAGTGTCCCATGATCACAGAAGATGGAGCGCAGCAAGAGATCTGGACGGTGCTAGAGAGTGAGGAGGAGGGGAGGGAATGGAACTGGCTAGAACAAGCTGTGAGAGAGGGGTTGAGAGAGTGAGAGCTCAGGGGCCAGCATGTTATTTACAATGCATGCTACTATAAATTGCCTGTTTGTTCCAAGGCGAGTATGTGTGGAATTTCACAGATCATCATCCTCCCTGGTTCTCGCTATCATGAGAACTCAGATTTCCTATGCAGAAGGGTGGGAGCAGCCTGTAATGATTAAGGCAAAAGGCCTCTAGGACACCCTTCCCAGGGAAAGCTCACCACCATCACCACCACCGCCCTCAACTGCTGCAAATCCTGCCTGGCGCAGAGACTCAGGAACCTGAAATGGAAGCTCTGAAACAATTAGCATGAGCCAGCTGAGTCAGAGATGCCTCCACAAGTTGTTTCATTACCGTTTGTGTGTTTTGTTTACCCACTCTTGGAAATCCCTGTCCAAGCGGCAAGACAGGGGTGTTCCAGGGCTGCCAGCTACATCTGTGCCCTGGTGCTGTGCAGGTGCCTCGGTAGGAGGGCCGGAGTGGTTCTGCCGGTGCCTCCCACATTCTTGCAATATTTCAATTTCTACAGTCATTATCCTGCTGATTCTGCACATTAGATGAAGGAATGTTTCCTCCAGTTTCCCGACTGATAACTGAATTCCAGAAACAGTATACAGGGTAGATATGATTCTCATATGATTTTCTAGCTCCTCTTGAATCCAAAGAAAACCAGGGAACTACATGGGATTTATTACCCCACAAAACATACTCCTGAGGTCAACCTTATTCACCCAAGATCTCATGAAGAGGCTGGTAATTGACTTGGTTCAATGGTATCTCGTATTCTGATGTTGACCCAGCTTCACCCCAGATCACATTGTATTCAAGCCTGGGGTGTATTTCCAACTAATATTTTTTCTTGTATTTTCCCTCCCCTTTCTCCTTTGTCTGTTTGTGATGTTTGTTCTGCCTCTGACTACACACTCTCTTTCTCACTCTCCGTGATGGATTTTGTTTCATCCTTGGTTGACCTTCTCCTGCTGCTCTATTCCTACCCACCCTACCTCCGTCTCCCCCTGTCAGAATACAACGCCAAACTCCGGGACATCCGGAAGAGCATGAAAAGCCCCCATCCTCCTCTTCACCGACAGCGATCCTTCTCCTTTTCTGGTTTGTTCTGTTGCTGCTTCTCCTCCTTTCTCTTCAGCCTCCCCTGCCGTGGATCTCCCGCATGGTTGCTGTTTCCCTTGCTGTTGCATGGACACCAGGACAGAGAGCTGGGGTGGCTGTTGAGAGTCCATTCCAAAATGGCACCAGAAAAAACCAAAATGGCGCCAGAGTAAGGTTGTCTCCTAATTTGTGTGGGGAAAGGCAAGAAAACATGATTTCCTGCTTCCCACCCACATTAGAGATTACCTCCAATGCTGCCAGGTCCTTTCCTCACATGTGACAGCTGTGCATTCCCATTGGATAAAAAAATGTGTCTGTTAGGAATTCTGGGAAGGATCTGACCTGGTTTTGGGGCCTGTCAGGTTTGGACTCTACAGCCTTGCTCTAACTCCGAAAGCTCCTTATTTATTTATCTTTTAATCATTGGTTGTGCTTCCTCCTCCTTTTCCCTTGCAGTGTGTGGATTCATTTGCTACGTGTGGTGCTCATCTGTGGTATAACCAGAAGTCACTTGCAAAAGGATTGGGGGAGGGGGCTTGTTTATCTCAGTGGCCACCACACTCACCGCTGCTTTGTTGTTGGTGCTATGTCAGGTGTCTCCATAACATCAAGGGGAGGTTTTTGCATGGGTGGAAGTTGGGGCAGAAAGGAAGGCCAGAATCCAGGAATGGGATGATCACTCACTGTAGTGCTTGGCCAGCACACCAAGGTTTATTTAGGGGCTATGTGTGTTGTACAGGCATCGCTGGGGTGTTTTACTTCAGATCTTTCTGCTGTGGCTGGCGCTATTGACTGGAACCAGGAGAGGGGCTTCTAGCATGGCTAGCAGAAGGGGTGAAGTGTGTGTGTGTAAATTCTTGGAATCTTACTCAGCAGGTTGCTCTGGAGAAAGGAGCCTTTTGATGGATTTCAAACACGTGGTTGTTCCAAAGCATCTCTCTTGCATGTTTGGTATTTATGGAACATGAGCTCTTGGAGCCAGAAGAGGAGAGACGAGTTTTCACCGGAACCTCATATTCAGCAAGGGCTCCTGGGTGCTTGTTTTGTTTGTTTTCTGATCTCTTTCATTGGTGCAGGTAGCCTCAGTATATCAGAGTTAACAGCCATTTCCACAGTGGCCTTAGGACTACTTCTGAAATCATTGCAGATGTGTGACATCTCTATACCCCTGCAAAAAAAGTATGGGTTGCCATTCCAACAGAAGATGCTGTTTTTTTTTTATTATTCTATGTGTTTCATTTGCCCCAATACAGGATACTTGGCTCTTCTGAATCCACCCACCTCTCTCCCTACAGGTTTGGAATTTGTACTCCTGTTAAATTTCACAGTGCTTTAGTTGACTTGGTCACTGCCTTTTGCCACCCCCCACCCTGGCCCCCAAGAAAATATCCCATAGACATTGCCTCTAGCTCTCACACTGCTTCAGGATTAATGCAGCAGCATGGTGTATGCTTGATATCCTGTCACTCTGGCTTATAGTCCCCCCTTGAAACGGTGACCTGTGGTCTATGCATACAATGCCCAAATTCTAATGGAATGTCACATTCAAAAGAGAGCAGCGTAGAAGGATGGACTCCTGTGCACACATTCACTGCTTTGGGGTTGCATGGGATCTCATGCTCACTTGCTTTATATAATGTTCCTACAGGAACGTAAAGTTGAAAGAGGTATTTATTTCTTTAGTTTAAATGAGAGAACTTACTAATATTGTTGGGGAGTTCCTAGAGACATGCTCTGGGCTGTCCTTGTAATAGGCCCAGATGACATTCCACAAGTCCATTCTGATAAACCATGGTTTATTGCATTGAGAGCAAGCTGTGTGTTCTTACACTCCCTTCTCTCCTCCCTTCTTCTGTCCTCATGCACCCAACTTCAGTGCTTCTACCCTGGCTTGTCACTTTTCTGTGACATCAGAACCAGTTTTGTCTGCAGATGTTAAACTGAAGATATCACGGGAAACTGTGGAGTGTGAGGCCACGCAGCTCATTCTCAAGCCAATAAACAATGGTTTACCAGGCCAAGATTGCTATCTCTGAACTTAGGCTATAAAGTTCCTCTGGATGTTAATCTATTAATAAGAAACCAGACTCTAAACTATTTTAATGAAAGAATGTTTCCTATGTGCACAAGAGTGGGCTTGTGAATTAAACCTCTGTGTTCTCATTTCTTGTGAATAATCTTTCAGTTTGAGAGTGGAGGAGTTGCTGTTGGAATATTCCTTTGGCATCTCCTCCAAAATGCCAGAGGAAGTTTTGATACAAGTATTGCCCACACAAAAGGAAAGATACAAATTGAAAAATAAAATATGCTGTCTGAATCCTTGCAGAGTCAAGTAATATAACATAAGATTCACTCAGTCATTGTTATTAGCCATGGTACAACTACCTGGAAATGTCTAGAGGCAGCCTATGGCTGAATACCAGTTGTTAGGGGACCAAGAGTAGGGGAGAGCTGCTACCTTCATGTCCTACCTGGTGGCTTCCCAAAAGCACCAGCCTGACTCCTATTGCAAACAATCAGTTAGATGGACCCTTGGCTAATGTAGCAGTGCTTTTCTTATGTACTATTGTGCATCAACCGACTATGCTTTCTTTGCAGTAGAATGGTAAAAAGAAAGTAAGGTATGGTTTTCCCCAGGCCATTGGGTGTAATAGTGTGCAGAATGCTTAATTAAGCAGCAGCAGAAAGAACTTGCCATGCATTCAGAAAGCAAAGCTATGAATTTACTTGCATTTACATGTCTATAAATGCATATATGAGTGTCTGCTGCTCAGATGTTGTTGGACTGCAACCTCAGTCATTCCTGACCTTTGCCATGCTGGCTGGAGCTGATGGGAGCTGTTGTCCAACAATACCTGGAAGGCTAGTCTGAGTGGCAGCAGCTATCCAGGGACTGAAGGAGCCTTTCCCATAACTCCCAACCTTATCCTTTTTAAAATGGATATGCCTCAGATTGAACCTGGAATCATCCACATGCAAATCACATCCTTTAACTGCTGAGCTAGGGTCCATTGCTTTCAGTAATTTTCCACCTGCCCAGTTTAATTCTAGTGTCAGACCTGAGTGTAGTACATCAAGTGGGAAAACACTGTGAGGCAGAGACACAGAAGAGGGGAGATGCTTCAGCTCCCCTGCCCTCCCCTCCACTTCATATGAATAATAGATCCTTTCTCCCTAGAGTTGTAGGTGAACAGTGCAGGTAGGTAAACAGTGCTGGCATGCCTAGCTTGGCTCCGGTAGGAAGGGTTTTCCAGTGCCATCTTGATGAGTCACCTTGAAGCTGTCCTCTGATCCAAAGTTTCATGATGACACTTGCTTGTTGCTGGATTCCATTAATGCTGGGAAGGAACTAATCCTCCCCTATGTGGCTGAAGAACTTGGCTGCAGGTTACAGAAGATGGTAGCCTCACTCTAGGGAAGGGACACTCTGTATCTTCTCAGCTTAGAGTTTTGCTAGTAAATATAGCACAGGAGGAGGAGAGTGCCAGAGAGATAATTTTGTTGAGCGGCGCTGTTGCTAGTGCCCAGCTTTTCCTGCTCCTCAGCCATTCCTTGGAGCCTGGTCACCCTGAGCCAAGGTGTCACCACTCTTGGCTCTGAAAACACTGGTCTCCTTCTTCCTCCCCTCCCTCTGTCTGCTTTAAAGAGAAGAAGGAAATAAGGCTTATAATAAAAAGGCCAGAGGAAGTGGAGGGTTTCTAAAGTTTGGTGCAAAGGTTTTGAAGCCTAGGGCAGGAGACATTTGAATTGTGCGTGCAGCAGCAATACAGAGGGAACTATGGCAGCCATTCTCTGGGTGTGGGAGTTATATGGAATGCCTTGAATCAGAGGGCAATGACTTCTTTCTCTGCGCACATTAGCAGTATCAGTCTGAGTTTTGCCCACATTGCAATTGGCACTGACCTTTGCCCGTATCTCACTGCTTCCCAATGAGTTTCCCACTCAAGCATCCAGCAAGGCTGTTGCTTTTTTGCTCTCTTCCCCTCCTTCCCCTTTCTGTGTGCCATGCTCCTTTCGCTTCTCAGCGAACAGACTCGTGCCTTTCCTCAAGGTCTCCTGGTACTGACAGCTGGCATCTTGCTTGTATGTTGTGCTCATTGTGTTCGGGATAAAACTTAAAAGTTGCAAAGGGCTTGTGTTGGCCTTCAGGCTTATGCCAGCAACTGCAAGAAACTATGATTCAATAGGGATTAAGGGTTTTAGAAAGGAAGCCGACTTCTATGCATCTCCTGCATGTTGATGCCAAAGGATGGGAGTATGAACAGAAGGGGGTATTATCCCCGAAAATGCATTATCCCCAGCTTCAAACATTCAAGGAAGTTCAAGGAAGACAACACAGTGTGGTGATAACTGGAACCACCCACTTCCACTCCCAGAGGCCTGATAGATCTAGATCCAGATGCTGCTCACCGGATCCCTTCCACTTCTGCGATTCTATAGGAGAAATATTGTGCCTCTCCAGTGACAAGGCTGCAGGAAGAGATAATATACACACTTTGCATATATTAGTTCACTGAAATGAGGATGATCTTGAAACTTAGCTGCTGAAGCTTAACTTGAAAAAATCACTGAAATATTTTTGGGTTTAAAACCAGACGGGTAACAGTCCTTGCAGAAAGGGATTTGTCTCCCTTAGAGGCACTACCTGGTTTGAGGTGGGGGGGGGGGGCTCTGGGCACTCCCACCTTTCTCCCTCCCTGGTGCTCTGCCTTGACTTCTTTTACTTTTTGTTGTCATGGTTGCCTTGGTGGCAGCCGTACATTTCTCCCTCCCTGAGTGGCTGGATAGGTAGGAGGCAGATGAGGACAAAGTTGTTGGCTAGCACATGCTAGAAAGTGGTTCTGCACCAGGCAATTACTCTAAGGCTTAAACTGCCCACCATTTTTTTTTAAAGTACTAACCCCAGGGTGAGAGTGACAGTGAGCTTTTCCAGCCAGAGGCCAGCTTCATGGTCATAGGGCCAATGAGAACATCCCTGTAGCAAGAGGATGAGCCAAGTCCCCTTCGCCTACTAACCTTGCTGCTCTCATTGGTCCTGCACCCCCAAAGGGGTGGCTCCCTGCCACTACTGTCCTGGGTTTAGCAATTGTTAAAATCAAAATGGTGGGCTGCTGGAGCCTTGTCTGTCTGTGCAGCCATTCACTTCCTATCTTGGGGGGAGTCTTTTGGAATGCTTGGGGGCCAGTGAGCTGTGCAGTGGTGCAGTCTCTGGACTTGAACCTCTGGACGTGAACCTGTTAGTTCAGCCCTAGCACCACTTGTCCCTGTTTTTACACACACACAAAATGCTGCTGCTTTACTTTAAAGAGTTTTGTGTGGTGCTGCTTGAGCTCACTGCTCCTTTCATCAATGGATTTTCCTTAGTTCCGGATGTTGTATTGTGGTTGCTTCTGTTGCCATGGATTCTGGCTCCCTCCTCTTTCTCCTCCCAAGTGGGTTTCTGTTTTGGCAATCTCAGAACGCTGCCCAAAATCTGTGCATTCCTGTTCTTTCCCTCCTTTAAAGAAAAAGAAAAGAAACTTCCCTTTTCTTTCAGCTGTGTGAAAAGCAAGGCTCTCTGCAGCTGAGAAAATGGCATAGCTGTTACTAATCAGGGAGAGATCCAGATTAGCCAAGGGACTCAAAAGCAGCCCCAAAGCCCCATGAATTTTAGAAACTTTTTAAGGACATCTCCCCAGGACCAGTGCCTTAAAAAATAAATTAAAAATCATTCAGATGTGTTTGTGGGGTGGATACAGGAAGGAGGGAATTCATTCATTGCTGCTTATATAAAAGAAGTGGGCTCTTTTCCCTAGTTGGGGTTTGATTGTGCGGACATGTAGTGTCTCCGAAGCTTACATCTGCAAATCTTAAGTAAATGAGGTGGAGCGAGCTTACCCCATTTAGTGAACGAGACCCCTCCCTCTGGCAGGTTTCTTTAAGGAAAAGAAGAAAGAAAGAATGAAGTCCAGGCACTGCAACAAACACATCATTATACAGCTTCACAACTGAGGAGAGTTTGGTGTCTCTCGCTTGCTCTGACCGCCTCTGTTCCTTGGCACTGCTGTTTCGTTTCACAGCTGCAGGGCACCATTTGAAATGTTGCAGGTGCTGTTCCCAGCTACAAAGTTTTCATGTTAACAAAATCCATTGTTGCAGATGACTTTCAGGATTTCATTGTTATGCATCAGTTGAAATCAGAGACTCAGGTTGACATCAGGGCACATCTGCACCGCTAGACATCTTAAGGTGTTTATCTGTACCACAGACTTCAATCTCAGTTTGGAGCAGGCTCACCTAAAACAAACTAATTTGGATTTGATTAGAACAGGCCCAAGCTGATCTCATTCTTAGCTATAGCCCAGTCACAGTTCTGAGTCTTCTTGCAGTCCCAGTGATGTCATTGGTAGGGATGGGAAAGAAATTTGATTCAGTTCACAATTTTCAAAACAATGCACAAAGCGAAACACAAACGTATTTTGAAATCTGCACTTCTCTGAATTTTGCAGTGTGCTTCTCCTGCCAAGTAATGTGTACAAAAATGCACATACTAATGCAAAGTGTGCATATAAGTGCATATATTAGTGGAAAGTAACATACGGAATGCATAATTTCAGGATAAATTGCTTTACCAAAAAAAAAAAAGTGTGTAAGAGGAGAAATTCACCCTAAAGTGCTGATGAATCTACATGAGGACTTAAATAATAATAATAATCACAAATTGGCATGGAAAGGTGGAGAACTTGATGTCAAGCCTGGATAAATGAGAAACTGAGAGGAAGCAAAATTGGCAGATTTGCCCATCCCTAATCATTGGGAACTCAGTGAAGCCTGAAGATCTCCCAACGAGCCCCCCCCCCGTTGTTGCAGTAACCACTGCAGCAACCTTGAATAGGCTTTAAAAGGTTGCAGCAACAATTACCTGAGCTTTGCTTGGGCTTCTCAGTAACAGAACTACATTTCCCAGGTGTCTTGGCACCCCCAATGCTGCTGCCGTGCTCCAGGGCCCAATAATGGCTGCAGCAGCAAGTCTTCTCTATGCTGCTGCTAACAAGTAAGTTTCAGCAGGAAAGGGGAGAGGCCTATAGTGGTGGCAGCCAGAGCAAAGCTCATTGTAGGCCAAGCCCAAAGTGTGGAAATGTTTGCGATTAGTTCAGAAGTTCCAAATTAGGGAAGTTTGCACTCTGAACCTTCCGTTCCAATTTTTGGCAGCATCACATTCATAAACAAGTTTAATAGTCTAGGGATGGGTGTGTGTGTGTGTGTGTGCGCACCCTACAGACCAGTAAGAGAAATTTATCAGCACCCATATCAATCAACATTTCCCATAATTAATCCAGGGAGTGTATACTGTTAGGGGGAATAAGAGCCAATTAAATTATTATTTATTGTTACATTTATACCCTACCTTTCTTCCCAGGAGCTCAGGGTATCATACATGGTTCTCCTCCTAATTTACAACAACCCTGTGAGGTAGGTTAGGCTGAGAAACTGCCACTCACCCACCAAGCCTCAAGGCTAAGTGGAGATTTGAACCCTGGTCTCCCAGGTTCTAGCCCAGTGCTCTAACCACTGCACCACACACAAAGCATGTATCTTCAGAGACTTGAACTTTCCTCTCTGTTGCCTTAGATTGACTCTGAAAGTTGAAGAGGACAAGAATAGCAAGCAGCTTTCAATTTCTTTTCTGGGCTACGTTAGCCAGTGGCCTTCCTTTCCCCTTCAGTGTGTGGCTTTGCTCAGTTGCTTGAGTCTCCTGGATCTATCCCCGCCCCCAGCACACACACCCTGCTTCTGGCTCAGTGCGGTATAGAAAGGATGGTATACAAGGATCCCTTCCAATTCCTTGAGCTGGCTTTTCTCTTGACCTTTATCTGCCTTCTCCTGCCAACTGCTTCCTGGGTCATTGTATGGAAATGTTGGAGCAGGGAGAAGGAGGAAGGCCTGAAGACAAGGAGGGGAATATATTACTGTGGTGAAGATGTCTTACGTTGCCTAAGAATATGTGGTAATATTAGGTGAATGGAAGCTGATCACCAAAAATGGAAAAGAAAGGAAAAAAAGTAATCAGGCTGTTAAGTTTGCCTGCTCTAAGTACACCCTACGTAAATCAGCACTTTGGTTCATGTTAATAAATCCTACACACAGATCACATGCACACACCTGTTACAGCCAGGTAAGAGAAGTAAAATACGATGCAGGGCATCCACACCAACGTCTTATCCTCCAGAAGCCCAGCTCAGGAGGCGAGGAAGGAAATGAACAGGGCATCTTGGGGATTTTTGGCTTCAGCATGAACTCTATGCTTTCTCCAATGCAGCTGCTTCATTATGCAGGGATTTTTAAATGTATGAACCGGGTTGTCACAATTTTGAGTTGTGCTTGTTGGGTTTGGTTTGGTTTTCACTATAATCTGCTGGTGGAAAGTGATGGATTTGCCCATTTCCCCTCTCCTGATTAATTGACTCAGTTTCTTTCCAAAGCCAAGACACAGCCCAAAGATCTGAATATTGGCTCATAAAGACTTTCTAAATGTATTGAAGCTCTTCCTGTGCTTGGAACACCACTTTTCTCACAGTGCAATTGAACTTTCAGGAGTACAGTCGCCACGGGAGAAGTCACCAGAAGAAGCCGAAGCCCCTGTACGGAGACGTACCACCAGTGAAGGCCAGTATGAGAACAGTCCCCAGGATCCTAGTTCACCACGAAGCCCCACAGTTCGTTCTCCAGTTCACTGTGTCTCACCGGAGGTGGTTAGCACCATCGCTGCCAACCCTGGAGGAAGGCCCAAGGAGGTGCTTTTCTTTTTCTTATTCTTATTAAAACACTATTTTCCCTTCTGACCTTGCTGCTTGCATGCATGGAAACACAGAAGGGGATATATGTCTCTTTGACCCCAGCGCTTGATAGTAGGTAGGGAAGGGCCAGGGTTGGGAAGGGCAATGAATTTAATTTGGATGTAGAATGGATTAGGTAAATGGCACATGTATTAGTAGGCCTCCCTAAGTATTCCTTGGGTGGAAATTGCTTCTTCAGTTTTGGAAGAGGTTGCAATGGTTTGGGACTCAGAAATGTCCATGGTTGTTCTCATGTCCAACATGATGGAATACCAGTTGCAACCTGTGTTGCTGAAACTGGGAAGAGCCACCATCAGTCCCTCCTATTCTGGTCACTTGCTGGAAGCCTCTGGACCGTCCCTATATTCCGGGACAGATTCAAGTGCATGCTGGAAATTTAGGCTTGTGCAATCAAAGTGGATGAAAGTTCTCTGTTGCTCTAGTGCCACAAATCCACTTTTTAATTTTTGGAATGGACTTTTGCAATTAGGAAAATGACAGGGAAATGCACTGAAAATGTGGGATGAATGACGGACAGGAAGATGCAAATTAATCAGAATGAATATTCAGTAAAGCAAATTATTGTGAATGCTCAGTTAACGGGTCATCTGTAGGAGCTGTTTCTGACAGTATGGGGAACGGAAGCCAACTATGGAAGCAGAATGTTTTCTGAAATTAGGAGCGGGAGAAAGGGACATAAAGGCAAGAAAAGGAAGCATAGGAGCAAGCAGTTTAAAATTGCAACCAGACCAGGCGGGAGACGGGGGAAGCATCTGGCAAAGAGAAGGCAGGCATTTCTCCTGCCCCAATCTGTGGGGGAGAGGTCAGGAAGGTCCTGAATTTTGATAACTGATTCTACTTTCCCTTTTTTACAGCCCCATCTCCACAGTTACAAAGAGGCCTTTGAAGAGATGCAGGGGACCTCTCCAAGCAGTCCACCTTCCAGTGGTGGTGAGACCTCTCCCCCAACCCCTGCCTTCCCTGTCTCACCACAAACCCCTTACAGTAACCTACGTAAGTTCCATGGCAGGGGACGGGAGAGGGGGGCATTGGTGGGTGGCTTGGGCAAAGCCAGACTTAAGAGGCAGTCAGTCAAACCGTTCTCAGCTTCCCAACACCCACCACCATTTTAATCACCCCTTCACTTTCTCGTTTCTCTCTGTCTGCCAGTCTTGGCTTCTTCCCCCATCACCTTTCATCTCTGCTTGCTGTAAATTTCCCACAGTGTCACCAATAAGTATGCATTCGTCCATGATAATTATCATCACAACAGCAAAGTTTTGCAACACTTGGGGGGGGGGGATCGATTATGGTTAGAGCCATTAGCTACCAGCAAGTGGTGAAGAGGAGCCACAATTTCTGAATGTCAGCATAAACCATAGCAGCAGAGCCCTGTGCTGTCTTCTACACTCTCCTTCTCATTGTCCACCAGACATGGAGGTTCACAATTGTTCATAAATTTCCAAAGTGTTGACTGTGCTAGCTAGTTACAGCAAAAACAGCAAAGAGCCTTGCAGCTCCTTGAAGACTGTTTGAAGATTTTGAAGACAAGGCTCTGTTATTATTGTATAAAAGTTCTGCAGTTAAGATCACAGAACTGCACAACTTATAGCCTGCTAAGTGAAGCCCCATTTCCATGTAGGGCAGCCTACTTGGGGCTTGATAATACTTCTGTTCTTGCTGTCAACCAGCGATTGCAGGATTGGAGTTGGGTGTGGCTTGTTAAACCACAGCATATGCCTGGTGGGTTTACTTGGCTATGTAGGTCATCCATTCTGCAGGCCTATTTTAGAGAAACCCATCCAATGTTTTTGGTACACAATATTTGCCTTCCTAGATGCCAAGGGGGAAAAGTTAAATTAGCCTTGCTCTCCATAGCATGGACAAATACACAAAGTTGGATTAACAAGAATGTCACATGGTCCTGACAGTAGTTTCCCCATATCCATCAGCAACACTTAGTAGTTATGTATATGAGTTATGTAATGCACTTATAACAATGACATGATTTATGAACCTCTATGAAAACACTTACATAGGCAAATTTGCTTCCCTGCTGAGGGAATTTTATACCACACTGTGAAGATTCCCAGTTCATAAATTCTAGATGGTACATAAGTTCAGGTTCTTGTTATTATGAATGAAGAATTCCCCATTCTGTGAAGCATCTGGCAGGATCATGGACTTAAATTAGTAATTACATTTCCCTGGCTGACAATTAAAAACATATCTGCAAGCCCTGGTGCATAAGCTGGAGAAATTCCTTTGGTCTGATCATTCAGGAATACTCTGACCAGTGTAATGTTCCAGGGATTTTTTTAAAAAATTTTTTTAAGGGGGGCGGAATCACATACTGTACCTATAAACCTGCCTATCACATGTGTCAGTCAGTTTCAGCACTATTAACTGCTTTTCTAGACAGAAAAACAATACCCCAAATCTGCCAAAGTTGATGGGTTAGAAAAGGCAAACAGTCCTGGTTATGCCTAACACCTGAGCTGAGCTGTGGAATGTCCCAAAGGAGAAGAATTTAAAGTTTAGGTTTTTGGCACACAGATCCCACTTTAGGCAATTTTTATGTGGCTTCCTCTCTTTATGGGAGAGGGAGAGAGAGGCAGCTGTTTTCTGCAGGTGGGAGGAAATAAAAATTAACCCAAGCCCTAAAGACACCCTTGAAATACCTCCACAACAGGACATGGGCTTATACAGAACAGATGGAGGGATGTGTCAGCTCTTTTGCATGGAAAGGTCCACTGTTCTTCCATCCCAAACGCCCAGCATTCAAGGCCCTTTGCAAGTTTGTTCTGCCTTCTGTTTGCACTGACAAAAACTGATGGTTGTAAATTGGGACCAGATACTGCAGCGCACAAAATCTTTCAAAACTGATGTGTGTCATTTAAAGCAGGACCTATGAGCTGGATGCAGCCCCTTGGCCTCTCCATCTGCCCTGCTGACCTCTCCTGTGCAGCTACATTTCTCCCATTGCTCAGCTGCTTCTGCCAGTCAGCTGAGTGGTGGCAAAGGAGGTGGGAGATTGCAGGGAGGTTCAAACCTCGTTTTCTCTAATCTCTCCTATCCCACTCCCCTCCCTAAAACGCTGAGGAACAAGGGAGCAATGAGGGAAGAGATGCAACGGCTACAGAGTCCCACTGCTTCCACTAGCAGCTTGCTGCATTTCTGAGCTGAGAAAAAGGAAGCTCATTTCTCAGCATCCCAAAATGAAATGTGAGCAGGATGTATGGATACGTGTGAATCGAATTGTGGAGGGGTATGCGTATGAATGGAGGTGCAAGTGTGTGAATGGGAATAGTGTGGGGATAAGTGGGTGGGTATGAATGGGGCATGCATATGTAGATCACTGTGAATGGGGTGTGTATTTGTGTATATAGCTTTGGCCCAACCCTGGCATATGCCCCTCCCCCTAAGCAGTTACAAGGGAATGCAGTCCCTGGACTGAAAGAAGTCCCCAACCCTGGTATTGGGTAGAAAGTTCAGATACAAATTTAACGAATGATAGCTCCCACTCCCTTCTGGGCAGTTTTGTAAGGAAGGACAGGGTATACATTTAATACACAGAGTACATATGCTGCAGAGGCCACAACTTATTCCATCGGTGTGTACATATGTGCACACGCCCACACCAAATGAGGAATGAGTGGTTTCCATTCTACAAAGATACAGCTTTTAGGGCATTTGCTGCGTTGCACACCTGTCCCTCCTTCAGTTCTCAAATGAAAGTGAACAACATGTAGATTTGCTTCTCTTTCTTTCTTTCTTTTTTTAAATGTAGTCTTCGCCATTTTAAGAAAGAAATGGAAATTGAGGACAATAGCAAAAGCCCACACCAGCAGGGATTCCATTGCACTAATAGGTGCAAATGTGCCTTTTTAATCCAAAGCTAAGGGAACCAAAGGCCAAAGAGGTGCATGTACTCTTTGGTCTGTAGCTCTTCAGTGGAAGAGGTAAATCTAGCTGCAAATTTACGTGTGTTTCAATGTAGGTATGTGTGTGTTTAGATCTGTCAGAGTTTGAAGGGGCTAATGGGGACTGAAAGTGTGTCTTCAGAGTTACAGTGAGACTCTTTGACATCCATTTGTAACCAATCGAAAGCTGTTTGCAGCTGATCTGTGCTGTCAGCAAAAAAACAAACAAACAAAAAAGCTTCCTGCAGCCAATCAAAAGCCGCGCTTGGGTTTCTGAACGTTCTGGAAATCGAACAGATTTCTGGAATGGATTCTGTTCAACTTCCAAGGTACGACTGTACTTATGAAGCACAAGCAAAATATTAGAAGTATAATTGTGTAAAATGAGTCCAGGCACATCTGGTCTGTTTATGCCATGGATACTGTTGTTGTATGCCCAGGCCTTATAATCCACAGATGCCTTGAGATTTCTGTGGTAGCTCAGCTTCTGAGGCTGTGGGTGAAAACCTGGTCTTTAACTTCCTCTTGCATGCTCTGTCTTCCTTACTTTTCTAGTCAAGCATGCCTCTGAATGACTAACCCCTTGATAATTTGGTGGTGGGTTTTTAAATGTAATTAATTTAGCTTTGAACAGTTCTGCCAATATTTCATCTGGCAGTGCTAACATGGCTAAGTGCATACCAACAGCAATGGGCCAGTGAGAAGCTGGGAAACAGCAAAAATCTCAAAAGTAGCAGACCCAAAATTTTCAGAACATTCTGATTCCAAACTGGAAGCATCACTGTTGCTTCCAGAAGAGACTGGCTCTTATTTCAGAACAGAACTGGTACTCCCACTTATTAGCACCTCAGTTATTAATATCTACTGTCAGTTATCATTCATAGATTTTTTAGCAGGACCTTTAAAAATACATCCACACTGCTCTTCTTCCCAATGCAGAGTGAATTGTGACAGATATGTTTATGGAAAACTAAGGTGAATGAGATCCTGAGCAATAACAGCAAGAAGTAGCTTAATATAGGTCCCCAAAGAATAGGTAAAATAGAATCCTCCAAGTTTCAGCTGAGCCTCATTCATTGATGTTAATATTTAAAGGCCACATCCTCAATGTGCTTGTTTCAAGGGTTAGATGAAAACTACTTCAAATCTTCACAATCCTGTCTTGGCTAAATATAATGTGCTTGGTAAGGACCTCACTGTCGGTGCAGAAAGTGTCTTGGGAGACCACTGCCAGGGACATTTTTGTACTTTCAGTTGCATAATACAAGCGCAATTAACACAATTTAGCCATGACTAAATGCCATCCCATTGATTTCGTGGGAGCACACAGCTCAATCCCATACATATTCACTCAGAAGTAATTCATAGTGATTTCAGAAGGATTTACTCCCAAATAAATGTGCATGGGATTACAGCCTTCATCATGACTGACTCTTGCTTCACATGTACAGACATGCTGTGACTTGCACATTCATTCTGGTTCTGTTGAGCCAGAATGACATTTCAAAAGCCTTCCATAGACTTGATCTGCTACATATTCTTAGAGGGCTGAAGGTATCTCTATAGTCAAGCATGTGACTCTATAGCTTTCTCCTACAGAACAGCTACAGATCCACTATGTGAACAGATTTGGTAACAATGCCTGTCATCTTTGCTAGCAAGCTGAACAAGGCACTTGAGGTGCTATCAGCAAAGCCCACAAAGAGCCTGCTGTACAGGCTCTTGAGGATGCAGGTAGAGCACTGAGCTATATGATATTCCAGACATGGACTAGCTGCTTTTGGAATTGCTTGTTTCCCAGTCACTCATTGGTACTGAGCCATTAATCCTAGCCAGCCTAGCTAATCCATGATGAAATATATGCTCTTGGTAACTGGCTTTCCTTTAATGCTCCTGCCTCCCTCCCTCCCTCCTCCTGCTGTGTCCCCGGCAAGGGTGCCCATCTGAAGCTGTAAGTCAGAGGATTGCAATGCAAGTAATGGAGAATGTGTTGAATTTTTCCTTAATGGACAATATAGTACTTCATTTGTCTGTGTACGCCCACTGTGCAAGAGAACTTGAGTTTCAAGTTAGAAAGCCTGAATTGTTTGGAGCTGGTGAAATATGATATCACTAGCAATGATAGCAGTACACTGAAAGAGGAGGAAAACCCACATTGGAGTTTTTGTGAGACTTGCTGTTTGGAACACATCTCACGTATACATCTACATCCATTGCTGCTTGCTGTATACATATATATATTAAGTGTATATATGCATGGCTATCCTAAATGTTGTTCTCCTTTTTGATTGGGTAGATATAAAACGAGATATATGTGGATGCAGTCATTCCAATGCTTTGTTGATATGCAAGTTATACATATAGGCATCTACATATATGATGTATGTTATTTGTGATATACAATGCCATTCGTATGCAATGTTTCGAATCCTTCTTGTCTCATGATCACGATCTTTGCAGATGCCATCTCTACCTTGTGGCAAAAGCTCTGACATAAGATGACATACATTATCTATTCATTCATTGCTGTTCTTCAGACATCCTGGTAATGGGATGGGGATGCTGCGGTCATTTGCTACCAAGGTTCTCTCTATTGGGTTGTTCTCTTGGGCTTGTAAAGAGAAAATGGGAAGTTGCTATGTTTCAGTTTCTGCACTAACCCTATACTCTCACAAAAAGCCATAAATGGGAAGGATGGTGATGATTTATTGAAGAAAAGAGGGAGATGGAAACGTGGATATGTCATCCCTGTAGATATTTTCTAAGGGATGTTCCACAAAGAAGAAAAGAGGCAGAAAGATCACGGTCCCGTGAAATTATCAGATGCATTCCAGAGACAGTTACCAGTCCTCCAGTCCTGCTATGTAACATAAGCACCTAATTCCTTGCTAGTGGGACTTTGGTTGCTGCTTCATCACAGGCTCAGTACAGCATCTGAATACACATCTGTAGTTATCTCCTTGCTACTGGAGCAAACTTAATAGGCTAAATGTCAGGCCAAGATTTAAGCTGGAGAAGCTGGGGGCACGATTTTCTTGAAATATGGATCGGACCTGCTGAAAACATTATCAGTGTGAAGTAAGTTGTCCACAAAAGCTACTTAAAACAACAACAGCCAACCTTGCTTGCCACACACATATTAACTGTAGTCAATGCTGGGCACATTAATAACTTGAGAGATAACAAATGTCTTTGACTAGTGCTGAGTTTAGTAGTTTGGTGCAAACACATAGCAAGGTGTTAGAGTTGGCTGTAGAGTTGCTGTAGCTCCAGCAAAGGCATAGGCAAACTCGGTCCTCCAGATGTTTTGGGACTGCAACTCCCATCATCCCTGACCACTGGTCCTGTTAGCTAGGGATGATGGGAGTTGTAGTCCCAAAACATCTGGAGGGCCGAGTTTACCTATGTCTGCTCTAACAGATGGTCCTGTTTGGGGATGGTGTAGAAGAGTCCTCTCAGCTACATGCAAACCTTTGAGAGTTAACATTGTTGGAAGAGCTTGCCAAGCTTTCCACTGAGGAAACCCAGTCTTTGCCACTGAATCAGAGCAAACATCAACCAGGTTTTCTCTGGATTGACGTTTCCTCTGATTTTTCACTAAAGAATGGGTTTTCTGGGGGAAAGTGGTGAGGCAAGGGGGGAAATGCTCAGACCCATGCTTTTCTAGGCATGGGACAAGTGCAAGCCTGGATGGAGCCCTAAGTGCCTCAGCCTTCCATTTTGTAGATCCACTGCTCCACTTGCCTTAAGAAATCACACACTACTGAAGAGAGGGCAATCTTTGTCTCTTCTCAACGGAGAAGCTGTCTGAGATGGGGAGCCTGCTACTGGCAGCTACATTCCTGTGGTTTCAGCACACCAATCACCCCGAGTATTTCCAGCCATACATGTATATAGCTAGGATTCAGTTTCAACCCTGTTTAGCTATAAACTGGTATTTAAAAACAAACCTGGAAATGCCTGGATTTCTTCTCCTTTACATTTAATCCACCCTTTTATGTTCTGTTTTGTTGATGCATTTCTTTCGCTCTCTGTATTTTTGACAACAGTGCGCTCTCCACCAGGACTGGCTAAAACTCCGCTTTCAGCACTGGGCCTAAAACCTCACAACCCAGCAGAGATCTTGTTGCAGCAAACAGGAGGTAAGTAAGAGTAGTATAGTGATGGAGAGACTGGTGCTATGGAGAATAGCAGCATCGTTAGATATTATGGTATGTCTTTTATACAGCCCACGGTCCTGTTGCCAAGATAGAAGGCCCATGAAGTTTGTATTAAGTAGTATTAAAGATACCCACTGCACACAGACTGTAAAATAGATTTTATCTCTGGAGTATAAGCATGTATTTTATTCCTTCAGTTACACGGCATCAGTTGTTTTAGCAAATGGCATTGTTGTTCTCACAATCACTTTCCAAATCTTACCATGCCCAGACTTTGATATTGCCTTAAGGTGGTGATTTCCATCAGCCAGCATCATTTTCTGTGCTCTAGAAAAGTGCTTCCTTTCCTCAGTTCTGCTCTTGCCAATTTTGTATTTTTAATGTACAGCCTTAAGTTGCTTGTATAATGAGCCTCCTGTTCATTTTCATTCATCATTTTTAATTATGGATGACAAGGAGAGATAAATCTTATTTATAGGGCTGAGGCAGATTTGAAAAAAGGTACAAATCTGATTTGAACTTCTTCTTTTTGTCTATCTTGGATTCCAAATGTCGCAGAAGTTGGATTTCAACCATAAGGCTCAAATTTTGGAGGCACATTCTGCAGTTTGCACTGAGTATGAAAGTCTGGCTCAGTTTTTCTGTACAAATTCAATCAAGTGTGAATCTTCTATGGCCCTTATCCAATTCAAATAAACTGCAACTAATTGCATGTAATAACTAGTGGTGTCTGAACAGGGAACCACATCCCCATATGCTGCAAAAGACACAAACATTCACTGTGGCTCAAATAAGTATTCCATTGGGGATACAGATGAAGACACAAAATGCAATCTTCCATATGTAACTCTTCCTTGCAGATTTGAGGCACATATATTTAATTTTAAAAGGAATGGCATCTCTCAAATTTCCATATCTGGGGATTTACACTTACATGCAGATTATAAATTGTAGGATTATTCAGTGTGACGCTGCATATAATATTCAGTGTTGTTACAGTCTTTGTAATTACACAGATCTTAAGTGCTTGTTGCAGTAAGTGAAATATGCTGGATTCAGGTAGGTAGCCGTGTTGGTCTGATGCAGTCGAAATATAAAAAACATATAAAATTTAAAAAATTGTCCAGTAGCAAGTTGAGTTGGTCTCTTTGTTGGTCTCTAAGGTGCAACTGGACATTTTTTAAAATTTATTTTGAAATATGCTGCTTACTTTAAATTGCTCCAGTGGAATATATGTCATCCCACTCTTTAACATAAAATGTTAAGGCCCCAGAATGCTTCTACATTTTTAAAATTGAGTAAGTTTTACACTTGCCAGTGGCTCGATAGCGGAGCTGCCTGCTGGGGTGGGGCAGCCATGTAAACTGAACTGGGATTCCTGAAGGGTAAGAATAATAAACATATTATGACAAACTGTCAGAGGAATGATAGTGATTGCAATCAAGAAGCAAACTAGGAGATGTGAGATAAACTCCCACAGCGGAAGGGTAGAGGATGAGCCCCAATCATGACAGTTTACAGTCTAAACCGAATATTCAGGTGCAGAGTCAATATTTGCAGAGGTTTACATAAGCATGTGAGCTGCCTGCTACAGATTTTTTCACAAGCATGAACTTGCTAACCTGGCTCAAGCTGAAGCTGATTAGGAAAAGTAGAAACTGAGTCCTAAGCAAGCCTGAAATGCATTTTTTTCAAGGTTATCCATCCATCAGTATAACCAGCCACTTTCTGGACAGTACTTCATGCTATAGAAGGCTATTGAACATATCAGTCCTTTTAAGAACAACAACTGCAGAGTAAGAGGCTTGTAGATAATACTAGAGACCACGATCAGTGTATTGCATAATGGGAAGCTATCAGGCTTTGCACATGTCCAGTATGAGGAGGCGTTCGTTGGAGCAGATTGGACAGTTGTTTTCATGAATGTTGCATCTCAGAGCTTGCATGCTCTGAGAAGCCTTCCGTTTGACTCATAAATGTTCCATGTGTAGAGAGATCCTTGGCATCGGAACATTTTTAAACAAGCACTCTCCCCCATGAGGTGATATTGTTGCTCCCCCCCCCCCAGTCAGGATTCACTCACATGCCCATAAATTCAGGATGTGCAATTATAGTTAATTGGGAGGTCTTGCACAATATACTCGCTTCTCCAAAAGACTGGGCTGTATGTGATAAAGAAAGCGATGGAAAATTCACTGGAATGTGTGGAATAACACTTGGTGTCATCTCACTTCCACCTCTCCTTGTATGTATTCTCTGTGATTTAAGCAACTGGGTCTCTTGCTCTAGCAATATCTTAATAATAGCCTGCTGGATCAAATCAATGGCTCATCTAGTCCAGCATCCTGTTCTCACAGTGGCCAACCAGATGCCTGCTTGGAAACCAGGGAGCAGAACGTGAGCATAAGAGCACTCTCCCTGCCCAGGGTTTCCAACGACTGGTATTCGGAAGCGTTACTGCCTCCAACTTTCCTAGTTGGATTGCCTTCTCTTTGATAGCCTTCTCCATGAATTTGACTAATCCTCTTTCAAAGCCAAATCTTGTGTGGTTCTGCCTGTTGGTTTCCCAAATGTCTCTAAACATTTATTGCTTTTATCTGCAGAATATGAACACCTGGCTGAAAGGGGGTATAGTGTAAAAATCTAGATATGTGCCATCTTAGAGACTAAATAGGCTCTTTCTTTTCATTTTCTTCTGACTCTCAGGCTAAGCGCTAGGTCTCTGAGTTGGTTGAAGAGCGGTACAGAGTTCCTTTTTAAAAAGGCCAGTTCCTAATAATGTTTTTCAGGCATTCGGGAACCTTAAACGTAGATTTGTGGTGTTTATGGTGGTTCACATTGGTCATGATTTAGACCAGAAACAACCTCTTCTGATGTTTACAGTTGCTTAACATAAGAAATCCTGCTAATCTCTCTCTCTCTCTCTCTTTTCTTTGTATGTCTCCTCCTTCTCTCCATTTTCATTACCTTGCCATTGTCCATCTTTTCCTTCCCAAACACTTATTTCTTCCATGCTTGCCCCTCAGAACTAGATGGGGAGACAGTAGTTGAATCTGATGAAGGTAAGGAGGGAATTGTTTTCATTTTATATGAACTATTTGGCAAACAACAATATGCCAGCAGGCCACTGTTAGTCCCAGTGGCCACAAGGAAGCTGCTGGGCTTGTGTGTGGTCAGAAGAGTTGAAGACCAAAACATTTCCCTCACAGAATTTTGCTGCACCACAGATTGCCCTAGAGCTGCTGTACATGGAAACTGCAAATAAATGAGAGCAAAGACATTAGGAAGGAGTTGCTTACTTTTCTAATAACAATAGCTCCAGCTTCCCTGATACATGTGTGCTAATACAAAGACGTTTCTCCTTTAGAATTTCTTGCAAAAAAAGCAGATTTCCTGAGCCACTTCTGCCAAACTATTTATAAGTGTCATTATTTTGATATTTACTGGTGGCAGAGGTGGCATTTTTGGAGATTGCATCAATCTCGGTGAATTACGATTCTGAGTATCATTTCTGAATATCGTGTGAGATGAGCAGTGCATTCCTATGCAAGTATACATAGACGTAATCCCTGTTGAGTTCAAGGGGACATCTTTCCAAGTAACTGCATAGGACTGCAGCTGGATGCCTGATAGAAACGTTATCTGTCCAGCATGGGAACAAAATCCAGATAAATCAAATCTCAGGCTAATCTGTGGACATACGAAAACAGGAACCTTGAGGCATAGACACAATTACAGGTTGCTCCTCATGCTACCTTCACCTGGTGGTGCTAGCCATTTATAGGTTGACATGGGACCAGAGGTATACATTTGCCACAAAGGTAAAGCCTGAATTTTGTAATGGCATTTTGATTCTTCTAGTCATACTTACATACTTACATACTACATTACTTGGTGCCACAGAGGATCCCTTCCCTACTCTCCTTTCTTCCCTTTCTCCTTCTTTCCTTCTGATACAGAAGTGACTGGGTTGATGCTGGAATAATATTTAGTGCTCTTCATTTGTCTGTTTGTTAAATTTTGCACCTCACCATATCCCAGAGCTGGGTTTGAACCTCAAAAGAACTTTTTGAAGGTATGAGAAGGTATGAGAAGGTATGAGCTACAGGTGTATGTCACATCCTTGTAGGCAGTATTTTTAGGCAGCATTTTGTTGCATCACAAGCAAATTAGTGATCTCGTTTCCTTTCTGGCTAATCCCTACTTGTAGCAACAGCAACTACTGCTACAGCAACAATAATCTATTGCTGCAAAGTGAGAACTAAACTATTCATGAAACTGAGTCCCTGAGATGTTAAGCACTGTATGAAGCTGTAAATTCTGCAGTCTCAGCAGAAAACACATGTAAGGTGAGGGGTGGTGGTTTTTTTAAGCCTTTGATCTCTGATAGTTATATGTTGAAAATTTTCCCCACCTGCTTTCCAAAAGTCATGAGTAAACTGGAAATGGTTAAATTGAAAGGCCCCCTTCTTTAATATGGGTCTTCTGCAGCCCCATTCTGTAGAAAGAAATTAAAACAGGGATGCAAGCACTGTATCACAGCTCAACTTTGTGTGCCGTTTGCCCCTAAGGTAGGACTGGACAACATGTAACCCCCCAGATGTTGTTGGACTCCAACTCCCACCATCCCTGACCCACTGGCCACACTGACTGGGGCTGATGGGAGCTGGAGTCCAGCAACATCTGGATGTTCCTCATCTCTACCCCCAGATACTTGTCTCCTGCTACCCCAATAAGCATTTAGGCACTGCTCCATAACTGTGCAGAGGTCCTGCATTCCCAGTACTTCCCAAAATATGTGCTACTACTGACCTTTAGGGAGTGAAAATAAGCAGAAAGCCAAGGAAAGAGTTCACAAGTTTAAAATGCTGCTTGGGACAGAACCCAGCTGGTGTGAACCATAGCCTTTTGGAGGGCTGCTACATGTTTAGATATCTCAAACAAACCCAATTGGAATCCAAAACATTATCTGAACAGGATGTACAGCTTTTTCTAGGTAGAATAGAGATGAAACTTGAGCAAGATGTTTATAGGGACTACCAGTCCTTGCTGGTTAGGCAATATTCAGTTTGCACTGCTGGTCAGTGCAAGCTCATCCCCATCCCCACCCCAAGTAGTCTCTGTAATATCGTCTCACCTTTGGAATGGTTTGTTATGTGTAGTTTTGCACAGTTCAGATTGTGTTTGGGAGGGCTGCTGTTACTTCCCCAGTATACTCTTCTTGTTAGTCTAATCTGTTAGTCTAAAAGCACACAGCCTAAGATCACACTTTTCAGTTTATGCATTAAATCAGTTTCAGATTTTTTTTAAATACCCTCTACTTATATTGAGGCAATTATTATTTTAATATACAGTTTATTGAAGATTTTGTTTTCCCCCCATATGCATCATACAAACAAGGAATGCATCCCTTGATAAAACCAACCTGTGCTTTGAGAACTGCTGCAATGGTGGTGGGTGATGGGTGGGTGGGTGCTCTGCTCATGGTGCTACCAGTTGATGAGATCTTTGGTGCAGCTATCATTAGCAGGGGTTTCTTGGTAATGGCTCCCATACATTAAATAATGTATGTTAAGTCTGCATAGAGTCCTCATGTTCTTTAATCTACCACTGCTTCTTTTGGTTCTTAGACTCTTGTAACATAGTGCTAGCAAGACGTGTGTGTGTGTGTGTCTGTGTGTGTGTCTGTGTGTGTGTCTGTGTGTGTGTGGATCTGGAAATATGGGCTATAGGAGATTGTAACTTGTGACGTCAAAATGGTTGTTTCATGTCCCCCAGCCTCCTGGGAGTGTCTCTTGAGACTCTCCCTGTTTATTTCCTACAGCAGAACGAAATGTTTGCTTGCTTCACATAAATACAGAGAGGATATTTTTAGATTTTGTTTGATATGGCACAGGACTTGGAACTTTACCAAGTGATTCTTGCATGTCATCCAAGAGTTCCATTCTCTCCTAGGTTTAGCATTTACAAATGGTTTGTTAATGCTAATTTTTCAATATCACTCAGATAATTTGCACACAGAAGGGCTTGAGAATTTAGCATATGCACAGGCTTTTATGAAGTGTGAGCAAGACTATAGCAACAGAGAGGGATGCATTATACAGCAGAAGGAAAAAATATTCACAAAGGGAGACAAAGACATGAGATACAACAATTTTACAGTCCTTTATCCCTGGAACTTCCTGGTTTTGGGGGGAAGAGATTCCCCACAATTTAACAGAAATTCTTGGCTTTTTCAGGGAGCTTCCCATTAGCCTCTTGCAAGTTAACTTGTGGATACAGAGCCATGCCATTTTAAGTTAGGGAGGAGTGAATGAAGTGTGTTATCTATAACAGATGAAATCACTTTAAGTAGCAAAACAGCCTATTATATGTTTTGCAAGTCTTTTGAGGCTGCTGTTCTGCCCAGTACCAAGACAGCCAAATGTCCATGGCCTCTCTTGGTTCGGTCAAGATTGTTGTTCTGGGCTTTTGCCTTGTGGAATGTTCAGTATGAAGAGGGCAGACCAGCCTTCTTTATCATCATTCCATTCCATTCCTTCCTGCCTTGGTGGGCTTGGTTAACTGGCAAACACTCTTTTGGACACAACAGATAGGGCTTGGCCACCGGATTTGTCTGGCCAGTTTAGAAATCCAACTTCCATCTTCATAAAACCTGGCCCATGTTTATCTGTTTTCCAGATTAGAAGGGTTAAAAGTAATCTCAAAGTCCTGTTTACATACATTTTACTCCACCAATTACAAGGCTCAGAAGAAGATTGCCTAATTAATTACCTTGTATACCTTGCCCAACTGTGGAGCGGCTGCAACTTTGTTCCTAGTTTCCCCTCTGCTGTATCTTGGGACATATTTCATGCATTAAGGTGTTTGACAACCTGTTGGGAGAAAAGTGAATGTTTTGACAGTAAAGGGTAGAACCAGCATTACTATTCCCTGAGGCTACATGGATTTGAAAGAGAGTACTGTAAGTGGTGATAATATAGCCTTTTAAACCGGGGGTGGGGGGGGGGTATTGTTTGCTGCTATCGTATATAGTTTGTGTTTTTATATTGTAAACCTTCCTGTGATCCTCCGTTGAAGGGTAATAATAATAATAATAATAATAATAATAATAATAATAGTAGTAGGATCCTTTTTATTCCACATTCATAATGATCTGTGTTCATGATGCTATTGGGGGCAGTCACACACAATCATGCTTTCAACTTGTTAAAACCTGCCATGGAATCTGCTGGTGAAAGGCAGGTAATAATACTATTTGCAACTGCAAAATTTTGGAGTGATCGCAGTTTCATTTCTAATCAGTGCACATCCTGCAACTTGCTGCTGAAATCTCTTAACATTTTATGCCACAAATGTTCTGGTTGGTTTTTGTCCGTCTTTTGTTGCACTATAGCTCCTCCAGACAGCAATAATGTGTTGACATTGGGGAAGTATTGCAGAAGAAACTAAAGCAGAATAAAGCCACCAACATACTGCAGAATGCACCTACAATAAAACACCAATCTGGAGGGGGCCCTCTCACCAGTTTTAGCCTCACATAAGAAGAGAGGAATGTTGTTACTAAAGGATATGGAACTCAGTTGTTGTGTGTAAAGAACCCAATGCTGATGGAACCCAGTGTTCAGCATTAAGAAGAAAGAGCAGATTGAAGTAGATGCCCATTCACAAATGCTATATATATAGGTCATTGTGGGTAGGACAAGAGGAAATGCTTCTAAATTGTATAGTAAGAGGCTGTAATTAAAAATCCAGGATGATTTCCACCCTATCCCTCATTATGTAAGTTCCCAGAGGAAGTTGCCCTACATGGTTTACATCTAAGAAGGTGGTGGTGGATGAGGAAGGAGAAAAGCTGAATTTGCTGTGCAAGAGTCTGTCAGAGATTATTGATATTTACTTAAGACCAAGTGTACGCAGTGACATTCTTCTGTATGCAGTACATCCTGACCAGCTATTGTGTGCAATATTGTAATGACATGGAAGATGTGCCCACAGGTCAGCCACAGCAACTCTACATGTGGGTGATTTTGGAGGTTCTGCACTTTTATCAAGCCTCTATACTAACACAGATCCTGCAGTTCTATCTCAGCATGGTTCAGGTCATCTGTTACATTCTCTCAACAATAGCATTGTGCACAGGGGAGTTTGGCCATGTGAATCCAGCCCTTGCATTGTAAGATCATGAAGCAGAAGGCCCCAATGGCCCTTCCATTCTCTGGTTTTCAGGAGGGGGAGAAATTACTCTGATTTGCTCTAGGGACCAAGATGGTGCGTAACTTTGATTTTAGTAATTTGGGCTGCTACTAGCATGATGTATGTGTTTTATGAGCTTAGTTGTAACCTGCTTTGAGTTTATCTTACAATACAAAACAATGTATACATATTCAAAATAAATTATGCTAATTGGAAATATTGGTTGTAAAAGCCCCACACCTTGAGGCACCTCAGTCATCATCTCCTCTCTTTCCACCTCATTTCAGAGCCCCGGAGCTATGTGGAATCTGTGGCCCGTACAGCAACAAGTGGTGGCAGCAGCAGTTCTGTTGGGAAGCCCCAGGCACCCCTGGCTCCACAGGCCTATAACACTGAGACACCAGTGAGGAATGGATCTTTCCCCAACTCCTTCGTTTCACCAAGCCCTGTCGCTGCCAGCAGTCCAATGCACAGCATGGATGGGTAACGAAAGACAGCTGTAGTTTACCATTCTCAACAGGCTGATGATGGCAGATGCTGCTGAACTATGCAGGACTTCACTGTGACAGCTAGCAATAGGACTGCAGCCCTTTTGCTTACATATATAGACTCTTTGATGCATGATCTTGGGAGGCTGCTTTCCCCAAATAGAAGACACAGGGCCATTCCAGCTCATACTTTTGGTGTCAACTGATCAGGAAAGCATTTGTGCTGCAGGGAGATTTCATGTTCACTCATTATAGGTTCTTCTGCCCTTTCTTGTATCACTCATGGATTTGAGCAGGGATGGGCAATCTTTTTTCCTATTGAGGGCCAGATTACCTCAAGAGTGATCTGTTGAGGGCCACATGCTAGTGGCCAGAGTTTATACTGGGCCCAGAGGCAGAAGTATACTGTAATAAAGAAACTCCCCCACTTCAGTTTTCTCCATCATAGGGGATAGGCACTTTATGATGGTTCTTCCACTTCCTTAAGTCACATCACTGGACTTATCACATGGTTGTTCACCGTGATAATTGCTTCTTGCCACCTCAGGCAGAATAGAGCCAGGCTGGGAGGAGATAAGACGCTATGATCTTTGTTGGCAAAATACAAGAAGCCTGAATGTATGAAAGTGCCTTTAAAAGCCCCCCCCCCCAATGGTTATCCATGAGGGAATGTGGCTCTTGACTTGAAAAAGGTTTCCCACCCCCAGTGTAGATATACAGCTTTGTATACTTATGTGTGGATGGTAAGATGTTTCTGTACGCATAGGTGAGATGCTTATCTTAATAGTCATTTGTCGAACTGGTATATAAGTGAACTTGGAAGAATTTATTGTGGATGGAATAAAGAAAGCTAAGATAAATAGAGTAAGACACCAGTTTTTCTTGTGGGGTGGACGGGCCATTCCTTTTAGGAAGGTGATCACAGAAGAGGTGCCCATTGGTATATTCATCAAATTTTCAGAAATGCAACCGAATTTCGAATTCTTATCACATCTGGAAAAGCCACTGTATTGAGTCAGATCATTGGTTCTTGCTGCTCATCACTGTCTGGACTGACTGGCTCAAAGCACAGAGGTATTTTCCAATCCTACTTGAAGGTGCTGGGAATTGAACCAGGAACTTTCTGCATTCAAAACATGAGCTCTATTGCTGACCTGTAGCCTCTCCAAATAGTTTTATTTATTTTATCAGGTTGCAGGCCAGACTTTCATGTTTTCTACTATGCTAGGTGCTCTTGTTTATGACAGTTCATGCCACAGTAAACCAATGCGCACAGAATATGTATGTTACCTTACTCTCTTTACAGTCATTTTTCCTCATAAAAGAACACATTTCCCTTTACTGTATTCTATGCATTGAATGATCTAGCTTACAAAGGACAAGCTTGCCATGGACTGCACTAAACAGTGTCATCACTCATTGGTAGAGCAACTACTTAGCCTGCAGAAGGTCTCAGGTTCAATCCCCAGCATTTCCACGTAGGGCTGGGAATACCTCTTGTCTGAAATCCTGGAGATCCACAGCTAGCAAATGAAATCAGTTGTGAGCTAGTTGAGCCAATAGCCTGTCTTGGTATAAATGGCTTTCTCTGTTTCTATTATTAAATACAGTGCTGTTGTTTTCTTAGTAGGATTGTGGACAGAGGTTGTAAGTACTGGCTTTTTTGGGAGGAGAGGGACAGCATGCTGACATACACATATTAACATTTGTCCATACAGAAAGGTCACATTCTCAGCTTCCTGTGAAATATTTTCCCCTCTGGAATGTTTTGCATGCATAGAATCACATAATGGGTTGCAAACTGTGAACTTACAAGATGAAGCAAAAATGACAGCCTATTCGGAAATGACCCAAGTCCACTCAAAGTTTGTTTCAAGAATGTGAACATTCTTGTGAGCAAATAAATGCAGTCATTTATCTGAGTGGACATCAAAGTCTGAATATGGCAGCTGGTTTGTTTAAGGTCACTGTGACTTAGAGCTTCATAAAGAGATCATGGGGAATTAGGAGAATCAAGAATTTTGGATAAGATGTTTGAACAAGGTGGGTTCTTCCTGTGCTTGAGTCTTAAGAGTCCTGTTACCTCCAGCTCTATATCATGTCTTACAGGAATAGATTAATAACGGATTCTGCTCTTTCCCATTGCTTCCCCCAGGTTCTCTATAGGTAGCTACCCATCAGAGAACAATGGCAGCATAGCCATTTCATCCCAGCCATCAGCTGAGTCCAGCTTCCAATCCACCAACCTTTCTCAGGGGCCGTCGGCAAACAGCAGCTACCAAAACACCTCTACATCAACTCAGGGCCTTCCAGCCTATATGAGTGCCGACTTCCCTGATGGCCGAGCCAGCACTCAACAAGATAGCCACCCAAGGCCTCAACCCCAAGCCAATGCAGTTGGGGTCCATGTCATGCCTGGAAGCCCCCACTCCCTCCACAGAACGGTAGCCACCAACACCCCCCCTAGCCCAGGATTTGGGCGAAGAGCTGTCAATGCTAACATGGGAGCCCTTCCAGGAAGCCCGAGCATGAGCAGGCATGTAATGGCTCCATACGGCAACCTCGTTGCATCGCCTGGGAGTCCAAGCCTAACTCGGCAGCAGCCCATAATGGGAGGCAGCACATCCATGGTCTCTGGAAGTCCCAACTTAGATCGGCATATCATATATGGATACTCAGCTCCAGAGGAGAAGCGCCCAACGCTGTCCCGCCAAAGCAGTGCCTCAGGTTATCAGGCTCCCTCTACCCCATCTTTTCCTGTCTCCCCGGCCTACTACCATGGAGTCAGTAGCCCACATTCCTCGTCCCCTGACTCAGCAGTGTACCGGCAGGGAAGCCCCACCCCAACCCAACCACTGCTCCCTGAAAAGAGAAGGATGTCATCAGGGGACCGGTCAAACAGCCTGCCTAACTACGCCACAGTGAATGGCAAGACCTCTTCACCCATCTCCAGTGGCATGTCCAGTCCCAGCAGTGGGAGTGGCATGGCCTTCCATCATACTCTGCCTGATTTCTCCAAGTTCTCAATGCCAGGTAAAATCTCCGTTCTTGCTGCTTCTCACTTGAGTAGTGGGCATCATGGGAATTGGGGAGGGGGCATTTCTGGGCCTTTAGTCTTCCTATTTTACCCTGCTAATCAGTACTTGATAGATGAGAATCTGATCATCATCAAGGATTGTCCTGAAATGATCAGCATCCTGATTTTTTTGCAGTGTGTCATGTAGGCACCACTACCCTGGAGTGCAAGGCTCTCCTCATTTTTTTGCTTGTGATACTCCATATTTGGCATCATTTGGTTGAACACAAGTAATCTGTTTGGAATAAAATTGTCTTATCTTGATGACCCCATAAAACTTCCTTTCCTTGAGTTCTCCCATTTTCATTCCTTCTTTGTCTCTTAGACAGCAGCCCTGAGACCAGAGCTAACGTGAAGTTTGTTCAGGATACCTCCAAGTACTGGTACAAACCAGAGATCTCCAGGGAGCAAGGTGGGTCTCTGCCCTAGCAGAACAGAGTGGCTCGGCGGACAACACTTGGCAGTCATACGCTCAACATTTGAGTGACTTGGGGCTCGTCCACACTCTGCTTGTCCCATGCCTAGAAAGCACAGATCTGAGAGGTTTTTTTGCTTGTCCTGTGCTTTCTATGAACAGGTCTGAGAAGTTTTCCATTTGCTCTTCTGCCTTCCCCAGGAAAACTCATTCTTTACTACTGAATTGGAACAAATGTCAATCAGTAGAAAACCCAATTGCTGTTTGCTCCAATTCTGTGATAAAGAGCAGGTCTTCCCCAGGGAAAAGCAGCCAACTACAAGCTGAAGTGTGGAGGAGCCATTGCTTTGGTCCTTGGCATTCAAAGAAATTGCAAAAGCTGCAAGGACAAATCAAACACTTCCAGAACATTTTTCCTCCTCCAGGGGACTCCATTATGATAGAACTTAAAGTACGTCCTCTTGGAATCCTATTGCTAACCACAGTGATTTTGCACTAGCCATGGGTAGTTAACATTGGCTATTTTTACAGCACATCTGCACCTAGTATGATAACATTCCCATTGCCACTTGGTAAAATGATACAGATGACCAGACTATCTCAAGATGAGAGAGCTTGCCACAGGAATAGTTAGGCTGTTTATATATGGAATCATTGGCATCGGTGGCAGGAGGAACTTGGATACAGATTCCAGATTTGGTCTGTATCAAGCTCCTAGACTCTGGTGGATGGTACAGTTATCGTGTGCCAACGTAACCAAGTATTCCTCTTGCCTTCAACCTGTTAGAACACACATTCTCTTTATAGATGCTTTTTAAGATGTATATTTGGGCGAAAAAAATAGCCTGACTTGCCTCACTGCCCCTTAGAAACCTTTACAACTTTAGTCTAAACAGTCCTGGTCCCTTCAACCATTCCCTCATAGAACTGGTATTCCAAAAACCTACCCTTCTTTGTTTCCCTCCTCTGAACCCTAGCCAGTTTGACAGTATTAAAAATAAAGTGCAATTAAGTAGCTTAATCCTTTGAAGGCTATATCCTTTCACCCGTACATCACTGCTTTGATTCACCCAGTGGCCAGTTGTAGTCTGATGGCTATTTTAAGTGGTGATGGGCATTTCCAAAGCTATTAGATGTTACCTGTTCCTATACTCAGCAATGGAAAGTTTAGTTGTGTTCCTTTCTCTCCCCTAAATTAAATCCAAACAGTGGAAAACTTCTCTAATCTCAAGGGAAGTAGGAGTTGACTCTGAGACTTTCATAAGACCCAAACAACTAAATTAGACTGAATAATAAAAGTGATTCTTTCTAGCCTAAAAGTGGAGTGGATCTTTCTTTCTAGCTTAAGCCTTATCCTAAGGCAGGATAGCCTGTATCCCCAGCAGATGCTTGCCCAAATGTTTCTCACAATTTTCTTGGTAATATCCACTCCACAACAAGAACACACTCCTTGTTTAAACATTTGTAGTACAGTGGTACCTCGGGTTAAGTACTTAATTCGTTCCGGAGGTCCGTTCTTAACCTGAAGCTCCACTGTAGCTAATGGGGCCTCCTGCTGCTGTTGTGCTGCAGCCGCGTGATTTCTGTTCTCATCCTGAAGCAAAGTTCTTAACCCGAGGTACTATTTCTGGATTAGCGGAGTCTGTAACCTGAAGCGTATGTAACCTGAAGCATATGTAACCCGAGGTACCACTGTAATGGCAAGCTGGATAGGAAGGTAGTGGGGCCCTGAATGGCTGCTTTTGCTTCAAAATAAGAGTGGCCAGCTTAAGCATATTTTATAAAAAGTTGTGAGTAATGTAAGGTGTAGTTTGGTCCTCAGAGGCTGGGCTCTGTGTGTTTCATCTGCTGTGCCACATTACAGCTTCAATTTTTTCACAGATCACATTTATTCTAGAAATCTAGTGAATGACAACTGAAGAGTGATCAGTGCACACTGACATTGCTTAGAAGTCTCTAACTGCTGGTTCTATAAGGGAGAAGCTAGATGTGATATCAAACAAATGCTTGCCACTGAAAACAGTGCCCCTCTTTCACCAAAATGTTTACATATAGTTTGATGTCATCATACTCGGTTATATCAGCTGCTAGTTCTACTCAAACTAGACCCACTGAAATTAATGAACATGACTAGGGACTACTAATGCAACGGTCTACTTTGAGTAAAACTTAGTTGGATACAACCCACTGTTCATTCCCCTGCTCTCTCCCATTAGCAGCTGATGATATAGAGCATGGATGAGGGTAAACACAATGCAATGAAGCCACACCACATATTTCAGTAATCTGAGCACAGGATCGGGGGCTTTTTGGCAGCAAACCTGTACTTGGCATTGCAACATTTAGGCCTAGGTGGATTTTAACCTTGGCCGCTGGCTGTGGGAAGAGAAATGCAAAGTGATCTGTAGAAAGATCCAGCAGTAATGTGAAATTGGAGCAAGACATTTCCCCACTTAGAGTGCCTTGAAATGTAGAGCCTTCTGGTGCTTGTGCTATCCCTTCAGCTTCAGAAGTGTACGGTTTCTTGCCCAGCACAGATTAACAATTCATCCTCACCTCTGTGCAATTTCTCACCTCCTAAAATAGATGGTTCAGGTCCACTATTGACACGTGTAATAGGGGAGTCTACAACAGACGTGACAAGTGCACACTTTGGATCCCTCTGTTGACATGTGGACATGCATGTACTACTGAGTCACAGGGACTGAAAAAAGAGAGGCACCCACTGACAGAGAGTTAATGACTTCACTAGTACTGTGCAGTATTGAATTTACATTTTTAAGAAGAAAATAATAGAAGTGGTTTTTAGAACAATTCCATCCTATGGTGGCTTATGTTTACATGCAAGGATGTGCAAATAAGTATATGCTATATTGGGGTAGTCAAGGTGTTGAGGCTTAGAGATCTTGCAAGCATGTTGGTTGTGATTTTGGCCACGAGCCATGTTATAATGATGAATGAGGTGCCTCTGTCCCCAGCCAATGCTGATAAGCTACCTCTCAGATAATTGTGAGCGACCCCTTTAAAAGACTTTGTTTATGTTTCTGTCAACAGCAATTCCTCTCACCCATTCAACAGCTGAGGCACTTGGCAGCCCAGCTCTGCAGATCCATCCTTAATCCAAGAACACGTCCCCTCATTTCCTTCATGTCTCCCCTTGCAAGGGTAAAGTGACTGTTACTGAAGGGAGGCTGGCCCTGTTTCAGATCAGATTCTCTGGGGCAAGGACTTTCTTGTTCCTCCTGCAGTTTTACTTTTGCCTTAATCAAATCTTAGAAGGATATTTGCCTTCAAGTATACAAGTAGATTAGAAAATCCTGCATTAGATGTGTCAGAGGTTCAGGAACTAATTCAACATGTGCTAAGGTTATTGCTGCTGTGATGGGCAAATTCCTGGTACTGTAGCTACAATGGAGAGGATACAATGGAGAGGATACTTGGTGGGAAATGCTAGGACTAGCTGTGTGAATTGGGCCTCAGAGCCTTTTCTTATACATTTAATGTACGTTGATTTCTTTAACATTTGTCCAGTAAGTGCCCTATACTGCTTGGATCCATTTACATACATGGGATATGTTCTTCTTTCTCAGCCATTGCACTGCTGAAAGACAAGGAACCTGGGGCTTTTATCATTCGAGACAGCCACTCCTTCCGAGGAGCCTATGGATTGGCCATGAAAGTTGCTTCTCCGCCTCCTGGTATTTTGCAACAGAGCAAGAAAGGTATCCCCTTCTTTCACTTTTAGTAATCCCTCCCCTCTCCCCCGTAGCCCTAATGGAACACATAAAATGCAGATCACTCTCAACCCTGACAGTATCTGTTCATCTGAAAATGGGATATATTTGGGCGGTTATACCCCTGCCAAGGGAATGCCTGGATGCCAAATTCTGTGCCAGGTATGATATTTCATACTTTCAGTGTTTGTGGCTTATGCTAATTAGCAAGCCCATGTTTTCAGACTAGGCTCCAAATGTTTTGTCTTGTGAGGAAACAGAGATTGAGATTTTGTATCTTATCAGGAGCTTTTCTAAATAGGAACTGAGCTGCGGCATGGAAAATCAGGGCGTGACTGATATGATTAGTTCATTAGAAAACACATTCTTACTCCAGATTGCACACAGCTATGCCATCTTGTGGCGATAACAACAAAAATTCTGTGTGAAGTCAGGGCCTTGAGTTTCTTCTGCCATAAATAGTGATGCCGATAACCTGCTTTCATTGCTTCATATATGACCATTTCTAGCATGTAAAAAGGTAAAGGGACCCCTGACCATTAGGTCCAGTTGTGGCCGACTCTGGGGTTGCGGCGCTCATCTCGCTTTATTGGCCGAGGGAGCCGGCATACAGCTTCCGGGTCATGTGGCCAGCATGAATAAGCCGCTTCTGGCGAACCAGAGCAGTGCACGGAAATGCTGTTTACCTTCCCGCCGGAGCGGTACCTATTTATGTACTTGCACTTTGATGTGCTTTCGAACTGCTAGGTTGGCAGGAGTTCTAGCATGTAGCGTGGAGTAAAGGAAGTCACTATAACTGAGAAGGTAAATTGTTATAATTTCCTTTTGCTTGCCATTGAAGGGCAGCATGGTATGAGTTTATGGCCCACCATAAACTAAATCAGAGTGTTATGGCTTGAAAGATGCTTTCAGAACTTGCAATGAAATCCTGATTTGTCCCAACAGGAGATCTCACCAATGAGCTGGTTAGGCACTTCCTGATAGAAACCAGCCCTAAAGGTGTGAAACTAAAAGGATGCCCCAATGAACCAAATTTTGGTAAGTGCCTACTTTAAAAATGAATTAGAAATACTTTGTATAAACCTTTCCTGCCCTCTGCTTTTCATAAATAGAACTGCCTGGTCCCATCCCACTCTCTTGTGTTTTATTGAAGATAAATGTTCTGCCCAATTCTGCCCTCTTGTGGAGGCTGTGGTGAAAAAACAGCAATATTATATATATTTCGAGGACTTCTGGCACTAGGGAGAAATGGATATAACAGAAACCAAGATGCATAATGATCATTTTATTGATATATGTTTCTTAATCGGCATTAGATCCATTTCAGTCCGGTTTTCGTCCTGGTTTTGGGACGGAGACGGCTCTGGTTGCCCTAACAGATGATCTCCGTAGACAACTAGATCGAGGCGGGTCAGGACTGCTGATCCTTTTAGATTTGTCAGCAGCCTTTGACATGGTCGATCATGATCTTCTGGACCACCGCCTCGCAGACGTGGGGATACAGGGCATAGCCCGTAACTGGTTGTGGTCTTTTATCTCTGGTCGGGGACAGAGGGTGGCACTAGGGAGGGAAATGTCATCGCGCCACTCCTTGGTGTGTGGAGTGCCACAGGGCGCAATTCTCTCCCCAATGCTTTTTAACATCTTTATGCGCCCCCTTGCCCAGATTATCCGGAGCTTTGGGCTGGGCTGTCACCAATATGCTGATGACACTCAGCTCTATCTGCTGATGGATGGCCACACCGACTCGGCCCCGAACACACTGACCAGATGTTTGGAAGCTGTAGCTGGATGGTTTCGTGGGAGCCGATTGAAACTAAATCCTTCGAAGACAGAGGTCCTATGGCTAGGTCGGGATGGCATGGGGATGAGGGACCAACTCCCTTCTCTTGCGGGGGCCCAATTAGTGCCATTGCCTTCCGTTAAGAGTTTGGGTGTAATCCTTGACGCCTCCCTTTCCATGGAGGCGCAAGTTACAGCAACAGCCAAGGCGTCATTTTTCCACCTTCGCCGCATCAAGCATTTGGTCCCTTACCTTTCCCGCCTCGACCTGGCCACAGTGATCCATACGACGGTCATCTCCAGGCTTGACTACTGTAATTCGCTCTACGCAGGGCTGCCCTTGAAGCTGTCCCAGAAACTCCAGCGGGTACAGAATGCTGCAGCGAGGCTCCTCACGGGGTCTCTGCCATGGGAGCATATTCACCCAGTGCTTTTCAAGCTGCACTGGCTCCCGGTGGAGTACAGGGTCAGATTTAAGGTGCTGCTTTTGACCTTTAAAGCCCTTCGCGGCCTAGGACCCTCGTACCTACGGGACCGCCTCTCCTGGTATGCCCCACGGAGAGTCTCAAGGTCCATAAATAACAACACCCTAGTGGTCCCAGGCCCTAAGGAAGTTAGATTGGCTTCAACCAGAGCCAGGGCCTTTTCAGCTCTGGCTCCGGTCTGGTGGAACGCTCTGCCTCATGAGACCAGGGCCCTGCAGGATCTGATTTCTTTCCGCAGGGCCTGTAAGACAGAGTTGTTCCGCCTGGCCTTTGGCTTGGAGCCAATTTGATTCCCTCCCTCCCTCTCTTTCTTTTTTCTTTTCCTTCTCCTCCTACAATGAGGCTACATTTTAATATTTTAATGTTCCATTATTTTAATGCTGTATTTTACTTTTGTTTTTAAGTTGTAATCATTCATCTTGTTTTTATTATTGCTTGTAAGCCGCTCTGAGCCCGGCTTTGGCTGGGGAGGGCGGGGTATAAATAAAAAATTATTATTATTATTATTATTAACTTATTGTGCTGTCTTGATTAATTTTTTATTATATACATTAAGCTTTTGCAAATTATATATACAGAGAGAGCATGTCTCTTAGAATCAAAAGTAATATGAGCAACAGGTTTCAGAATTTGACCCTGGACATTCAGATATTTAGACAGCTAAGTATCCAATTCATTTGGTGCATTGTATAGAAATCACTGAGGATAAACATAGCATCACATCAGAATGTAGCAGCAGAAACTGAGTGCCACCAAATTGCACCATCGGGTATCTTTAACTTTTGTCATATTTCCCTGTTCTCTTGCCCAGGTTGCTTGTCAGCTCTCGTGTACCAGCACTCCATCATGCCTCTGGCCTTGCCCTGCAAGCTGGTCATTCCCGATCGAGGTAAAGACATGTACATAGTGTGGAAAGCACTTGTGGGCATCAGGAGCAGAGTACATGGAGAGAACACCACCGTTTATTCATCAGGAGTGTGTGTGTGTGTGTGTTCAAAAGCTCTCAAAAGAAGAGTCACTTTTTTGTATTCCTGGTTTGATACAAATGACCAAATTAGAAGTTCTAGAACTTTTCCCTGCAGACCCACCTGCCTTAAGAGTTTTAGGGTTGCAATGCTGTATGTCTGAAGACAGGAGCCTTGAATCAGACGATTACAGGAGTCATAAATGCACAACTTACATGAAGGGTGCAGGAGAATGCTTATATTTAATAAATAAACTTGGGGGCAGCCATGCTTTTGCTGTAAAATCTCCCCTGAGAGCAATGGAATAGCCTCAAGCTCAGTTGCTCCCTGTGGGACTTGTTCCCCATATCTATTCAAAAGTGTGTAATGGCAAGAACCCACTGCACAGTAGCTTCTCGTACTGTGTGTGGCTGGAAGACTCTCTGGAGCTTTGGGAAAGGATTTTTAAAATTGGGAGGGGGCGGAAGCAGCACTGGAAACCTTGGTCTATCTAATAAAGAAATCTGCCATATTGCAGATTTTAAAGTGGACTCATGATGTGATACAGATCAAATCAGGTGAGTCCACTTTGAAATCCAAGATTCCTCCCCCATCCCTAGGCTTATACTGAGGGAACAGGAGAAAAGAGAATGTTCAGTTTTATAAAGGATAAGGAATCATAAGGACCTTGTATAAACATAACAAATTCTGTCGCCAACATGTTTCACTGAAAGCAATTTAGGTAGCAGTGAGATTAGCGAGCAGCAACACTGTATTTCTCTATCTCTGTTGGTGTGCGATTGTCCCCTGGGAATCATGCAGAGGGACAAACTCTGTAAAAGGCACTGACTGTATGTTCATTTTTCATGAATTCAAGATAATCCTTCCTGCTTTAATTTAGTTGACTTTTAATGGCTACCTCCTGCTGGTTCTGTTTACAAAAATATGAAGATGAGAGAGAATCTTTTCTCCATACATAAAAATGTATTGCTAGAATTGTTAAGGGGAAGTCAACCTGTACCCCTTGTGACACCAGTTGTGGGTACAGCAAGGTAACATGAATGTGTTAAATGAACTTGAGCATGTGGACTTAGAAAGAGCTCTTGCCGATGGCCAAAAACTTCCCTTCTTCTTCTTCTTCTTCTTTTTTGAAGATCCCATGGATGAAACAAAAGAGACAACCACATCAAGCAACTCAGCAACAGACTTGCTCAAACAGGGAGCAGGTGAGTAGCTAGGATAGAAAGGGGAAATATTTCAACCAGTTTAGAACCCTTTTACTGAAATGAAACCTCCCCAACCTTGTCTGGGAATAAAGCCCCGTGGTATACAGTCTCTGGAATTTACTGAGGAGCACTGCATGAAAATGTTTAAAAATATTCTTTCTACTTAACTTGGTAGTACTCAGAGCAAGCTCTGTACACACATACATGGCCCTTTTGTTCCTTCATCATACATTTAAAGCCCTGCGGTTCCTTGTACCTGGAGCAGTGCAAAACTGATAACGTTTTTGCCTGAGCATTACAGGTACACTGTGAGCATTCATAATTGCATAATGTTTTAAGGTCTTGTAGTGTGCTATTGTAATTTCACTGTACTTTTAAAATATTTAATTTAAAATTTTAAAATTTGCTTTTGAAATGTTAGTTTAAAAGTTTTGCTGCGTTTTTCTTACCAGCTTTAACTATCAGTCAAGTTCTTCGCACACTATCACAGTGATACTAGCAAGCATCTATGACTGGCTGTCAGTTGGCTGGGCAAAACTAAACTCAGCTTTCTATAATCTTCCTGTTTTTGTTTTGTTGTTGTTATCTTATGAAAACAAAGCAATTGTCCCCAGTGTTATTAGAAGATTGTGTTAGCGCACGCAGTGTTGATATTATCGGCCCATTTTGACCAGTGGAAGCCTTGCGTGGAAATTAGCCATCAGGAGAAAAGCTCTGACTAGCTTATTTCTTTCCAAGATTACAGTGGTCCCAGCAAGATAAGGAACTGGAATAAAGATTGTAGGCAATGGAAGGGTTCATGGTAGGCTTGGCTAAACCATGGGTCTCCAGATCTTGTCAAACTTCAGTTCCCACCAGCCACAGCCAGCAATTTGCCAGTCATCAGCGAAGGTTGTAGTTGAACAATTGGTCCATGGCATTAGAAAGTGGCCAATGGGGGGATTGCTGGAGTGTGCAGATAAAGTTGATTAGGTGCAACCCTGCACACAGCTAGGCTGATTAAACTGCTCTATGTGCAACTTTGCAGCTTCTGAGATAAACTGCACTTGGATATTGCATAAATTGGGGGAATTATACTTCATATTGATGTAGCTTAATCACTTCTCAACTTTTGATTGTGATTTCTGCCATTGGGAGCAACAGACTCTAGGCTCTCCGATTACTGAAATGGTAAACTTGTTTGACTTCTTGCAAAAAGTAAGTCATATACAGATCCACATTCCCTAGCATAGTCCACAGTCATTGGGGGAAACGCTTATGAGCAGGCAGCAAATAGACTGCAAAGACAAGTTATCCTCATTATAGTCCAGGCAGCAGCAGGATTGAGCTTGCTTTAGCCTTTGTGTATCCTGCATTGTGCCATCCCACTGAATGTGTGTGCCACTGTTTTCCCCCCCCTCCAGCCTGCAATGTGCTCTTTATCAACTCGGTGGAGATGGAATCATTAACAGGGCCACAGGCCATTGCCAAAGCTATCACGGAGACGCTGGCCACTGACACCCCACCATCTGCTACTATTGTCCACTTCAAAGTCTCAACGCAAGGAATCACCTTAACAGACAACCAGAGGAAGTAAGAGCCAAATATGGTCTGGGACTCAGAATGATCTGTGGGCTTCGAAATGAAGACTGTTTTTTCACACCCATTATCTGGTTGTGTTAGTGAGAAGTTCCCCAAGTTACTCTCTGCTTCATAAATAAGGCCCTCAGCAGTGGCACTGGTATAATACCCCATTTCAAACTTCTGTTTTGTCATAATTGGCTAGTAGACATCAAGTAAAGCTCAGGATATTTTTGCATTTAATACATCCCTGCTGGCCAGTGTTCCATTAGCCTTGTAAATGACTGATGCAGAGCTCATGTAATAGGATGGTACTGATTACCTTGGGGTTGTTTGGCCATTTGTATGGATGGGCCCAGAAGCATTCATCAACTATCATTTCTTTTAACTATGTCACTTACTCATGTTCATATTTCTGTTTCAGGCTGTTCTTCAGACGACATTACCCCATCATCAGTGTCACCTTCTGTGATGTGGACCCACAGGAGAGAAAGTAAGTGGCAGGGTTTTCGTTTTATTGTGATTAAAGAGACTCAAATCAAAAAAGTACTCATAGGCAGATATATCATAGCAAAAATGGGGTGGGGAAAATGACTTTCTGTTTTCTATCCCACGTTATTTATTTATTTAAAGACTTTTACTGTTGCTTTCCAGTGTAAGCTTGCAAGGTGCCTAATAAGAAGCAGCTAAAACTCAACTTTTGGGCAGTATTTAAAAAAAATGTGAAAAGAGCAATAAACCAGAGAAGGCAAGAGTAAAATACACCATCCATTAAAGTTCAAGGGCCTGGCTCTGAAAATCTAACAGGGTAGGCACCAGCTGAGTATCACTAAAGAAAAAGAAAAAAGCCCTGTCACCTCTGCATGTGACTGTACCTTGAACAGTGCCTGGTTTGCATATCTTAAGGAGCAGGCAGTTTCACAGAGCAGGATCATATCCATAAAGGAACTCCTAATTTATATCAGACAAAGAACCTATTTAAGGAGCACTAAACCATAGCTGAACAAAGCGAAATATAGGAGATGGCAGAACCCTTCATTCCCTTCCTTTGCTTCTCAGAAAATCCAAAGTTCTTGCAGACTCCATTTTCCACATAGAATTCTATAATTGTAGAGTTGGAAGGGACCATGAGGGTCATCCAGTCCAACCCCCTGCAATGCAGGAATCTTTTAAACCCATGACCCTGAGAGTAAGAGTCTCGTACTGTACTCACTGAGAGCAGAAATCTATGTAATTAAACTTCTGTTCTTCTGTGACACTGCAGCAAGGTGGACTTCCTTAATTTCCAAAACACAGGAAATTGTCAATAGTAGGTGAGATTTCTAGGTGCCTCACACACTTGATTATCCTTTATAAGGAACTACGCGAGGAGCAAAGGTGACAAACTGAACTTCGGTCAACCATTTGCTTTAGACAGTAGGGAAGCATCATGGGAACACAGAAAGCTGCTTTATACCGAGTCCAACTATTGGTCCAACTAGGCCAGGATTGTCTATGTTGACTGGCAACTGCTATCCAGGGCTTCAGACAGGGGACATTCCCATCCCTACCTGGGATGCCAGGGATTGGACTTGGGATCTTTTGCATCGGAAGCAGATGCTGTACCATTTAGCTATATCATATCCCTGCTAGTTTCAGGGGCTTTGATTGGCATAAATATTTTGACATGAGATTCCAGAAGACTGACTAGAAGGGCCTGCAAAAATCACACCGTAACCCATTGTTGTTTATGAAAGCTGTTCAATAGTGGAGGCACTGGAGCAGCACTGGAGGCACTGGAGCAGCTTGTATTTCAGAGACATTTTCCCAACAGCTCATAAGTTCAACACTTTTGAAGATCTTAATATATTCTGGCAACAGGCCGTTTCTCAGAAGAAGGGGATAAGGAAGAGGGGTTTCTCATAATAGTAGTAGGTAGATGGAGCCCACACCCCTTTCTTGGCTGTACTTATTTGTTACTTTAAACAGGGAAGAAAGGGGTCAAGTGATTAGGCAACCAATTCAGTCAAAGTGTTACTTTACCAGTCTTCCCTACCCCCATACCCCACTTTAATTACTCCACTGTACAGGTTGGACCTTAGTATTGTTGTGGATTCCTGCCCTGGTGAAAATTAACCAAAGGCTGTTCTTATCTCCTCAGGTGGACTAAGTCAGACAGTGGTGGTGCTGCAAAGTAAGTCTTGTTTTTCAACTTCAGGTTCAGTGTAAGACCATTACAAAGGACAGAGGCCCTTCTGATAGTGGCTAGATTCTCCAAAGCTTACAGACATGTATGAATGGTTCTTTGGCCTAACTTATCTTTGATCAAAGTGGTTCACATAACTGAGAGGAGTGATCAGATGGAGAGTTAGTCTGAACTTCCATATTGGTCCTAACTTTGAGGTCCAAAAGGCTTTAAAGCAGAAATCATCAGACCAAGAGAGATGTAATAGGCCAAATCTGTTTCCAGAAAATGTTTTTATTTTAAGCAAAGGGGCCAGCTTGGCTTTTATGTTATGCAAGTGTTGAGTTTCCCCATCGTTCCCATGAAGTGTCATGACTCCAGTTTCCACATGTCATTATAGACATGCCCGCTACATTTCTGAATAAACAGCAAAGCCCATTCTTAGCCACGAAAATAGCACAGATAATACACACCAGCCCACATGGCCCTTGATTCCCAAAGGAGGGGTGTGGCACTGCCATACCAAGTCATCTTTGACTTCTCCAGACAACCATCAGGGAACGTAGCACAAGGTTCTTAAAGTCTCTGAGGAAATCTTGAGAGAAACCATCTTGGTTGAATTCTTTGTTGCACAAGAAGTCTTGAAGTTCCGTGGATTTTTTTCAAGTGTTTACCTAAAGAAATGAAACACAAACATGTCAACTTCCACTTCATTTACACTGGGAAATGTTACTTTAAAAATAAAACAGAGAACGTGTTTAAATAATATTTGAGAATGTCTGGTTGTATCCCCACCCCCCAAAAAACCCCAGACCTGGTTGAAAAGTTATATGCAGCAGCAGGCTGCATACATCTGCACATGTCCATTTCCCACTCAGTTGGTGCATCCATCTGTTTCAGGGAGTGGGGAGTGACCCTTGATTCAGACAGATTTGCTTTCAATCTGTTATCAGTGCTGTCAAAACCATGGTTAGCATTGCATGAATGGCTCCATCAACTGGTACCACAGAAACAACCCTGACTTCAGTTCCTCAGTTTAATGTTCCTCAGCATATGGCAGTCTGTAACCACAAGCAGTGATGGCAGTCTATCCTACCAATGTCCAACTCACTTAGGGACTGTTGCCTGTGTCTAGCTTATCTAAACTCACACTGGAGAGTTCAGTACTTCATGTTGAGGTCACATTTCACATGATCCCAAAGGGGGTGGAGGGCAGGAGACAGAACAAGAGTCTGAAAAAGACTCTTGCCATCCCAAACTCAAATGCAAAAACTTCTTTTTTTCTAACCTCCCAAGTTTTGCCATTTTGTTTAGCAAAAGAAAAAGGACTGAGAAATGCAGTAGAAAAATGCAATCAGAGTAATAATTTGTTCCAATAAACAATGGAGAGTTTTGTACTATAGATGTGATACTAGCCCATACATAATGAGAGATTTATTGAATATGATCCTTTTACTTCTACTAGGGGAGAAAAATCCTATTAAAAGCCAAGCTGTGTGACCAATTTGAGCTACTTCCTCTCTCTGGTCGTGTTTTCCGTTCTCCTCCTGATACTGCCTCTAGCTGAGTAGCTTGGAGCGAGCTCTGGGGGCTTATGGGCCCCACTAATTTTAGGTACTGTCTGTAGCAAGGGGTGTTTTTATTAGAATCTCCAGCTGTCTGGATTTTTCTTTCTCTAATTAGACATGACAGGAGGAGGATCACATTTTGTTCCATTTTGTTTCATCTAGTATTTATAACTTTCCTTTTGAAAGTTAAAATTGAAAACAAACAAACAAACAAACCCAAACATCTTGTTCTTACTGAGATAATGGAGCTACACCAATTGAAATCCACATCCTTTCTCCAAAGGCCACACCTCCCCACCTCCAATTCCATGTGATACATGTCTCAAGTTCCACTGGTAGAAGATTGAATATTTATATAGCTTATCTGATAACACTAGTATGCAATCTCTGCTCCACAAATAGCTGTGGTTATTCATGTCTGCCCTAGCTTACACCTTTCTCTCTCTCCCTCGCCTCCCATTCTTTTCTTTGTCATCTCTGCAGACTCTTTGGCTTTGTGGCCAGGAAACAAGGCAGTACAACAGACAACGTCTGCCACCTCTTTGCTGAGCTGGACCCCGACCAACCAGCTGCCGCCATTGTCAACTTTGTCTCCAGGGTCATGCTCGGCTCCTCTCAGAAGAGATGAACCGATGCCTTCCCCCTGAAGGGGGCTTCTTGCCCTTGAATTTTGAAGAAGGACTTGGAGTTGTTCCGAGAAGGAGTGCGAGGAAGTGCGTTGCAAAAGAGGGAAGTGAACCAATTTTAGGGGGCGGGGGGAGAGAGGGAGAGTGGGGGAAGGTCTGAATTGCTGAAAAGCCCAAACCAAGCAAACGTACGTACATAGTAGAAACCAAGGAACCGACATCGTCGCCTTTCCCTGCCAAGTTCAAGAGGTGGAGACAATTTTGGCTTTTTGGATCAGCATGAAATCAGAGAATTCAGCCCCACAGGCCAAAGCACGGATCTTATTTACCTTTGTGGGGTAGGACTATATAGTAGTTGCTTGTTTAGAAAATAAGGCAAACTTTTAAAAAATCATGAATACGTGAGCTGCAGGAATCACATTGAGAGACATGCCGAACAAGCAATCATTGGTACCCATTTCTGAAAGTAATTGCTCCCAACTCTTCAACTGCTGAATGTATGGAGCGTGTGTGCGTGTGCCTGTGTGTGCGCATTTGTGTAGTGTGCACCTGTTGCAATACATATCTGTGGAAATCTGCAGTGTTAAGATCATGACTTTGCTGAATGATGTGATGGTTATTCAGAACGGTTGACCCCTGCATTCTCCTCCTCCTCTAGGAACATTGGCCTCCATTACTCCAGCTGGAGAAGCCTCATGAGCAGTAGCGCCTGATCTACTACAGAGGCAGGAAGTCCACACCTCATACATGTGCACAGTGCATGTGCACACATAATTTGTATACCAGAGTTGTAGGGAGTATTCCCCTAGCTAAGTTTAAGGAGCATGCTAGCCACATCATAATTATATCTTCTGGTTTCTATGCAATGAGACCCATGGTTGGTCATTTGAACAGGGAATCTGTCCCATGATCCCCTTGCCCCTAAAAAAAAATTAAATACCAGCAGTTTGGGAATGCCATTCCTTTCCTGTCCAGGCTTACCCCTTCTCGGTAGGCATGCACGTCATTTTGTATCTTGCATGGAAATTATTCAATTGCGCGAAGGCAAGATGAATGATCCAGTAATGGGGAGAGGGGGATCTTGTTTTGAAGCCACTAGGAATAATGATGTAAGGAGAGCCAACTTGGTGTGAGCTTTGGCTTAAGCACAGCCATAGTTGATTAATCTGTATCCATTTGAGCGCAACAATTAATATGTAGCAAAATTCATTATTTTGCCTCTTCAGGCTTTGTGTTTGCTTCTGGAGGCATCAGATCTTGCATTGACACACTAGTTGACACTTGGCAGTGTTGTCCTCAACTGACATTTGTTGTGGAAAGGGAGGCAGTTTCTACCTTGCAAATCTTTTTTGTGCAGAGCCGCTACATATCCATTTTCACAGTGAATGAGGTAGTAATGTAGCAGCAGCCATGGAGGAACTATGTATTTTTCTGCCAACATCACAAATTAGTCTTTTTACTAGCATGACTTCTGCCACTCCTAATGGGGGGCCTGCAGAAGTGCTGCCTATTAACTAATGGCTCTGGGTATCTTTGTCAAGGAAAGGTTGACTTGTCAGGAGACGTCTGCTTTGTTGTGGAAGTATCCTGTTGTGTAGGGTTCTCACATCATCTGCACTGGCAAATCCCAGACATGAACACTTGTGCTGAATGGACAAAGAGATGTTCCCATGTGTCAAATCCTATGGGTTTATTGTGAATTCTTCAACCTCTACTTAGACTAGAGTCAAGGCCCTGCTGAAAGCAAGTCACTTTTGGCTTGCTGTGTCAGCTGGTCCAACGGGGATTGGTCAAAGACTTATGAAGAGACTAGCATGCATGACAACAACTTGAATCAACAGATAAGGAGCATGTGGGAAGTAAGCCCTTCACACCCTCCTCTGTTGATAACACGCAACAGGACTCATAACACACAGTGTGGGTTGGGTTGGGCTGAGACCTCCCATTTAAAACAATGGATGAAAAGTCTGTTCCCCTAAAATACCATCTGGGTTCCTGAATTAGCAGGGGAAGGTCTTTAGGGACAGGCTGTGTGTTGATGAAGCACTTCAGCATGAAGCCATGCAACATTCACTAAAAAGTCAAAATACAAACTCCAAGTCATGCAGTCACCTAAATTCCCCTAGAGAGTGTGGATCTCTCATTGCCTTGATATAATATATATATGTATGTATGTATGTATGTATGAAATATACTGACGAAATAATGTAAGCTAATCAAAAAAATTTAAAGTGAAATTTACACAAAAAGTATTTATTTTTGCCATATTGCTTTTATCTATCTTTTACCTCCTCTGATATTTTCATCTTCCTACATTCCCCCCTCCTCCCTGTCCATGTTATAGACTCTTGTATGTATAACTTAGTACAAAGTGCTTATTTGGTTAGTATTATTGACATGGGCAAGATTTCAAAAGATGTCCATCCCTCTCCACCCCAGCCCCATAAGAGCAATGTATTTTGATATCATGCCACAGGGCAGTGCAACAATACAGCCTTTCTCATCCCCACCTCCTCATTTTTAGAAATGAGCAAGTGAGCATGTATAAATTTTGTACTTCGTTGCTGAGTGACGCAAAGGTTAGAGGTGTGCGTATGTGTGAAAGTGTGTGAAGAGAGACTTATTTCTGGATACTGTATAAAGCATGAGTTTTGCATCCAAGGACTGTTGTTGAGATGGTTCCTTGGATGGAGTGGGAGCATCAGTTATTGGTGTCATCGTCCAGGCTCTGCCCCACCCGCATCCAGATGGGATGCCAGAGACTGCGATAGCTTATTCTCTTCTAGGTTACAAATATGTCCTCCTTCTGCAAAATTCAAGCAAGATGATTCCCCCTCCCTCACCTGCAACTGTCTCACCCTGCCATTAACCAATTAGAGAAACACTGTGTCTATAGATATATATATAAATATTATAAATATATATATTTTTTGAAAGTCTCTATTTTTCAGACTTCATTTTTTCACTGCTTTCAAAAAATTAAAATTTGCAATCTCACCCTTCCCCTTCATCATTTGCTGTCTTGCCACAGAGAGCGGTATTGAAACTTTATGGTTCATTATTGTTTTGCCATTCAAAGGAAGTGACCTTGATATAAGGCTTCTGTGGTCACATATATATCATCATGGCGAGCACACGCATGTCAGAATACCTGCTTCCAGCCATGACCTGCTCACTGCTCCTTTACTAACTCACTAGCTGAAGATGGAAAGTTTAAAGATCCCTATGTGTTTGGGCCATACTTGCTGACTATGGCTTTATTTTAAAAGGCAGAGCTAATCACATTATGTAACTTGTTGCTTTTCCAGCTTGCATTCAAGACAAAAGCTGCATTTTAGGAGTAACCGTTGTATTTATCAACCACAGTTTTTCCATAGATCAGGTCCCCAGCTCCTCCAGGGTGGCTCTCGCTCCGGAGCTAACCAAGTGCTTGTGAAAAAGAGCACAAAGAGGCACAAGAAGTTGCTAGAAGAAATGAGAGTTCCCCCAGACCCAATAATTTCTGTGTATATCTTGATTGGGTTAGTGGAGTATGATTTTTATCTGCCCTTCCTTCCTTTCCCTCAACTTGCAGTGTGCCTCTCCATTTGTGCTAAGAACCATAGAGCAGGGATCAAAAGGAGACCAATCTCGATGGAAACCTCTGGTCCATTTTTATGGACTGCCAGTGCCAACCCAGGAAGGAACATCCTGGCATATGTGAGGAGGAGAAGGCAACCAATTTTCGAAATACTGTCACAACTTCAGAGGCAACAGATTGTCTCCTTCTCTGCCTTGTGGGGCTATTTGCGTCTGCCATGTTCTTTATCCATTGATCTCCCCGCACCCAGCCACTTGCCCAGGATGTAAGTGAGCTGCTCACTAGGTGAGTCATCCTTGGGTTGTTTGGTGGTGTTAATTTGCCTCAGCCACAGTTTCTTCATAGGCTTAAGGAGGCTGTTTGTGGCACTGGAGAGAGCGAGTCCCTGTTCTAAACTGGTTTAGTTGCTTTCTGCCAAACTCCAAGTGCTGGAGGAGCTGCTGCAATCCCCGAAAAAAACTTGTGCCATTTATTGAATGTCTTTTAAAGAGCACAAGAGAAGATAATTCCATCTGAAACTCACCAACTCATTTCCAATGCCTGGGACTGATGTCTAATGTAATCCCCCCCCCCCAATGTATGCAATGTAGTAATAACTCTACCCTTTCAATAGAAGGTGTTATATTTTATACACATGCACACAAACACCCTCCTCCGTACAAAAAGAACTGCATAATCTTGCCAAAGATACCTGTCTGAAATGCACTTTCCTCTTCCTGTTGGCTGTACATTTCTTGAATGTGCCTCTTTTCCACTCTTTAGTTTTTCTTTCTTTGTTTTAAAATCGTGTTTACTAGTGACTTTTGTTCATTATGTTTTTCTCTAGCAAATTTGTGAAACTTAAATCACCCTTCCACCAGCTGGGTGGTGATAACTAATTTGATATATAACTTGAGATTTGAGGAAGGTTACTGAGCAGTGAAACAGCCAAAGTAAGATGTAGAAGAGAACAGGAGCAAAGCCATTCATATACCCTCATGTCCAGTTCCTTAAATGTTATAAAAATCCCAAATTTATCCCTAAAGCTCCTGCAGTTGCTTGCTTTAAATACAACTTCAAATAAGTAATCATTTTTAAATAAGTAATCCCTTCCCAATGCCTGTAAAAGAAATTTAAAGTAAACAGCATTAGAGACAGTACTGTCTCTTTTTGTCTCTCTGTAGCTGACATACAGCGGACAAAGATGTTTAATATTTTGCAGCAACAAATATTATTTGACATCCAGCTCAATATAGCTGTGAGGATTAATGACCTAATATATCTCTGCATTATGGCAAACGGCTGCACTGCTACTCTACATGGGGCATTGAGCTAGCATTGTAGTTTTGCTAAATCTTTCTTGTAGTATAAGAAAGTCATAAGGCCAGAGTCATAAGGACCATACTAGACCAATACCCAAAAGAAACCAATGGCCTGTACTCAGTAATTGGAACTGGATGTATTGGAGAAACATTTAAAGGCCACAGGCCCAATATATTACTATTCTGGCAACCATCAATTTATTAATCTGTTTGTGGATGACTCAGAACACGTTATTCAAGTTGAGTCTGTTCTGATTAAGCCAAGAAGTTCAGTTAAAAATTAAAAGGGATAAAACCATCACTTTGTGAGGAATAAACTCCCAGGTTTATACATGGACATAATAGCTTCTATCATACTAAGGCAATGAAGACTAACATCTCCTATTGCAGCCCCCTTATAAAGCTTCCACCCATTTTTAGAAGTTGTTCCATAATTTGTCATCATAGTGTTTGTACAGCATTTTCATCAGCATTCTCACCCACATTAAAAACAAACAAACCCTTGTTCAACATGGCCCCTCATTCACCCTGTGCCCATTAATGGCAACCTGGCTGCATAGCCACAAAGCTCCTGTGGTTCTCCAAATAAATCATTAGCCAATGCCATCCAATATATACCTGAATTTGGGGCTAAAGAAAAGCAGCGTGTATAGGGTTATTAATAAAAGCAACAGACTCCTAAAACACCACCGGAATATTGAGCCCCACAAAAAGAAGACATTTTACTCCTAACCATATTCCTTGGAAGTGCCCCATTACAATCATGTGGTCCTACAAGTGATGGGTTTAGGATTGGGATGCTGGTTTCTGTTGCAAGTAGGTACTTTTTCAAAGAGCAGCATAAAATTACTCAACTTTGGAGCAGGCCCATTGATCTCCAGTAGTCAGTTCCCATTTTTTTAAGTAGGTCTACAGGAGATGAGTGGCATAGCTCCAAAATCAGTTTCAGATTTAAAGCCAAATGGTCCAAATCTAACAGTGTTTACTAGGAAGTACACCCCATTCAAGTCAGTGACATCTACTCTCAAGTTAAGAGGGCAGTTCTATGCAGAAGTCAATTCCACTGAAGACAATAGAGCTTATAGACAACGGTTATAGGGTTGCAGCCGCTAGAAGCAGGGAGATCCAGACTTTAAAATTGCAGTTCAGACTATTTGCTGTTTTATGACTACCATGGTTAATGTTGTTACAGCACCCTTTATCAGTATTAATGACCTTTTAAAGCAACTTTTTGTTTCTTCTTGCATCCCCTCCCATTTTTAAAGTACACACCAAACATGCAAATGCCTACACAAAGAGGAGTAATTGGGAAGGGAAACAAGCCACATGCCAGAATTAACTCCCTTTTTATGTATTTATACAGACAGAATTATCCTTTATATTTTGTATCTTTGTGCCCATACCTTTTGTCACTTCTCTAAGAGACGCCTCTGCATCACCCATGGTTCATGTGTGAATGGACCATGCACAACTAAGCTTTCCTTTCCCTTTGTACAGCTATCTTGACTCATTGCAGTTCCTTGTATGGCTTTATAAATGATAAGATTTTAAACAAAATCAATTATATGAAATATACTGTTGCTTGAAAATGCCCAGCTTGGTGTCTGGATTGCTGGAATTGTATCTCAAAACTTTAAGGGAGCAAAGGAATAAAGACTCTCTACTTTTTGCACAGGGAAATCATGATGGTGGCTGTATTCACTCCTGCTCCCTTGCACTCTCACACTGAAGAGTTTGCACACTGCAAAAGAATAATAGAAAATGGTCCCTAGAGTTGCTCCTGAATTTCACCCAAAGAGAAATTTGAGGTGAATGCAGCTATTCTTGCTTGTCCCTTTTGCCCAAAAACCCATGGAGAATTTTGAAGAAAAACTGAAATGACTGCACAACGACCAGTAGCAGTTTCCACTCATTATCACCTAAGCCTATGTTTATGTAAATGTGGACCTCTCCTACAGCAGCCCAGCCTCTGCAACAAAAAGTTGGGCCAGAGAGCAGGAGGGGCTTTCTAGTGGAGCACCTTGCATGTACTTGTTTGGGAGGACACAAGGGTCACTGTGTCCACAGAATCCTTTTCTTCACCCTGCAGTGGTTTTTCTAGAATTCCCAATGCATGCAAATGCATAAAGAAGGTTGCACCACATTAGGCATTGGGTATGATACAGAAATGGGGGAATCTATCTATCTATATGATTATAAAGGTAAAGGACCCCAGACAGTTAAGTCTAGTTGCAAACAACTCTGGGGTTGCGGCGCTCATCTCGCTTTACTGGCCGAGGGAGCTGACGTTTGTCCACAGACAGTTTTTCTAGGTCATGTGGCCAGCATGACTAAGCTGCTTCTGGCGAAACCAGAGCAGCGCACAGAAACGCTGCTTACTTTCCCACCAGAGCGGTACCTATTTATCTACTTGCACTTTTTTTGGCATGCTTTCAAACTGCTAGGTTGGCAGGAGCTAGGACCGAGCAATGAGCGCTCACCCCATTGCATGGATTCGAACCGCCAGCCTTCTGATTGGCAAGCCCAAGAGGCTCAGTGGTTTAGACCACAGCACCACCCACGTCCCTGGCATCTATCTGGTTATCATAGGCTAATAACTGGCAGTCTTTTACTGTAATCACCTTCCTGCTGCTACTGGTTAAGTTGCTGTTATGTCACAGAACAGTCACATACATTATAAATACTGTTGAGAGGACACTTTCTCAATATTTGAAAAAGCAGTGCCATTGCTGTGAAGGGAATGTAAAGTTGCCAGAGTAAAGCTGCACAAAGACCCTTACAAAAAGGGGGTGGAGTGGTCTTGGTGAGAAGCAATAGTGGAAATCCAAGTGGGAAAATCCCTAGGAAGTAGCAGAGAAAAGAACAAGGGGTCTAAGAGGAAAGTTAGATGAAGGAAAGGGTGAAGAGGTGAGGAAGAAATAGGAGCTGGGGACAAGATGGAATGAGAGGGGGAGCTGATAAAAATCTGTATAGGAACATAGAATCTGCTTTATTTTTCCTGTTTTGTCACACCGGAAAGTAACACTGGGGCAGAAAGTGGGGAAGTCACTCTCACTTGTGCCATGCTAGATATATCATATCAAATGAACTCTTTGCCACAGGTTGAGTGGGTGGGATTCTTATGCTCTGTTCTTTAGAAAATGGGATCTTTCTTTTTAAAACAATATCTGAGTGCCTCCAGGGTGTCCGTATTTTGCAAGAGGGGTTCAGGTACATGCAAGGACTTCAGTTTTGCACAATTGAAGTGGATTAAAGCACAACAAATCGACTTTTGAAAAATAAAAAATGGACCTTTTGCAATTTGGGAAGTGATGGGGAAATGCATTGATAAGTGTGGGCTGAACAACTCACTAAGGAAAGACAACAAACACCCTGCAAGCATCTGCCCTATGAACAAAAAAGAATGAATGCACTGTAAAGACCAGATATCACCACCATTGTGCACACTTTGTGCAAGCAAATTGGAATGGCGAATAAAAAACTCATCTGAAGGAGCTTAATGTATTGGGTAAGCACTTCTCGTTTCATGTCCACCATATCAATTCTCTTTCCATCTTTCTTTCTAACAGAGACAAGGTGCTTTGGAACGTAGGTATTTTTGAGTGACATCTGCAACCAGATGACTGACAGACATACTTTTCAGTTGCTTGCTGTTATCAGTGACTTAATAATAAATTACTTAGTATGTGAAGCACATAACGCAATAAATGTTTACCATCAACAAACTCTTGCCAAGTACTCTTTGGAACAACACACAAAGCCCAAGATCTTCAGTCATGTTAAGCCATGATATTCAGCAAGATTACAAATTGTAATTTCTGTTCAGCCTGGGAAAAGGCAAAATTACAGGCAACAGGAAACATGGGACTGTGCCAATAATGGTGAACAATCTGTGAGGCTCTTCCCCTCTGCAGCATGTTCTTCAGCTTATCCTATATTCTGCCATCCTCCTCCTGCTACACAATCCCTGACATCGTCAACAACCAACAAAGTGAAGCATGGGAAATATACAGCACAGTAATATCACATACCTGTCAATTGTCCCACTTTGAGCGGGACATCCCAGAATTACAGAAGCCACTCCGGCTTCTGATTGGATCCTGGGATCTCCTGTTTTGACTCCCACAAGAGCACAGCCTAAAAAGATGCTCTATTGGGGGTGGGGCATGCTCTTGTATGAGTCACCTGACTCCCACAAGAGCATAGCCCTGATTTTCCTCTGCGGGATGTTGGAGGGTATGATATCAGAGTGTAGGGTAAGGTGAATCACAAGCTATGGAGCACTGGGATACAGTGGAGAGAAATGCAGGATATTCTGTTTCCCCGTTACAGACAGTTGTGTATGTCATGCCTAAGGGTTGTTTTCTAATGTGACCATTTCCACAAATCAGATGGAGAACCTGAGCCCTCTGGATGTTACAGAACTACAGCTCCCATCAGCCCTAACAATTGGCCATGATGGCTTGGACCGATGGGAGCTGGAGTCCAATGACATCCAGAGGGCCTCAGGTTCCCTACTTCTGCCATAAATTTGTTCATATTCTGAGACTAACCAAATCAAAGTTCCTGACTGTCTTTTCTTCCTAGGAAAGAAAGTGGGTCCTAAAACAAGTAACATTAATTTTTATAACAAATGCCAACCAGACACTTTAGGCACCATTCCTAGCTGCCAGCTCTTCAGAGATCAAGTTTTACAGCTTCTCTTCAGACCCTTAAATGCTCTGTTAATGATACCTCTCTCAGTTCATGCATTTGGTACAATAACTTGAGAATAAACAGATATATTTTAGGGAAATCTTGTTTGTAAGCAACAGAGATCCTCTATCAACACTGTATGGATTCTTTGGATTGTATGGATTCCCAGGATTCTTTGTCTTTTTTCTTTTGGAGTGGGGAGGATGTGCTTTAAAATGTACTTTAAATGCGTATTGTGTATGCAGCCTCAGAATACCCAAACAAAATGTGTGTCTGTTCTTTTTCTGGGTGAGTTACAAGTGCAATGAAGTGACACAGAAAGAACAAAACAAACACCTTCAACTCCAGGCCTCTATTCTTTTTCAAGGGTTTAACCTTCTTGCTTTCTCTGTAATCTTCACAATTGCCCTTTAAGGAAGATCGATATGATCATGGCCTCTGTATCAGAGATCACTGGCTTACCACAAACTCATGGCTGTATAGGTGAGGCAAAATTTCAGCCATGGTTTTACTGGCTCAGAGCTTTCATGTACAGCCACTTCACAATCTCAACATGTCAGAGAATTAGCCAGTGGACCACAGCAAGCTAGGAAGTCCGATTTCCCTCAAATATCTCTGACATTAAGCATTAACATGGACATGGGTGGGCCCATATGTCCAGTGTGATTTGACTGCCAGAATGAGAGAGAGAGAGAGAATATATATCGTAAATCTAAGGAGATGTCTCTTTGCTAAACCAGTAAAACAATGCAATGTTTTTGTTAGGGAGCAAATGCCTTATTTCCTTTTCAACATTCCTCCCAGGCTTCTGGTTTATATTGCTGCCCAACAGCTTGTTTTGCACAGAAATTGCAGGCATTTGTAATTTGCATTTTGACTGCTCTGGGTCATTCATGCCATATGACTCCACACTCTCTCAAGATGGAGGATTTCTTTTCCATCCTTTTTTGGGGGAGTGGGTAGGTGGTTGCGAGTCCTACTGCACATCAAAGTATCTGTTAATCTACTGCAGCCTATAATAATAATAATAATAATAATAATTTATTATTTATACCCCGCCCATCTGGCTGGGTCTCCCCAGCCACTCTGGGCGGCTTACAAAAGAATATTAAAATACTGTGATACATCAAACATTAAAAGCTTCCCTAAACAGGGCTGCCTTCAGATGTCTTCTAAAGGTCTGGTAGTTGTTGTTCTCTTTGACATCTGGTGGGAGGGTGTTCCACAGGGAGGGCGCCACTACCGAGAAGGCCCTCTGCCTGGTTCCCTGTAACTTGGCTTCTCGCAGTGAGGGAACCGCCAGAAGGCTCTCGGTGCTGGACCTCAGTGTCCGGGTAGAGCGATGGGGGTGGAGACGCTCCTTCAGGTATACTGGACCGAGGCCGTTTAGGGCTTTAAAGGTCAGCACCAACACTTTGAATTGTGCTCGGAAACGTACTGGGAGCCAATGTAGGTCTTTCAAGACCGGTGTTATATGGTCTCGGCGGCTGCTCCCAGTCACCAGTCTGGCCGCTGCATTCTGGATTAGTTGTAGTTTCCGGGTCACCTTCAAAGGTAGCCCCACGTAGAGCGCATTGCAGCCTAGTTCTGCTGCCCATCCTACATACTCATACTTAACTGCCAGGGCTGCATACACAATACATCAGCTTGGTTACTGGGACTACTTCAAATTAGTTTGGGGCATAAATGAATACATGTTAATGAAATACAGTAATACCTCTGCGAACATCCACCTCGTCTAGCGTCCATTCCAGCGAACGTCCATGGCAAACCCGGAAGTAACAGAATGGGTTACTTCCGGGTTTGCTGCTTGAGCATGCACAGAAGCACAAACTGCTCCACGCGCGTGCGCACAGCGCTTTGCCCTGCGTCCTTTTCGGCTAGCGACCGGGGGTCCATTCTGGCAAAACAAGGTATGACTACAACAATGTACAGAAAAGTGAAGGCTGAGGTTTGGAGAACAATGCTTGCAGCTTCAGTTGAGGGTGATGAGAATTGTGTTTCAACCCACAAAGCCCCTGTTGGGATAGTGCCAATAAGGTGCAAGCACCTTAAGTGTTCCCCTCTTATCCATGAAACAACAACTGTTGAAGCAGCTACCCTGTCCTAGATCCCAAACTTCCCCCCTTTGGGACCTGGACATGTTGGCAGGGAGGACTGGAGCTACAGACGGGGAAGAAATTCAACTCAGTTTTCATTTAAAGGTGGATCTATCAAATTTGCTCTTTCTAAAACAATAGGAGAACTGAAACACAGCCCTACTTCAAAATTCACACTTCTCTGAATTTTGCAATGCAGGTCACCAACCAATGTTTACATTGCATTATATTAGGGGGGGATTGCTTGCAAAGATGTGGTACATGTGTCAAAACTTCATACATAAATGTGTTTATTAGGAGAAATTCACATTAAACTGCTCAATCCTTTTCATGAGTTTTTTTTAAAGCAAATTGCTGCAGAAATGTGGAGAACTGAATTTAATATTGGAAAAAATGAGAAACAGAGAGAACCAAAGTTGGCAGATCTATTTTCAATAGGAGTCCTTTGAGTGAAATTCCAAGCATTAACCATTATCATCCTCAATGTTTGATTGGGTCACTTCAACAGTTCTAAATCAAGGGATTTTCTGAAGCAAGTGTCCTATTTGAACCCAAGCTGAAGCTGGTAAATTCTGAAGCTGCTCAAGCTTAGCTAGCCCATTTTTTAAAGAGTCAAATATGGGCTTGAACTGAACCTTTTCTTCAGTGCACACCCCAAACAGGAACAGTCACCACCTTCTAAGGTTGTTGGAATCATTTGGACAAGTTTCACCCATCATGTCCCCCCCCCCGCTTGCTTTTGTACAAAGTCTACTGGATTTTTTTTGTGGGGGTAGCAGCAAGGAGAACACAAAGTGGGGAGCAATCTGGTTTCTCATACACAAATAATGAGGATAGTGCCTGTACATTTGCCTAACATCTTAATAGGCTAATACAAAGGTGTTCATCTGAACTTTAACATAAAGAAAAAAATAACAAAAGCTGGGAATCTGGGTATTATGCTTCATTGGGGGAAGGCACTGCCTCCTTTGCCCACCCCCACTTCCCAGTAAATGCCCATGTCTGGGACACTGGGACAATTTCAGCCCCATTTACACTGTGTGTGAGAGGTTCCAAGTGGCAGTTTTCTGTTTGTTTGTTTGTTTGTTTGTTTTAAAAAATGAAAATATACCCTTAGACCACCTTGTGGAATTAAGTGTGGATTCCATGTTCCAATCTGCATACTTAATCTGGGAGCTGTAAATCAGGTGAGTTTCCTTCAGAATGTTAACTTATCAGTTTCTTCATGGATCCTAGCACATTAACTAGCAATGGCTGTTTTATCCAACTATGTCAAACAAACCCTGTGATTCCCGACATCTCCACAGGCTTACTTCTGCATCCCTTAATTCCGTTGCAACAGATACTTTTTGGGGGACAGGGGGAAGACAATGCCTAATTAATTAGTGCCTAGTTACTCTTGTTATTTTTTCATTCAATTTGAAGGAAGAACTGCAATGCCTTTCCATGACTGGGTCGTGCTGGAGGAAATTCTCTGTTGTTTCCAAAACTGAAATCAAGTCTCCAATGTTGAGGATGGTAGCCTTCCTGAAAGTATTACTTTCCCTAGTTAGGGATGAAAAAGTGTGGACACAAAACCAAATATTTGGAATGAAAACATAGTCTTCTTTAAGATGACTGAACTACCTCCCATTGTTTTGGCTCCATCTATCACACATATTCTATGTTTCATGAAAAACAGGAATCTATCTTACATGGAAATACTTTCTATTGAGGAAGGTGCAGCCTTTGCAGCCTAGTGCAAAGGACTTTCTGAGAACACAAACTACCCCAGGTCAGCACATGTGTTTTAGTTTTACTACATCACTGACTAATGCTTTGGGTGTCTCTTATGCCCCATATACAAAACCCAACCACCATAAATACAGTGGAATAACACTAGTGGCGGGAGGCAGTGGAAGACAGGAGTGCCTGGCGTGCTCTGGTCCATGGGGTCACGAAGAGTCGGACACGACTGAACGACTAAACAACAACAACAACAACACTAGTGGCAATCTTGCTTCATTGTGACAGAAATATGTATATATTTGAATTATGTAGAGCATTTGTAAGCCATCTTAACTACAAAAACTGGGTAGATTATTTTTACCTGACTGTGGTGTCCTTTGTTTCTGAATACAGATTGAAACAATTATCACCTTTTCTCATTCCAACCCCCCCCCCGTGAGCTAAAGCTGAGCTTTCCTCTTGCCATCCTAGCAATTTCAGTAACTATGGTGAAAGCAGCTTATTTCCTCAAATGCAGTTTGAGATCCATTGTAGGGCTAAGCTTTTGTACTCTACTACATCAAAGAGCTTCTTCTTAGATAATGGAGCATTTTTAATATGAATTGGATCATAATATCTTGGTCTTTGTCTTGATTGCTTTCAGGGAAGCTAACTGCTGTTGAGCCTGACCAGTTGAGACATAGTCCCAGGTAGTACTTCATGCTCTAGGAATTATCTAAATTGTTTCATTCTTTGGAACTATGTGTAGGGAGCTGGCCTACAGCAAGGAGGAGGGCAACAATTTCTGCAAAACATTCTGCCAAAGAAGGTGACAAGGGGAAGAATGACATGGCAGGATGTGAGGATTAGAAAGGGGTGGACATGCGGGGAGGAGAACAGGAAAGGAAAGGATGAGCAAATTGTGAGGTGACTAGAACTATATAATGGATTGAGCAAACGGGGGGAAGGAAGAAAAATAAGAAACAGGAAGATGGGTTTATTTTGAAAATGCACTGGGGATTAGCTAGCTGTTTTCCATATAATGCAATAAAAGCTTGAGAAGAAGCACACCCTTGTTTTTTTGTAAATGAAGTTCATGGCATGTAGGCAGGGACAGTAATAATCAACAAGGGTGTGGTGGGGAGTCTCCACACCCAACGGAATGTTTTTGGAGGGGAGAAGTAGAATGGTGGCACTTGATGTCCAAGGCGGTCAATTACATGAACCCTTTTGAGGCCATGCCCAGCCCAGTCACCCCTCCACCTGAGAAGTTCCATTTTCCAGTCTCAGGATCCTGTCATCTCCCAACCTCTCTAGATTCAGCTAGACTGGGAGGGATTTAGGGCCAAACTAGACTTGATGCATCTTTGCATTTAATGTGCAGAGTTGTTGTTGTTTGAAAATGCAAACGGGGCATGGCCAAAGTGGGCTGACAATTATTATTTATTAAATTTGATAGCCGCTTTATCGTGCCCCAGGCAACACAAAGAAACTTCCAAACAGCCCAAAGCGACAGTCAGACAGGCAGACAAATGAACAACCAACAAACCCCATATAGATACATTAAAACCAAGTGGAAAGAGAATATTACTTATCGGGACTGAAGCAGATATCAGAGGGGAAGTTAACCTCTTACTTCCTAGCACTGATCCTGAGGGAAAGCCTTCCTAATACACTGGTATTTTCACCAAAAGGAAATCCCCACCAGACACCAATGCAGGATTTATTGTGCAAGGGCACCAATTATTACATTTATACCCCACCCTTCTTTACAAGGGTGCACACATGGGAGACAACACACCCTAAGTTATATGGGGCTCAAAACACCTCATTTTTTTTTAAGAATATTTTTTTATTAACCAATCACATCAAATCAAATCAAATTACATAAATTCCAAATTACACAGCCAAATTTTAAATTTTTGTTGGGGGTACCCATATTTCAAGTTCCGAAGGGGATCCAATCAACTTCTTGCTTCTTGCTGCTGTTTTAATGTCCACAAATCTAACCATATGATGTTCACAGTACTATCCAGTCCTTTCTTATTGTTTTTCCACATCTCTTGTTGTTATTTTCATATATTTTTCCTTTCTCTTTGTGACCTCTGATAGTCTCCACAAGCTGGTTAAAACAGTTTGTAATCCTGCGTGGATTTTTTAATATTTTTTATCCAGTAGCCATATCCAGACGTTTTCCATATAACATCACTTCCATACATCAAAACAGTCTTAGTGTCATTAATCTTCACCAATCTGCCTCCTTTCTCAAACCTCTGAGGAGATTCACCAGGAATGCAGTCTGAAAACAAGTCCAATCCTCCTCCCGGCTATAAATCCTTTGGCAAGATGGCGACTCTGAATTAATTGCTGCGCCATTCCAAAAGCTCTTATTGCTTCTCGATCTCCATAAAGCATACTTTTGGTGAAAGTTTATCTCCACACAGACCTTAATTATCCTGCTTGGGTCAGTTAAACCAATGGTTCTAATGAGGAGGGGTTCTTGGTAAATCACATAGAAGGAAAGTAAAAAAGGTTCCTCCCCCCATTCAGTCCCATTGCCGACATACCCAGCCTTTGGTGTATCTTCATCGTAAAATATTCCTGTTGCTCCAACCCGTCGTCTTCCTTCGCAGAGGTCCCTTAAATTAGCAGACCTCACTCCCCTTCTTCACTTGAAATATGTGCATTTGCTTCTTTTTTAATTAATTATTCCAAATTGCTGCGGCTAGTGCGCGATCAGAGACAGCATCCAGGAGAGCCGAGGTCCACACGGGGGCATTCTGCCTAGTGCCCTCATCCCCTTCTTTTGAATTTGGGGGTGATTTATGGGCACAGCAGGCAAGGGCAGTGTTCCCCATTCCCTTGGGGCAACAAGGGAGGCTGCCTACTCCCATAACAGCCTCTTAATTACCCCGTGTGGGTCGGAGAGATGGTATTGTCGGCCATCTTCCAATGCGCCCCTAGGGGCCCCCCTCGAAACACCTCATTTGTGGTTTGAAAACACTATGAATTGATCAGAAATAAAATAGAAAGCAAGAGTAGCCCACCCAATGGGAGTAATATGTTTTCTCTGCCAAGCTGCAGAATTCTGCATAGCTAAGAGTTCCACAAAGAGCCTGCTAGGCGCCCTTCAGTAGGATATATAGGGAGGATTCATTCATCCTTGTACAGCTGAGATAACAGAGATGAGTGTGACTTGGGCCTTATGAGAATACATGGGGAAATTCTGCTTTCAAGATGTGTCTCCATCTCTATACACATGACCTGTCCAAAGACCTCTCTATCCAGGGGTGGGGTGGGCGGGCGCTGCCATCTAATGAATTTGGCACCTTTCACACCAGGCACATATGTAAATAGCTAGCTGTTTTAAAGTCACTAGCAATGCTATTTTTCTACAAAAAGAGGCTCACCATGAACACCTCCCTTGTTCATGATGCCCACCTGAGATTTCTAGAACTAGTTCCAGTGAGTTCCGGCTGAGAAAAAGCTCTCACCAGTGGTAAGTCTTTCTACAGCATACTAAAATAGGAAGCCACAGTGGTACAGAAAATAAGGTTTTCCTGTCCTGCCCGTTAGATGGCAGCATTGTACTTGTATACTTCTACAAAGAGAGAAATGCCATTTTACATATTGGGTACTTCCTACCTTCCTTTCTTTTCCTATTCTGGATAAGCAATGCCCTTAGTCGGGGCTAATACTCAATTAGTTCAAACTTTTTGGTTTACCAGTCATACATCTGTTCTGAGTCCCTTTATTTCTTCTTCTTATCTCACTCATCTGCAGTGTGTTCCCTGTTTAGGTTGTACTTCTAAACCCCACATGTCTCTCCAATGACTCTCATTAGCATTAATCAAAGGTCCTTGAGGTGGATTATGGACCATGTTAGCTTTCTGTTGGACCAAGGGCCTCACCAGTGACCCTTTTTTTATTGTGTATTCATGATAACTTATGATCATGATGGTATCAGGAAAGATTTACCTGATCCTGCTTACCAGATCTTTAGGTTTCCACAGTCAAAGTGGATTAACGGTTCTGTCACCCTAGTGCAGGGGTAGGCAACCTAAGGCCCAGGGGCCAGATGCAGCCCAATCGCCTTCTCAATCTGGCCCACAGATGGTCTGGGAATCAGCATGTTTTTAAATGAGTAGAATGTGTCCTTTTATTTAAAATGCATCTCTGGGTTATTTGTGGGGCATAGGAATTCGTTCATTCCCCCGCCCCCCAAATATAGTCTGGCCCACCACATGCTCTGAGGGATGGTGGACCGGCCCATGGCTGAAAAAGGTTGCTGACCCCTGCCCTAGTGCAACAAATCCACTTTAAAAAGAAATAAGACTTTTTGCAGTTTGGAAGGTGGCGGGGCAACACATTGAAAAGCGAAAGATGAACAAATGACTAAAAGGAAGAACATCGCACAAGCAAATGAGGATGAATGCAGAACAAATGCCCCTCAAATAAATCAGAATGCATGCTCAGTAAAGACAGGATATAATCTAGTCTCAGCAAAAACCCTGTGCAAGCCAAGCAGGATGAATGCTCAATAAAGAGGTTGCTTGGAAAGGACACAGGTTAGGCTTATAGCACATCAAACTGCCTTGAGCAGAAAAACTGGGTGATCTCTCCCAAGTCTGTGCTTAGCCCCCAACTGCTTTTTAAAGTTTTTGCAAGCCTGACTCTATTCCTTGCAAAACAGCAGGTCAATCAAGTTTAATCCCTGGGGAAGAACAGAAGTGACTGGCTAGTCCAAGGTACAGATCCCTTTGTTGAATGTGATTTAGAAAAGGACACTGCTACTTCTACAGAGACAGAACTCCATGAAAATTAATTGGTTCACATCCATTTCCCATTCACTCAGTAACCACACAAGAATTCATAACCCAGATGAGTACGTATTAATAAGTAAATTCAGGGAGATTTGGTCAAATGGAAAATAAACATGGTTACGTTTGATTCGTAGACCAGAGTGGGCAGACCTCAGTCTTGTTGATCTGTTTTGTTTTTTGCTAGAACCTCAAGATTTACCAACCAGAGCCAGGTGTAAAATACCGAGTACATGTAGTTAAGAATTAAATTATAGGGTGTCTCAGGGTATACCAGAAGTTACTAGCGCTCACAGTCCACTCTTGGTTAGCTTTCTTCATTTCAGCAGCCCAATGTAGTTGGTAAAAGGGGTTTTGGTTTTATTCAAGTAACTGGGAGACAAGAGAAACCCTTGCAGATCTCTTGCAAATAATCCAGAGATCTACTAGCAGGCCCCTGCCTAATGTCTGCCTAACTCCAGCCCTGTAGTACTAATCCCACAGTTCCATTTGCCTTGTCTGCTGAAAAGACTGGGAAGGCGGTGGTGGCTGGGGTCTCTCTTTCATGGAAATGCTTTCTGCCCAGAATCCTTGAATTTCTCCATAGGGCTTGTTCTTTCTTTTAAGTCTCTTTTTAAAGTCTTTAAATCTCAGACTTCCCCACTCCCAATGCAGGGTTCCACAAAGTGATGCCTTTGTCTCTTAGAAACACACAAAAACCAAGCTGACCACTTTAGCATGGTTTCACTCCACCCTGCCACCCAGCGACAGCTAAATCCATATGTTAGCCCCCCAGCTAGATGCAGCAATTGGTTTTGCCTTTAGACATGCTTTCACTGGCATGGGAGCAGGCAGGCAGAGGTTTCCTCCTATGGAGAAGAAAGTAAATAAACCCAGCCCCTGGAATGACTTCTGTGGCCGTTACTGTATTAGAGTAATCATAGAGCATGAAGTGCTGGATAGTAATTAATCCTTCATCAGGACTGTACCAGGGGGATGCAAGGCCTATGGAAAATCACACTGTCCTCCTCATCACCATCACCACACCGCAGTGTCTTAATCTCCGCTCTGCTTCTGCTGCCTCCACCAGCTCATTCCCTGACTTGCTCAAAGAAAGGATGAATTGGAGTGCTTTGCTAGATGGGTTCTTTTAGGTAGCTTAATGCCACATCTGCACCATACTTTTAAAGAATTGTTATGAAACTTTTACAGTCATGATGTCCCTCAAACAATCCTGGGAAGTGTAGTTGGTGAAGGGTGCTGACAGTTATTAGGAGATCCCATTCTCTCTTTCCAGGAAACAGTAGAAATTGTAGCTCTGTGACGGGAACAGGGCTCTCCTCACAACTCTCAGCATCCTTAACTGCAGTTCACAGGATGCCTTGGGAGGGGGGGGGGCAGCCATGGCTGTTGAAGTGGTATGATACTGCTTTAAATGTATGGTGCAGAGGTAGCCTTACACACACTAAGCTGAATAGCCTTGGGTGTGGGTGTGCAAGTATTTAGGTGATAATGCATATGACTTCACATACTGTACTTCTAAATGTGTTAAGCCAGACCTGCTGTGTTTGGGGCCCTTATTCCCCATTCCACTGCCCCCAAATCCTACCCTGACAGCATCACTGGGGAAGCTGTCCCTTATTCCTTTCTCCTCTCAGTTACTTTCTTGCGGCTGTTTTGATTGGTAACAGCTACATGATTCCAGGCTCCTTTCCACTTGTTTATGGGGTTTTGCCGCTAGGGGTTAGTCACCCCCTGCAAATGAAGCAGTAGCTGGGTGGGTGGGGGATAAAGGACCAACTGCAAATAGCTTGGCTGGAGAATGGACTGAGTGGTATGTCAGTGTGTGGATGCCAGTCGGCTACTTCCTTTCAAACAGCTTTTTCTCTCCAGGCTCTGGGCCAGCTTTCCAGGGTTGGTGCTTTTCCTTTTATAGTTCAACTCCTTTGACAAGATAGACGGTCTTTGAAGAGCAAAGGGGAAAGGGGCAGGAGAGCAGGCTGCCTCTTTGGGTGGAAAAAAACAGCCAGCCGTTGGAAAGGATTCCCTTTTCCACAATATTCAGGGTGGGTGGTTAAGTGTAGGCATGCTAGCAGCTGCAGTTTATTAAGTACAGTGGTGCCTCGCAAGACGAAATTAATTCGTTCTGTGAGTTTTTTCGTCTTGTGAATTTTTCGTCTTGCAAAGCACTGTTTCCCATAGGAAATGCATTGACGGTTTCCCATAGGAATGCATTGACGGTTTTACGAAAAAGCGCAAGACGTTTCCGTCTTGCGAAGCAAGCCCATAGGGAAATTCGTCTTGCGAAGCAACTCAAAAAACAAAAAACTCTTTCGTCTTGCGAGTTTTTCGTCTTGCGAGGTATTCGTCTTGCAAGGTACCACTGTACACTTGTGCTATTCTCTCCTGCTAACCTTCCCCCTCCCAAGCCTGTTTACATTTCATTTCTAAGCAGTCACCCATCAAGGCAGGGATGTCCTTGTTGTGGAACTGTGTGACAGGGACTTTCAAGCCTTCCTTTTGTGCCAATTCTTCAATCCAGGATATGACAGAAGAAGTTAAGTGCTCAGGGGTAAGGATAGACAAATCTGTCAATTTCGTTTTCATCTCAGTTTCTCATTTTTCCAAACTTAAATTCAGAGCTCTACATTAGCATATCAATTGGTCATGAAAATTCATAATCATTTTAGTATGGATTTCTCCTAATGCACACATTTTTAATGCACTGTTGCCTAATATGCAAATATTTGTAAAGCAATTGTCCCTAATATAATGCACATTTCTAGGTTATTTTCACTAATATATACATTTTTAATGTACACTTTATCCTAGCGTGTGCATTTTTCACAAATATTACTTAGTGGGAGAACTGCATTGCAAAATTTGGGGAAGTGCAAATTGCGAATTTTGAAGGATGCCTGTGTTTTGGTCCTCTTATTGTTTCAGAAAGTTTGTCTTTTAATGCAAACTGACTCAAATTTCTTCCTCATCCCTAGCTAAAAGGGAGAGAGACTGGTTCACACAGATTGTCAGTAAACACCAATGCTATGCCCAAGGCATATTTTATTCATTTGTTTGCTGATTTATAAACAGCTTCACAAAAGCTACTGAGGCAGTATACATAACAACAAGATAAGATGCAAAAGTAAATCAGTAAAATCAAAGTAATAAAAACCATGCATACCATTGTAGAATCATAGAATCATAGAATCATAGAATCATAGAGTTGGAAGAGACCACAAGGGTCATCGAGTCCAACCCCCTGCCAAGCAGGAAACACCATCAGAGCACTCCTGACATATGGTTGTCAAGCCTCTGCTTAAAGACCTCCAAAGAAGGAGACTCCACCACACTCCTTGGCAGCAAATTCCACTGTCGAACAGCTCTTACTGTCAGGAAGTTCTTCCTAATGTTTAGGTGGAATCTTCTTTCTTGTAGTTTGTATCCATTGCTCCGTGTCCGCTTCTCTGGAGCAGCAGAAAACAACCTTTCTCCCTCCTCTATGTGACATCCTTTTATATATTTGAACATGGCTATCATATCACCCCTTAACCTCCTCTTCTCCAGGCTAAACATGCCCAGCTCCCTTAGCCGATCCTCATAAGGCATTGTTTCCAGGCCTTTGACCATTTTGGTTGCCCTCCTCTGTACACGTTCTAGTTTGTCAGTGCCCTTCTTGAACTGTGGTGCCCAGAACTGGACACAGTACTCCAGGTGAGGTCTGACCAGAGCAGAATACAGTGGCACTATAACTTCCCTTGATCTAGATGCTATACTCCTATTGATGCAGCCCAGAATTGCATTGGCTTTTTTAGCTGCCGCGTCACACTGTTGGCTCATGTTAAGTTTGTGGTCAACCAAGACTCCTAGATCCTTTTCACATGTACTGCTCTCAAGCCAGGTGTCACCCATCTTGTATTTGTGCCTCTCATTTTTTTTGCCCAAGTGCAATACTTTACATTTCTCCCTGTTAAAATTCATCTTGTTTGTTTTGGCCCAGTTCTCTAATCTGTCAAGGTCTTTTTGAAGTGTGATCCTGTCTTCTGGGGTGTTAGCCACCCCTCCCAGTTTGGTGTCATCTGCAAATTTGATCAGGATGCCCTTGAGTCCATCATCCAAGTCGTTGATAAAGATGTTGAATAAGACCGGGCCCAAGACAGAACCCTGTGGCACCCCACTAGTCACTCTTCTCCAGGATGAAGAGGAACCATTGATGAGCACCCTTTGGGTCCGGTCAGTCAGCCAGTTACAAATCCACTGAGTGGTAGCATAGTCAAGACCGCATTTTACCAGCTTCTTTACAAGAATATCATGGGGCACCTTGTCAAATGCCTTGCTGAAATCAAGGTAGACTACATCCACTGCGTTCCCTTCATCTACCAGGCTTGTAATTCTGTCAAAAAATGAGATCAGGTTAGTCTGACATGACTTATTTTTCAGAAATCCATGCTGACTATTGGTGATCACAGCATTCCTTTCTAGGTGCTCACAGATTGTTTGCTTAATGATCTGCTCCAGAATCTTCCCTGGTATTGATGTTAGACTGACTGGGCGGTAATTATTTGGGTCCTCTCTTTTCCCCTTTTTGAAAATAGGGACAACATTTGCCCTCCTCCAGTCTGCCGGGACTTCGCCTGTTCTCCAGGAATTCTCAAAGATGACTGCCAGTGGTTCTGAGATCACATCTGCCAGTTCTTTTAATACTCTTGGATGCAGTTCATCTGGCCCTGGAGACTTGAATACATCTAAACTAGCCAAGTATTCTTGTACTATCTCCTTAGTTATTCTGGGCTGTGTTTCCTCTGCTGAATCATTTCCTCCAAATTCTTCAGGTCGGGCATTGTTTTCTTTATCGGAGAAGACTGAGGCAAAGAAGGCATTGAGGAGTTCAGCCCTTTCTGTGTCCCCTGTTTGCATTTCACCATCTTCTCCTCTGAGTGACCCCACTGTTTCTTTGTTCTTCCTTTTGCTACGAACATACCCATAGAAGCCTTTTTTGTTGCTTTTAACCTCTCTAGCAAGCCTGAGTTCATTCTGTGCTTTAGCTTTTCTGACTTTGTGTCTACATGTGCTGGCTATTTGTTTGAATTCCTCTTTGGTGGTTTCCCCCCTTTTCCATTTTTTGTACACATCCTTTTTTAATCTTAACTCAGTTAAAAGTTCTTTAGATAGCCACCCTGGCTTCTTTAGGCACCTTCCATGTTTCCGTCTCATTGGTATTGCCTGAAGTTGTGCTTTTACTATCTCCCTCTTAACAAACTCCCAGCCATCATGAACTCCCTTTCCTTTTAGTATTACTGTCCATGGGATCTCACCCAGCACTTCCCTAAGTTTTATGAAGTCGGCTTTCTTAAAGTCAAGAAATTGAGTCCTAGTATGCTTGGCTGCTCCTTTCCGTTGTATAGTAAACTTCAGAAGAGCATGATCACTTGCGCCTAATGATCCTTCCACTTCTACCCCACTAACCAGGTCATCGACATTGGTTAGGACCAGATCTAAAATGGCTGTTCCTCTTGTTGCTTCTCCCACTTTCTGGACAATGAAGTTGTCTGCAAGGCCAGTGAGGAATCTGTTTGACCTTATGCTCTTGGCTGAGTTTGACATCCAACAAATATCTGGGTAATTGAAGTCCCCCATTACTACTATCTCCCTTCCTTTTGCATGCTTGGCCATCTGTTCCAGGAAGGCATCATCTATGTCCTCCGTTTGGCTTGGGGATCTATAGTAAACTCCCACAATGAGGTCACTATTATTCTTCTCTCCCTTAATTTTGACCCAAATGCTCTCACTTTGGCTTTGAGGTTCTAAATCTTGGATCTCTTCACAGGTATACACATCCCTGACATATAACGCCACTCCTCCTCCTTTCTTGTCTGGTCTGTTTCTCTGAAATAGATTGTATCCCTCCATTTTTACATTCCAATCGTGGGACTTATCCCACCAGGTTTCAGTGATGCCTATTATGTCATATTTAGTTTGCTGTACCAAGAGCTCAAGCTCATCTTGTTTATTTCCCATGCTTTGTGCATTAGTGTACAGACATTGAAGTCCATTAGTCATTCCCCCGTGTCTCTTATTTAAGGATTTTTTCCTCCCACCACTAGGTCTGCTTGCTGTTTGCTCCATTTGGTCTATGACATTTGGATGATCATCTTCATCAATTAATAGACTCCTACCTTCAGGAGCACTGTCTCCCTCCCCCACATTAGTCAGTTTAAAGCCCTCCTGATGAGGTTTCTTAGTTTTTTGGCAAAAACATTCCTCCCAACCGTTGTGAGGTGCAGCCCATCGCTTGCCAGAAGTCCATCCTCAAGAAACTGCAGTCCGTGATCTAAGAATCCAAACCGTTCCTGTTTACACCATTTGCGAAGCCAGCTGTTTACTTCCACTATTTTCCTCTCTCTCCCTGGGCCACGTCGTTCAACTGGGAGGACAGATGAGATGACGATTTGTGCATTTAGTTGCTTCAATTTCCTGCCCAGAGCCTCGTAGTCTCTTTTGATCTTCTGGAGGCTATTGCTTGCAGTGTCATTGGTTCCCACATGAACCAAGAGGAAGGGGTATTTGTCAGTGGGTTTTATGATTCCTTGCAGTCGTTCAGTTACATCTTGGATCTTAGCCCCGGGGAGACAGCACACTTCCTGAGACATCTTGTCAGGCCCACAGATCACTGCTTCTGTTCCCCTCAGTAGGGAATCCCCTATGACCACTACACGCCTTCTCTTAGGTTTGGTCAGGGTTCTTCCGTGAGCGGTCCGTTCCAAGGTCGCCTGCACATTCCCTGAGGACTGACTTTGCTGCTCATCTTCATATACGTGATCGACTGTAATGAGGGAGAGATCCTCAAATGGAGTCTGCTCTTCGTCTTCCATGCTAGGGGAGAGGACCTCAAAGCGATTGTGTATTTCTAGACAATCAGAGCGAACCCTGGGCCTCCTACTTCTTTGAGTCACGTTTCTCCACATATCGGGCTCCTGTGTTGGTGAACTAGCCTCCTTCTCAGGGGAGTCCCCTGTCTCCTCCTTGTAATTGTTATTAATCCACAAAATGATTGGGAAAGCCTCCTTTAACAAAAGTAGCTGCTTAAACAACAAGATACTGGGCACTTCTCTAATTTCAGTTGGTAACAGATTCCAGAAGACTGGAGCTGCAATACTAAAAGCCCAGCCTCTATTTCATATTTAGCACACCTCTAGGATATGCAATAGTTTAGCTGCTTCCTAGCTGGTGAACACATTTGCCAGGGTACAATTGCCAAGGTACAGTCGTACCTTGGATGTTGAACGGAATCTGTTCCAGAAGTCCGTTCACCTTCCAAAATGTTCAGAAACCAAAGAGCGGCTTCTGATTGGCTGCAGAAAGCTCCTGCAGCCAATTGGAAGCCATATCAGATGTTCAGCTTCCAAAATAGTTCACAAACCGGAACAGTCACTTCTGGGATTGCGGCATTCAGGAGCCAAAATGTTCAAGAACTAAATTGTTCCAAAAACCAAGGTACGACTTTTTGTTTTTGGAATGTAGGAGTTTTTAGCCTTGTATGCTCCCACTTTGCCTGAAGTGGCACAACACAGGCACAGATTTGCCACCTATGAGATTTCAACAGCAACAGACTAGCTGTCTCCTGTGAGACAGAGCAGCACCAAAGACCAAATGAATTGTATAAAATAAGCAAAATGTGCACTTCAACTTGATCTGCATAATATATACAGTTTGAAGAACTGAATGTTCCTTGGTGTAGAATTTGGATGAAATTAATTTGTGTTTGTTTTATGCAAAGCACACCAAACCATCTTGATGCCTTGTGCTGGTTAGGTCATTGGCATTTGGTGGAATAGTGTGTCACCACTTACTTGACCTCCCATTGGTGACATTGCTGCTACATACGAGGACAGAGAGGAGAGAAGCAAGCTTGGCATGGTGCATACACACGAGTAGAGTCAATCCAATGCTCCTGCCTGTTTGCACTATGCCAACCTTCCTGCGACCTCACCCCTCACCCTCTGTCAGGTGAGCACTCCTGCTCTGCCTCTCCTTTCACTACTCAGGTGCATCAAAATCCCTTTTCCTTCATCCTACATTTGGGGGAACATTTTGCCCTCCAGATGTTGCTGGACTACAACTCTAATTATCCCTGGTCATTGGCCATGCATGCTGGGGCTGATGGGAATTGTAGTTCAGCAACTTCTGGAGTGTCAAACATTCCCCATATCTGGTTTAAATCTTTCAGTATTAGCTCCATTAGGCTGTGTCAGTCTCTGAAACGCTCATTGCACATTGCACAAGATAGCACTACTCGTTGGACATGTTGAGGAACAACAGCTAGCATTTTGGAGACCTATAAAGACCATAGAGTGGTTTAGGTCCTGTTAAAATGTTGTTGTTTAGTCGTTTAGTTGTGTCTGACTCTTCGTGACCCCATGGACCAGAGCACGCCAGGCACTCCTGTCTTCCACTGCCTCCCACAGTTTGGTCAGACTCATGTTGGTAGCTTCGAAAACACTGTCCAACTATCTTGTCCTCTGTCGTCCCCTTCTCCTTGTCCCCTCCATCTTTCCCAACATCAGGGTCTTTTCCAGGGAGTCTTCTCTTCTCATGAGGTGGCCAAAATATTGGAGCCTCAGCTTCACGATCTGTCCTTCCAGTGAGCACCCAGGGCTGATTTCCTTAAGAATGGAAAGGTTTGTTCTTCTCGCAGTCCATGGGACTCTCAAGAGTCTCCTCCAGCACCATAATTCAAAAGCATCAATTCTTCAGCGATCAGCCTTCTTTATGGTCCAGCTCTCACTTCCTTACATCACTACTGGGAAAACCATAGCTTTTACTATACGCACCTTTGTTGGCAAGGCAAACAAAACTCCATGGACAAAGACAACAGGCATAGGAGAGACATCACCTTGCCTTGCCTGTTAAAATACTATCAGAGTTTTGTAATGCACTTCCACAGAAGTTTCTTATCCATTGCTACCAAGGATTTACCTACTGCTGCCATTTCAAATGTAACACACAAGCATTTCTATTTAAGTTCAATTGTAAGCGGGTGGCAGAGACATCATACAGAGCGATTGAGTCAGAAGGCAAGAGAGGAACACGGCTTCCATGGGAAAGTCACAGTGATACAGTTAATGTACATCGCTGCAAAAAAAGTGATCTGTCTTCCATCTTCTTTGTGCAGAGAAGCTCAGAAGCAATGAATGCAAATAATTTCCCAGATTTGGAGCAATTACTAGCAGCTGGCCTCATCCCAACCCACAAATGGTTTAAACTGGAATACTTGGATTTAGAGCCATTTCACTGCCACTGACCTTAGTGAATCTAAACCTCCTCAGTCCTACTGCAAAGACTTAACTAATTTGCACAGTGGCCTGCCTGGCTCCTAATTCTGACCTCCTACCTTTATTTCAACTCTGGTCAATTTTGGGCGGAGTTTTTCCTCTCTGAATCCATCCATTTGTTTGCAATTTGGGCAATATGTGTTCCTCATTTCAAGTTACGATTCTCCTACGGCATGGGCAAAACCCCAAACTGCTTTAAGTATAGGTGCAACATGCAAAACGGCGTCTGGAAAATATATCCTTTCCCTTCCATCTGGAAATAGCTAGGGATGATTTGCTTGTTCTTAAAGCTCAAATGCTGGATGCTTCTACTTCAAGGGTGATTTACCCCCCAAATCCCAGTATTTTTCATTTGCATGGGTTTACTTTCTCCGTATTGATTCATCAGAAATGTTTGCACGGTGAAATCATTTTTTCCATGCACTGACTCAGATAGAAGATGAAGAATATTATTGTAATGGGAAGGGGGGAATGCTTATAATTTTGTAAACAGAGGCTGGGAGGAGCCACTTTGTGTTGGATTTCTGGGCATCCATTCTGTTTTTTTCTGGAAAACTCTACTGACAACGTGGAGAAGGCCAGCAAAAATAAATAAATACAAACATTTCCATTGGATCCTCCTTGGATCTCTGGTCTGGGGATCAGTTCACTGAGTTCAACATGAGGTTTGGCTATGAAATGTGTAGCTCATTGTGGTAGTATTGCTGCTGTCAGAAATGGCAACTGCGCATGAAATGTTGAAAAGGGTTAATGAATAATGCACATGTGTGCTCATAGCATCAATAAGAGGGACAAAGGTGTGCCCTCCTGACCTCCATGAGTTCAGGGGGCAACCTGAAGGGATAGTCTCCATGCTTTATAATTTCTGCTGAATGTATGGGGGCTTGAGAAGGTGGAGCTAGTGAAGACACAATACTGGGAGCTGGGCCAGCAAGCATGGCCCTGCTTCTCCCCTCCATGCCTTTATGAATGCATGGCTGGGAGTTCTGGAGCAGGGCTTGCGCCAATCATTGCTATATCAACAACTTAAAAAGAAATAACAACATGAGTTGGAAATCTCTGCGGTCTGCACTCACAGGCATTGCCCAAAATTCCTACAGGAAATGATCATTGTTCCATTGAAGGACAAAATTTTGGATTTCACTGTTGCCAATTTCCTGTAAACGCATCCATCGATCAAAAATTCACAGGGCAGATTCAAGATTTCCTGAGAAAGTGGTGTTTGGTCACCTCTAGAAATTGAGAAACTAAACACAGCTAGCTTTTATTTTTTGCAGAATTTTTACAAAAAAGTCACAGCATGTTCCAAGCCATTCAGGCATATGCATTCACACTAGAATAAACAACATTTGCATCCTGAGATGGACCCTTTCAGCATGGTTGGTGTTTGATGAACACAACCTCCTCCCAGCTGTTCTCCACTCCTTTCATCTCACTTTTCCTTCCCATAGCCAAGGTAAATAAGGCAACAAATAAATGTTGATTATGCAATTGACCTAGGGTTCCCTCTATCCATCATAGGTAATCACTAAATATCACTCACTCACCTTGACCTTTCACATCCTACGTAGCTGGTTTCACGTGAACTGTGAAAGTATACAGAATTTTGCATATATGTGTTCAACTTCACAAATGTACCAGTTTCCAAATGTTCCAGTTTTAGATTTCTAATTATCCCAATCATCCACATCCAAGCATATCCAAACATTGCTCCAAAATGGACTAATGCTAACCACAAGAGTTATCCAAGCATGTCAAGAGAACTTCCCTTTCCCTTGCCTACAAATGTCAAGTTCTACTTTCATGTTCCATCTACCCCATGACCTTCTAAAAACTTGAGTAAAGTTACTTTGCCAAAGTATATATTTTCAAGCGATCGTAGCATCCTATGAATCAAACAAAGCATTCATGGATTAATAAAGCAATTCTGTAGGTATTTAGGATCCCTACACTATGATCAGCCCAGCAGTTCAGTAACTACATAACCCCCCTCACCATTTTAGCTAACATTTTATTACCCACTGCTTTGTTCCCACATGGAGTATGCATGGAGTGTGTACTATACAGAAAATTGTCCTTTTATTGAATTGTTGTGCTGCTTTAAAGATATTGATATAGCCAATATTGCTATATTATTCCTTATTCCTCAAGGATCTCAAGGCAATGAGCATGGTGGTTTCCCCTTTTATCTTCACAACAACTCTGTGAGGTAGGTTGGGCAGAGATGCAGTGACTGGCCAAGCAAGTTTCATGGCTGAGTGGATATTTCAAATTGGGCCACCTGTCTCCTAGTCCAATGCACTACATTACTAAATGTGATGGCAGACTTGAGCACAGACCACTTGTGTGCTGCCCCCAGTTGCTTTTTTCCCTGGGTTTGTCCAAAGGAAATGTAAAAATGAAAATAGGGTTGAGGTCTGTAAAACTGCAAAACAGCTGGAGGTTTTTCAAGGTTAGTGGAAAAGACAAGAGTGGAAACAAAAAGTCTCAGTGGGAAATCATGAATAGGTAGATTTCTGCACAGATTTTAAAAAGTTTTTTTAAAAAAACAACAAGTCACAAGAAAGGGTCGTGGAGAAGGAAGGGCTTTGCAATGACTGGGATAAATAGATATTTGAAACGTACCCAAATAAACATTAATAGCACTACGTGATAGCATAACTGCACTTTCCTCCTTAGACTAATTGCTATACTGGAGAGGGAGAATTTTACAGAGGTTTCAGTTGAGAAGGAAAGCCTAAATCTCTCCTCCTTGCATGTTGAAATATTAATAACAACACTCTCCCCACCTCTGAACTGGTATTTAACATTTAAAGTTCCTCCAAGCTCTGACTATTTTGTGGGAAAGATTCAAACACATACAGAAACTTCAGATTTACATAAAGTGGATTAAAGGGCTCTGTTGCCCTAGACTATCTACAGGAAGTGACCATTTTGCACAGTGGTTCCTTCCCCCCCTCCCCATGTTGGTGGAGTGCACAAAAACTTGCCCCACCCATTCCACCCTGCCCCATCCCTATTCTGGGTCCAAAAGGACCTGCGCATTGGCGGTTTCACATCAATTGGACTCGCCTGTACTGTAAAAAAAAGAATTGACGTTTCAGCCACTTGGAAAGTGATGGGGAACAAATTGAAAACTGTAGGGTGATTGAATGCTAACAGGAAAAGGCCAAAACATGCTGCAAGCAAATTAAATGGCGATGAATGCTCCTTGTCATATAAATGTCCCATAAACAAATCAGAACAAGTACTGAGTAAAAACTAGGTACAAGGCCCCCTCAGATGTCGTTTCCCTTGTGCCTTCATGATGATTTATGCTCATAATGGTATCCGGGGGTTGGGCAGGTGGGGGCGTTATAAGTGATCCTGCCTTCAATACTGTTTGCAGCTGAAGATTTTTGGGGGCTTGACATACTGCTTTGTTTCCAATCAGTGAATGTCCCTTAATTTCCTGATGAAATCCTGTACCTTTTCATACAGGTAGGGTATTCCGATTTGTTGTGCTGTAATGCAAGGGTTGCCCCTCAATATGGCAATAAACTCAGACCCTAGGGATCTTAAGTTTATTTTGGATTTGGGGAGGGGATTCATAGGGACAAAATCATTATTTTTTTTTACATCTATGTAGCTGAGACAGGCACAGAAGCCCCATGAGATGAAAAAGTTGGCAACTCAAGAAAACAGGAAAGAACCAACCCTGATTTGCCTTCTGTGCCACCAGGTGTCCCTTCCTCAGCTTCCCTTCAGCCTCCTTCTCCTTGGACTCTCCCCTTCCCAGTAATAATTGCCTCTTTCTCCTCAGTTGCCATGTCCTTTTGCAACAACAGAGGCAGTATATTAATGGCAACAGCTGGAAAGGCATCAGCACAGCTTCTCTAGACCTTAAAATATAAGGGGCACCTCAGCAGTTATTTATTACTGAAAGCTTTTATTATTGAAAATATTTACAGTCCACCCTTCATGTGTAGTGATACAGGGGTGGGGGCAGGTTGCACCATAAACTCAAGTATTTGACTTTCCATTCTGTTTCTTCGCAGAAAAAAGGTAGATATACTTTTGAATAACTGGTGGGTTTTGGTTTTTTAAAAGTATTAGGTGACTTGCACTTAAGCCCTTCGTGTGTTTCATCTATCCACCAGTTTCCTTTTACACATCACATTCATGCACATACACAGACCATTCACCTTGATCACATTCAAAGCCTCACATTCAAAACTCCCCATTCCAGCATACTCCAGGAGACATCCATTAAGAACCCCAATGGACACCTTCACTCACCCCACCCCCCAAATATCCATTGGGGTTTGTCAACCGGCTTCTGAAGATTAATTTCAACCAGCTTACACCCACAAACAACCACGTGCTTCTTCTGCCTTAGGGCACCCACTAGCTTCCGAATGCAACTCCACTATCTTCCCCCCACCAATGTCTGCCACCTTCCCCTAGGCCTGGGTCCCCTCGCTAGGCACCAGCCGTGCTCCCGCTCCACAATTGAACTTGCCTTGTTATCGCTCCGCAGCCAGAAGACCGCCTGCCTTTGTCCATCTGCCAGCTCACCTTCTCCACCAGGAAAGAGTCTGGGCAATGGTGGACATCACAGCTGTTGCTCGCTGTGTCCTGTAGGGGAAGAGGGAAAGGCCCACTCAGTTGCCATGGTAACACAGGTGTCTCATGCCCACAGCTGTGGATGCATTATCATCATCTCCTCAGACCTCACAAATGGTGGCTCCACCTCAGCAGGGATTAATTTGAGTGCTTGTTTATCATTAAAAATATTTATAGAGCAGCCTTCTTCAGTTTGATACCAGGGAGGAGTGCACCATAAAAGTGCTGTAGGGAACCTCCCCCCACCCCCCAAAAAACAAAGCTGCATTTCCCTGTGGGGAGCACTGTGGCGTTTTTTAATGTAACTGACTTGCATAGGTTTGCATATTAAGAGACATACGGTAGAATGTTATGGAGGGAGATATTTGAAAGATAGGAGTTAAAGTGAGTGTGGTGGGCAGGGGCATAGAATGCTGGTATGTGGCAGGTGCTGATTGGCTGAGGGTGAAGTGTGACAGTTAGAACAGGTGTGTGAGAAGGAAAATGGCAGGGTGGAGGGAGGGAGAAGGAGAAGAGTGGCTGGTGTGGATACTAAGGAGCAGTGGGTAGAGTAGGCAGGAATAGGATTTGCATTAGAAATAGAGCTTTAGGCACATGTTATGAAAGCCAAAATATCCAAACAGTGTTACTGAAAACAAAAAATATAATAACTTGCTATATTCAGCTTTTACTTTATTTTTTAAAATTTAATTTCTATACTGCCCTTCACTTGAACTTCACAGGGTGGATTACAATGTAAAAACACAAAAATAGATACCATAATAAACAAAAACAATAATCCAACCCACCCACAGTTTAAAAGGCCATAGGTAAAAGGTAAAGGGACCCCTGACCATTAGGTCCAGTCATGGCCGACTCTGGCGTTTCGGCGCTTATCTTGCTTTACTGGCCGAGGGAGCCGGAGTACAGCTTCTGGGTCATGTGGCCAGCATGACTAAGCTGCTTCTGGCGAACCAGAGCAGTGCATGGAAACGCCGTTTACCTTCCCGCCGGAGTGGTACCTGTTTATCTACTTGCACTTTGATGTGCTTTCGAACTGCTAGGTTGGCAGGAGCTGGGACCGAGCAATGGGAGCTCACCCCGTCACAGTGATTCGAACCACCGACCTTCTGATTGACAAGTCCTAGGCTCTATGGTTTAACCCACAGCGCCACCAGCATCCCTTTAAAAGGCCATAGAATGTTTAATTAGCCACAGGCCCAGAAGAATAAGGGATGCGGGTGGCGCTGTGGGTAAAACCTCAGCGCCTAAGACTTGCTGATCGTATGGTTGGCGGTTCAAATCCCCGCGGCGGGGTGAGCTCCGGTCGTTCGGTCCCAGCTCCTGCCCACCTGGCAGTTCGAAAGCACCCTTAAGTGCAAGTAGATAAATAGGTACCGCTTTATAGCGGGAAGGTAAACGGCGTTTCCGTGTGCTGCGCTGGTGCAGGCTCACCAGAGCAGCTTCGTCATGCTGGCCACGTGACCCGGAAGTGTCTTCGGACAGCACTGGCCCCCGGCCTCTTAAGTGCTGTTGGTCCAGAGTCGGTCACGACTGGCCCATACGGGCAGGGGTACCTTTACCTTTTACCAGAAGAATTATATAGGGTTGCTGTATTTCAATCCAGACAGAAAAGTTGTTGAGTTTTTTCTAGGTTTTTGCAAAAAAGTTTTTGAGCTGTTTTTAAGGGAAATCGCCAGAAATGACACTGCCAACATGGGTTTCCAGATGGTTAATTGCTGGCTATGTCTGGGAAATTCCAGATGTATGGCAATCGTAGATATAACCACAGAATTGTAACGTTGGAAGGGACCACAAGGGTCATCTAGTCCCACCACTTACAATGTAGGAATCTTTTGGCCAACGCAGGGCTTGAACCCACAACCCTGAGATTAAGAGTCTCTTGATTTACCAACTGAATTATCCAGATAAATGTTTTTGCCCAATGACTAAAGAAGTGTAATAAAGGCACCAGGCAAGCCTCCCTGGGGAGAGCATTTCACAAGCGGGGAGCCACCACAGAAAAGGCCTATTGTTGTGTTGCCACCCTCTGGAGCTGTTGCAGAGGAGGTGCATGAAAAAAAGGCCTCCAATGATGATTTCAGGGTCTGGGTCAGTTCATAAGGGGGGGTTAAAGAACAACTCATTAGATGAGTTAGTGGTGGTGTGTAGAGTAAATTTAAAGGACCTGACCCATACAACCTGGCCTGGACCAGGTTGAATCAAAAACATGATTCTTTCTGCTCCCCTACTTGGTCTCTTGCTCTGCTCAGATTAGTTGTCTCCACTAGCTGATGTACTTAGTTGTTTTGCTAGCTCATGACTGAGATTTGCAGGTTGCACCAAATTCCGTTTAGTCAGAAGTGAGTCTCACTAAAAACAAGAGGACTTTTTCAAAGCAAACATGGTGGTTGCCATGCAGGCACCTGTGTTAAATCAAAGCCCCACTCCCAAGGTCTTAAAGCAGATCTATTTTGCGGATTAGGCTGCCCAGTTTCAAATAGCCAGGAGACAAGATTCAGACATCTATGTTACAACAGATGTCATCAGTAGCTCCTCAGATTTCTTTATTTCTGCTGAACAATTTAGTAGGAGGTGAGAGGTTAACTGAGAATCATGTCTTTCTTATACGCAAGCCAGAAAGAAATGGCATGACCCACATAAGGCTAAGCACTCTGAAGTCTCATTAATGGAGAATTAGCCTGCAATCTTATATCTACCTACCTTGGAGTAAGTCTCATTGAACTCAAAGGGTAGAAATGTATGGGATTGGACTGTCAATGACATTTTTTTTAAAAAAAAATAATATAATCATCACCATCCCATTTATTACCTGCGCCTCACTAGCAGGTCACAGGGTAGGTTGCAGCAATATTAAAAAAAACAGCCTTAAAACAGTTTTAAAACAATCTACAGTCACAGCCTGCCCTCTCCCAAGCCAATCTCACAAACTACTCTGCTAATCTTAACATCCGAGAAGGAAGCAGTCATTCAGCTATTTAGTGTCTAAGTAATTTAGGGTTTTAACCACTAGCATGAGCACCTTCAGCTGAGCAAGGAAATCAGCTGGCCAGTGGCGTAGCGTGGGTTGTCAGCACCCGGGGCAAGGCAAGTAATTTGCGCCCCCTAACCAATGGATTTTAGCACTGCGAGTGCGAGCCCCCCTGCACCCCCCACGCTACGCCACTGCAGCTGGCAAATGATGCAGTTGTATTAAAACAGGGGTTATAGGAGTCCTAATTGAAACCCCAGCCTGTAATCTGGGCATTGCATTTTTGACCAGTTGAAGTTGCTGAGTCATCCTCAAGGCACACAGAGAGGATAGCAATAATCTAGTTACCACAGCATGCAATACCATAGCCAAGTCATCTTTGCTCAAAGGGTCTAGAACTAGTGAACTAGCTGGAGCTGGGGAAAAGCACTAGTAGCCACCAAGGCAGCCTCAGTATCAAGTGCCAAAGGTATTTAACACTCTCGTGAAAAATCAAAAGAGCTTGAAAGTCCTTGACTGTGGGTGGATTAAGCCCATGGTACAGTGGTACCTCGGGTTACAGACGCTTCAGGTTACACACTCTGCTCACCCAGAAATAGTACCTAGGGTTAAGAACTTTGCTTCAGGATAAGAACAGAAATTGTGTGGCAGCAGCGCGGCAGCAGCAGGAGGCCCCATTAGGTAAAGTGGTACCTCAGGTTAAGAACAGTTTCAGGTTAAGAACGGACCTCCAGAACGAATTAAGTTCTTAACCCGAGGTACCACTGTACTTTACATCTTAGTACCTGTGAGTGGGTGCAAAAAGGAATTATGGGTAAAATGCATACTAATGAAGTGATCTCATCTGTCAGCGTTTTCATTATTGGCTCCCAAATTTCCATGAAGTTGTGGGGGGTATCTTACCTCCCTTCCTCTTGAGCAAAGTTTCTTGAGCTTTTGCTTCAACTTTCCTCTCTCACCTATCCCAGTCCTACCACTCAGCTGTAAAAATATCCCCTACTGTAACAGAGACCTGGAGCCCCCAGTGGACACCAACAGATGTCTTGATGGGTGATGAAAGCTGGGTCTGTGGCGCTGCCAGTGGAAATTGGCTCAGGTGGCGGATGCCGTCATCCATCAGGGCTCTGATAGCTACTTGGTCATTGGCAAGAAGCCATGGGCTTCATGCAACCAGAAGTGTAATCTGAAGCTCCCTTTGGGGGGGGGGGCGGTTGGACTGGGACTCTTTCATCACTCTGTGCAGTGATCCGGCCGGCTGCTCCAGTCACATGAAGGCTGTTGCCAGCAGAGTGGATCCCAGGCCAGGAAGCATTTTCCTCATCCCTTTGCTCACATACTGAGACAGGATTTTAGATTTTCAGGCTCCTCACTTGGATGTTGTAACAAGCTCCATTGATTTCTTATGGGAGTTGCTTTCAATTGATTCTTGTTAGGACCACAGCTTTCAAAACAACCATAACCAACTTCCAGTTTCTGAAGAAGGACAGGGGGACAGTCTCTCATCTCTCCCACTCTTTGGGCTCAGACCCAAAGCCACTGCACCATATTCCACCCACCCCTTTTGCTCTTATGTTTGTTCTCGGCACACTGAAATGTTCCATGAGTTTTGGGCTACAGTTCTGAGCAAACTGACTTCTAAAAAAATATGTTTAGCCTTGGGCTGCCAAGTTCATAAAAAACCCAAAACACAACTCTGAATAAACGTCATTCGCCTTTGGCAAAAGTCACGATCAATGGGAATTTAACATTTCATTGTACCCTTGCTGTATAATTTAAAAATTCAATCCTTTTGTGATTGTTATAAGGAATAACCCTGTTATAAAAGCTTTGGACATGCATTTATGTATTAATTTAAAAAATTATCACCCGCTTTCTGATTAAAAGTCTCCCAGGCAGCTAACCAAACAATGGTATAAAATCATATTGAAAGATATCAAAAGAGACATGTCAAAAACAGCAAGAGGTTGGGGAAGGCCTGCTTAGTGGCTCAATGCCAATAAGGAAGGAGCCTTGGGCACTTACCTAGAGAGAACAATGAGAGTGCTTATAGGATCTGAAAAAGCAGATACCATAATGTAAAAAGAAATATGTTTTCTTAGGGAAACATGTACCAAGACATTCAGAGCCATTTGCCTTTAAACAGGGAGGGGATACCCCCAAAAGCTGTATCTATAAAAAGAACTAAATGCTGGAAACATTCTTGGGAAAACAGCTGCAAGCCATACTAACAGGTAACCCATTCCGCAGTTGTAGCTGCTACTGGCACAATGAGTCAGGACACTAGAGTCTTGCCTTCCTGGCTCCGTTGGTGCACCTAGGTTAGGTTAATATGGCTGTTGCTCACCCATCTGTGCTGAACCCTGAAGTCTTGTGCACCCTTCCTTGTCTTTTCTATAAAAAAAGAAACCTCCTAAGAGAAAGTGGAACTGGAACTTTTTGCTTTTCCTATTGAAAGAAGTTGCTGCTGGATCAAAGAGCCTGTTTTTCTTATAAAGTTTATATTTACAGGTGACTTCATCCAATTGTTTCTCTCCATTCCCCCAGGTTTCCAATACTGTATACCCATCATATCTATGCTCTTCTTTAAAACCAAGTAGACCATTTCCCCCTATAGATAACAAACAAATTAAAACAGGACTCCTTCAAATAGAGGACTATCCCTTGCAAAGGAGGACATATGGTCACTCTATGCAGAATTTTGATGCCTATAGTTGATGCTTTCCTACCAAAATAGGCTGCCTTATGTATTGCCACCGAGTACTGACAGTTTGAAAGAGATTTCCATATCACAGTACATGGCTAATAGACCCCTCCTTGGGAATGTGCAAATGATGATGATGATGATGATAATAATAATAATAATAATAATAATAATAATAATAATAATAATAATACTTTATTATTTATACCCTGCCCATATTCCCCAGCCCCTCTGGGAGGTTCCCAACAGATATTAAACAGAATAAAACATCAAACATCAAACATCAAACATTAAAAACTTCCCTAAACAGGGCTGCCTTCAGATGTCTTCTAAAAGTCAGATAGTTGTTTATTTCCTTGACATCTGATGGGAGGGCATTCCACAGGGCGGGTGCCACCACTGAGAAGCCCCTCTGCCTGGTTCCCTGTAACTTCACTTCTCGCAGTGAGGGAGCTGCCAGAATCCAATAGTTCTGGATTGTTGCCAGTTTCCCCATAAGACCTTTTTCTCATAGCTCAGGAGCTCAAGTTCAGCTGCAGAAGCCCATAAGCAATCAAAGAAAGGTTGTGTGATCTTGTACTTTAAAAACTACTAATACTGATGTTTCCTAAAGTAAATGTATTGAAGGATAACTACTTCCCCATTTATTCTCGCAGTAGATCACTGACATTTCCATTCGACTGAAAGGAAATTGAGGACCAGCTCCAGAGTCAGATCAGGAAAATATATGAGTGAGCAGAGACTTGAATTCATGCCTAGGTAAGGTAGTGGTTCCCCTTTTGCCACAGAGAGCTGCTTTTGTGGGTGGTACTTGGGAGAGTGCCATCCACTTTCTACTCCCTGCCTGTCCTTTTCTGTGCCACATGAATCCAGTCACCCACTGCAGCCTGCTAAAATTACCCTGAGGGTCTCAGAGCCTTTTCTGATCCACAGATGAGTGTCTTCCATTCTAATCCTTTGTTCCCTCCTCATAACCATGAGGTTACTTCTGATGGCCACAATAAGAGGGTACCCAGGCCTTTCCCAATTAGTGGTGAACCATCTGGCGTGCCCCCAGTACCTCCATATGCTTATAAGTATATGGATCTGCTCGCTCTCTCTCTTTAACGCAGTACCTCAATTTGGTTTTATTTCATTTGCGCTTCCACAGCCCACTTGGCATAGCACACCACAAGCAACTGCAAACTTGAGCAATAATAATAATAATAAATCCTTGCATTGGATTGCTCCTTCCCGTGCTGCCTGCCACATGACTCCCATCAATTTCTGTCAGGGCAATCAGCCAAGCCAACTTTTCGCTAGCTGCTGATGGCAAATTTAGCAGCTGAGTGAGTCTCTCTCTTTCTCTCCTTCTCCTTCCCTGTTCCTGTTGGACCAAGAAAGGAATTAGGTCTTCTTGCCACCTAGAAGGAGGCCATTTCTCATAGTCTGCTTCTTGATGATGGAAGGCATCAACGATATAATGTAACAGCTGTTTTCAGACATCACACCAATTACTGTCTGGTATCCTAGTGGCACCATTTATGTTGGCAAATAAATGGTGGCAGTTTGCAATGGACGTTTCATGGACATCTGTCTATGAAACAATATCCCAGAAGACACTAAGGACAGAGGGGAGAGTTTAATTCAGTGCACATTTAAAGGCAAATCTGTCTAATATGAACTTCCCAAATCAATATTTGGACTGAAATACAGCCATCCTTCAAAATTCTCGCTTCTACAAATTTTGTGATGTAGCTCTCCAACCAAACAAAACTGCATATACTACTGGAATGTGTGCAATAATGCATTTATTGATGGAAACAACATGCAAAAATGTTGCATTAAACTGTGCTTGTTAGGAGAACTTTACACTAAAATACTGATGATTTTCATGACAACTTCAAAAACAATTTTGCAAATTGATGCGGAAATGTGGAGAACTGAATTTAAGATTTGAAAAATGAGAGACTGAGAGAAACCAAAAGTGGCAGATTTTCCCATCCCTAGAAGATACCAGGACAGTTTTGCACAGAGCTATAGGGAAGCTGCCACATGTAGTCAGAGGTAGTGACTGCATTGTGAGCAATAACACTAAGTTCAGAATCTTAGGAATTCAAGAGTGGGGAGCAGCTGGGCAAAAGACCTGGAAGCTTTTGGGCAGAAGTCTTGAGGGTTAGCCCTCCTTTCTCCAGTTCTGCTGGATTTCACCCTAAACATTACTGGGAATGTATGGCTACTGCCCATTCTCATTTTCCCAAAAGGAACTTGCAGTTACCTCTAGTGAAAGCGATTCATGCTTTGACAACATCTTGCTCAACATGTCTCCACTCCCACTCTGGTTCACTGAGTGCTTGCAGTAAGCAGAGAAATGCTGAGTACAATGACATGGAGGCCACACATTTCTTTCTTTAGATGTTACAGGAAAAATACTTGGGGGGGAATGTGGATTGGGGGTAGACAAGTATCTCCCATAACATCTATTCTGTTAGGTTTGGTAGACATTTCTGGGCAGAGTCTGGACCATTCTCATCATGTGGAGCCAAATTTGAGATTGTCTTCCATGGAAAGCCATAAGTAGTTGTTAGGAGAAGTCCAGGCTCTTCTCACAAAAGGCTGATTTTATTTTACCCCCCATCCCGGGTCTTGGAGCATCAAGCCTGGTGGGAGCCTCAAGGCATTTCTGCTACTTGGGTCCAAGTTACAGCTGAGACAGCATCACATCCTATACTGTGCACAGATCCATTTGACTTACATCCTCATGTTACATTTGGACTAGTGCTGTGCTGAAATTAGTCCCTTGGTTTCTTGAAAGTGTTCTTCCTTTGCAAAAGAGGCTTCCATTTCTCTGCCTCACTCATAGGATGTTTTATAATTTATTTATAGTTTTGGTGAGTGCCGGGTTGCACACAGCGTTCGAAACGCCCATTGTTCTAAGCACGTTTTGCGACAGGGAATTTCATTAATGCAAGCAGTTTCTGAGCTCTGGGCACAGTATTGTGCCTAAGATTTCAAATTAAAACTGTCACTGCCGGAAGGAAAGGGGGACCTTTTTTCTGTCTCCCCACTTCCAGCCACTCTCTGAAGACTGGAGAAGGTACCCTCTTAAGAATATTAGGGGGGCAGACAGGGGAAGCATGGCTTTGCTTTTGCAGTCTTCAGATAGGACTAGACCATATGAAAAATGCACATAAGATTTTAGCTGCAGTTCATTCATTTTCAGCTTTGTATTCTTTTATAAAAAAACATGCCTAGACACTCCGTTGCAGTGCCCATAACCTAGGTTTAAGGTGCCATTTATTTCCTAGCTTTCATATCTCAGTTTCTAACACTGGTTGCACATACCTTATTGTTATGAGATAGCCCAGGTTTCTATATGCGCTTTTCTTTTCTTTATGAATCTTTCCAGCTCTCTGCAGCCTCCCCAGTGGGTGCTTTCTGTTCTGAAAAAACTCCAAGGGCATGCTCACTGATTTTGTTTATAAGGGGAATTCTTTCTTTTACCTTTCGGCACTGTTTTGTTTTAAAATAAAATAAAAATATTCTTCTTTTTAAAAAATAGCACAGCCTGACAGCACTCAGGTACATGATATGCAGCCTCCTCTTCTTACCAACTGACAGGAAATCTAGCTGAGGACATTGTGGAGTTTTCAGGAAGCAGTGCACCTTTGGAAAGCCAAAAAACGCTGACCAACTGGCTGGTAGTTAGAAGGACAAAAACCATAGTGGAGGTGTCTGCTCTCCACTAAGTGGGCTGCAAGCAGAACCCTGAAGGGGAGAGACATGCTTGATTTGTGTTTGAATCCAAGACTGTGGCTATGGAAGGAGCAATGCCTTTTGGCGCTTTTAATATCGTGAACCCCTCCATTGTAGACTCAGGTTGTATATATGTGTAAATAAACCATATATCCAGAAGATACCACAGTCTCCGCCGTCCCTCATTCCAAGGAAATCAAACCCTGGGTAAGCCTGGAACCTCAGGAGTCTTGCACTGCTCGAGTCTTGCACAAAATCCCTTGGCCACCTCAGAGTACGGTAAGCACAATAAACATTCTGCACCCAACCCGTAAGAATTTCACCAAATCCCCCCTCCCCTTTGATATTTTTCAAATGCAATTACTTTTCTCATCAATTGATGGAAGATGGTGGAGAGTGGGGGAAGGCAGAAGAAATTTTTGGCAAAGCACTAATTGGGACATACAGGCTTGTTTCTTCAGTGGCTCTGTAGCATCTATCCTTTGAAGCAGGTGAGAAAAATCCACTCTCCCACTTTGGGTTCCAGTGAAACATGTGAGCAGAGGCGCTTGTCAAGGCTGTGGTGGGAACCAGCTGCTACTGTTTTTAAGCACATGCTGAAATGGAAACCCTGGTTCCAAGTGCTCCCCATTTCCCTCCTCCATTCCAAGTCCAGATGGTTGCAGCCCAGCTGTAGCCCTGAGTTCTCTGCTTCTTAATGCAAACAGTAACATCTGCCCAGACATTGAGACTGGATGGATGGAGTGGAAGCACAAGGGGGGGGGGAGAGGTTGGAAAGAGGACACGTAAAACACTGCATGTGAAAAATGTAGCCCTTTTGCACAATTTAAGATGAAGCAGTCACTACCCGGCCCTGGAGTTTCTCTCTCTGGTAGGCCAACTGAGCAGTGAATTTAGCCGCAGCACAATGTGTCTGGAAGAAAGAGCCTGAAATCAACCCTAAGTGCTGCTGCTGTTCCTTTATTAGAATCTAAGAGATGAAGGGAGGGTTGCCTGGAAAAAACAGTAATCTTCACACCAGCCCCGACAGTGATGATTTGGTGACCACACGATTCCACATGTCTCAGAAAGAAGGGAGCCAGAGGAGGACTTCACTCTCCATGATGTGGTATTATGACTGAGTTTCGTGATGGCGTTAGTACTGGGAAGTTCTGTGACTATTGAAAACTTGAGAGAAAGGGAGAGGGAAAGGAAGAAATAGTGGAGGAACCCACCGCCGCCCCAGAATGAACAGTTGCTGTAAGTTTGTTGTACGTGACAAGCAGGGGGATGGATGTCTGTGTACGCCTGCAGTCCCCAGATGTCCTCTCACCACATGATTATCCTCCCCAAGGCTGTGGTAGGGAAGGGGGATCAGAGCAACCTATATTTGGATGGGGGATGTTGAAAGCCTTGTTCTTTACAGGCCTGCCTTGGGTTGGGTGGAGGGGGGGAGTGTTTTTTTGTGGCCAGATCCAAGGCAAGATGGTTCCAATCACTGGCACTGCCCTAGCAGCAAAGGTGCTGATCCACAAAGCAAGCTCACCCTGTGGGTATTACTGCTGGAATTGCAACTCTACTGGTAGTAGTTAATTATTCCACTGCAGGGCTTAGAAAACATAACATACTAGGAATACATTATAGAAGAAGAATCATGTTAACATGTCATAATAGAAGGCAAAGGAAGCCTGTGGCACAGTAAGAATTGTGGGGGCTTATAGGTTGGTTGGTGCTAGCATTTGGTCATTGCAGGTATGTTAGCAGAGGAACAAAATTGCAATGGACTCTCCACCAATTTTAGAGGGGAAATATAGCAGTTGTGTGCTTCTCATGGACATTGGATTGTCCACTGTGATGACAAGTGCTGGACTAGATAGGCTCCTGGGTTGATCCAGCAGGGCTCATCTTACCTGTGTACACCCAGCTTTGTACTATCTACACTAGTTGACGTGATATACCTGTAGTTGTGTACGTTGAAAAGGGACACTTCTCAGCATGCTGTTTCTAATTCTTTTTAAATCAGTTCGTTAAACCAGTTCTTTAAGTTACACTGAAACACTCTATAGTACATTATTACTGTGAGAACCATTTTAAAATGAAATACTAAAAATGATGTTGGCAGTAATTAAAAACTCGGCAAAAACAAAGCCAAACACCATGCTGCTAAGATGTCACTGAGTGATACGAGATGTTTTTAAAACCAGCATTTAGATTTGTGCTCACATGCCTTTTTATTCAAGAGCTGTTGCATAGGTACTTCAGTATACAGTGGTACCTCAGGTTAAGTACGTAATTCACTCCGGAGGTCCGTTCTTAACCTGAAACTGTTCTTAACCTGAAGCACCACTTTAGCTAATGGGGCCTCCTGCTGTTGCTGCGCCGCTGGAGCACGATTTCTGTTCTCATCCTGAAGCAAAGTTCTTAACCTGAGGTACTATTTCTGTGTCAGCGGAGTCTGTAACCTGAAGTGTATGTAACCTGAAGCGTATGTAACCCAAGGTGCCACTGTATATTTTTTAACGGTCCTAGCAAAAATTAAAAGATGAGCTTTAAAAAGTACACTGAAAAATGGTGCTGATAAGTCAAGATGTGTTCCACTATGCTTACTGCCAGATGTCACTTAGCACTCTACTTCCAAGATTCTTTAATGCAATTTTTAAAATAATAATAATAATAATAATAATAATAACTCTGCATATACATCTGATGCTATCTCCTGTCTGACTAGTATTGGGCAGGGGGTGAGGGCAGAGATCTTCTTCTTTAGAAGCATCCCTTCATTTTTTTGTATTTTGTTTGTAGGAGAGGAACATGTAGGGGACAACATTATAAATGTCTATATCCATGTCACAGTTAACCACAAATAACAACAAACTTTTCCATCACCAGGGCCCCTCTTAGAGCTACACCATTGGTTGGAGGAACTCAAAACATATTTCATTGAGTCAGGGACATGGAACAGTCATGCACATAAGCTACACAGGCCTAAAACAATATAACAGCAATAGTAATTCATGCAAAATCTTTTGGTTGGCAAGAATGCATTTGCTAAGAGTCTCACAAACTTGATTAGGAGAGCTTTAAAGTAGATCCTGGGGGGAGGGAGACAACATTACAGTTGATAGAAGAACACCTGATACTGGGAATAATAGCTTCATTAATGCACAGGAAAATGAGGTGGTGCTCCAAAAACCTGCTAAAGGGCAAGAAACTACAATAAGGAAATAGCTGGAGGGAATGACTCATGGTTTCAGTTGTCTCTACACAAATGCACAGAGTATGGGAAACAAGCAAGACAAATTGGAGCTTTAAATCCAGCATAGCAAATAGATGTTCTTGGGCGACAACTCCCATCAGCCCCAGCCAATGTAGCCAGTAGTCAGAAATAATGGGAGCTGTAGTCCAAAACATCTAGAGTGCACAAGATTGGGCACAGCAGATCTATGCCCACTGCTGAAGGTCAAGCCAAGACCCAACAGCCCTGCTCACTGACAGAAGCCTCTTTGATTCAGCAAAGGTTTCCCTGAGTGGAAAGGGGGGTGGGAAAGACAATTTTTGCTGATAACTCTGCAGCCCCCTGTGTATCCCTAAATCTGCTCCAGGAGGGTTGCAGGGACCCTTTGGAGCAGAATAGGAAGCAACATGCTGGTGAAGGGAACTGCAGGATTAAGACCGAATTTGAAGAAAAGAAAAGAAAAGAAAAGGCCATGTTATTTGTGGTACATAAAACATGACTGCATTGCTTGTGCTGGGCCAGCAGAGGCAGCTGCCATGTGGCTTGGATAGCTAGCATAAGATGAAGTTGTGGCTGCCTGTGGACTGCTCTGATTTCTTGTGTTCTGGATGCACACACCTTTAAAATCACTGTGCAGACCTCCACTACCCTTCCATGTCCATGTTTCTGGCTTTTGGTTTTGGCCAGTGATGTCACCTCACACTCTTTCCATCACAATAATTGCTGCCTCCCTGCCTTTCTTGATTTGGAGTCATCTGTGCATGAATGAATAGGCATCCTTATTCCTGTTTTCGTCGGTCAACTGTTTTCTTCTTCAGCTCTTGTGACTGCTTTCTCTTCCTGGTTCTCAGACTTCAGCTCATTTTGCTCTTGGCTTGATGAAAAGGAAACACAGCTCTTCAAGGGATGGGCTTGAGTTGTAAAATTCCTATCTGTGGCCAAAAAGCATTTCCAAAACTATGGATTGGTTGAGTTCCCAAACACCAATGCAAATATTATTTCACAATTTAGAAATACAATAACATAACAAAAAAAATCTATCTGTAGTGAATTAGGGACCAAAGGCCTTGAAAGCAGTGAAACACTAACTGAATCTCCTTTTTGCCCCTGTCAAACAGATTATTAGGAGGACAAGAGAAGGAGGTGCATCTCTTCATTCATTTAAACTACTCACCCACTCAAGGAGAAATTTGGGGTGCTTAGAGCACTTTGACTTGTTGAGTATATGACTAGGACATTCTCTTGTGCCTGTAGTGGGGATGGATCTCACTTTCTCATTTTTCCAATCTTAAAATCAGTTTTTAATATTTCTGTATAAATGGTATAAATAGTTAGTGACCTTTAAAAAAACATCTTAAATGTACATCTGCTCTAATATACATATATGTGCCTGTAATTTTGCCTAATATAAACATTTCCCCCTAAAATAATATAGGTTATTTCCCCTAAACTTATGCATTCTTGTATGCTATTTTAACAAACATATGCATTTCTTTTTGTCCCTAATGGTGGGGCAAACATGCACGAGAGCAGATTCCTAGGTGCAAATTTGCTTTAAGCTGCTTCTCAAGAAATGGGCATATCAAAATCTCTTGTTCCTGCCTGCTGCCAGTTCCCCACTGCAGTTCATCCACTGCATCATTCACATCAGTTGGGGTTTCCATAGGTATGCTTTCCCTCTCAAAGACATATCCAGAACATAGGATGCTGCCTTATACTGAATCAGTCCATCTAGTTCAGTATTGTGTACACTGACTGACAGCAACTGTTCAGAGAGTTCTTCAGATAGGAGTCTTTCCTTGAGGTGCTGGAGATTGAACTTGATGCAAAACAAATGTTCTGCCACTGAGCTATGACCTTTCCCAAGAGAACCTTGGAACCCCTGGGGAAAGTTCAGCCCCCCTGCCTACCTGCTGCTCTGACCCCTTTCAACCCAACTTTCCAGAGCAGAAGCATGTCGTTCCAACCTAAAATACCAAATCTATTCCAAATATACAACCAGGGGGAACAGATAGGTGAGTTAATCTCAGCTGGGGCAAGAGAGCAGTGAGCTAATTTGTTCTGGAAGTAACAGTAGACACTCTGCTGCACGTGCTGCTGCAGTGGCCAGTTGGGAAAATAAAAAGCAAGCCTCCAACCTCTATAAAATCCTAAATTGGGGTCATTCCCTTTTTAGACGGCCACACTGGAAGATAAAGCACATGTGGCGCTCACTTGCCAAAAGGATTTTATAAGAATGCAGCAGGAACAGACAATTGTCTAATGGGCAACAGATGGTCAATTTTATTCTAAAAGCTGCTTTAACAGCATTCCAGTCTAAGCTGTATTTATTAAGTAATATAGAGTTTGTATAGTTTTCTTTTTCAGGAAAACAACAACACTATGAGATGCCCAGAAGAGGGGACATCAGGGTTTCACTGCCACTAGTACCTTTTACCAAATGGAATCTGTAGAGAAAAAACGTGTCTTTTAGCTTCCTTTCTGTTCAGTGCCAGCAGCTGTATATTTTTCTCTCACAGGCCTGGGCTGAGCCATGTGTGCATTTGCTTTCTGAAACCCCGCCAACATTTAATCCCCTCCCCCAATAATTCTTCACATCCTGTCCCCTGCTTATCTTCCCATGGAGCACACGTTCAGTGTTGAAGGGGACATCCCCTTCAGCAATAGAGTTCATTGTCTCCTGAATCTGTGGGCAAAGGATGGAAAATGAGGTGTGTGTCTAAAGTAAGCATTAGAATGATGTTGTCCAGAGCCAGCCTAGTTCCCTATACATTTTTTTTATATAAGCAACAATAACCATTCTGCCAACCTCTTGGTTACTAGAGTTGCAAACATTTTATAGGCAAGTTCCTAAAAATCATTGTGTTTAAAGCTGGGTCAATACCACACCTAAAAATATTCCTCCGCTACAAAAAACAGGGACTGGTTGGGGGCTACTCTTTTGATGGTGGTGATGTGGGTAATTGCACCAAACTTTCTGAGAAGGTAACTTACCTTACTGAGTCCCACCAAGCCATGCAGCTGGTGGGAAGCTGTGGAGAAAATCTCCCATTGACTGCACTTTGTGAAATATAGTCATACCTCGGGATACAGCCACTTCAGGTTGTGTTTTTTTGGGTTGCGGACTGCCGAAACCTGGAAGTACCGCAATGGGTTACTACCGGGCTTCAGCAGTCGCGCATGCACAGAAGTGCCAAATTGCAACCCGCGTGTATGCAGACGTGGGTTGTGAACGCTGCGGGTTGCAAACATGCATCCCACACAGATCACATTCGCAACCCGAGCTTCCACTGTATCTTGGACGCAATGCAAAAGTGTTACAATGTGGCGTCACTTCCAAGGCATTGCACAAAGCACAGCTAGCAGGAAGCAGCAAAGAGAGCCTTGTTGTGTTGCTTGAAGGGGCATGTTATTTTTTTATGGTAAAAAAGCGTGGGGGAACACTTGCACCACCTCCTTGTAAGATCGGGATGGGGAAGAAATTTAATTCCATTCACATTTAAAGGCAAATCTACCTAATCTGCACTTTTCAAAACAACGCACAAGCTGAAATGCAGCCATCCTTCAAAATTCACACTTTGTCCAAATTTTTGCAGTACTGTCTTCCAGCTAAATAATATGGGCAAAAATAAATATGCTATGGTAGAAATGTGGATAAAACTGCACATATTAGCAAAACTAATAGACAGAAACATGTTACATTAAGGAAAACTGATCTGCAAAAATGTGTATGCTTAGGCAACATTGCATACAAAATTAGGTGACATTTGCCCTAAAATGCTGGTGAATTTCCATGAGGACTTTTTTTTTTAAGGAATGAATTTACAATGTGATGTGGAAACATGCAGCTTAAAATTGGAAAAATGAGAAATGGAGAGAAACTGAAATGGACGGATTTATCCATCCCTATTATGAGTGTGCCACAGGTGAATTCTCATCCCTCTGATTGGTTCTTTGTCTCTAAAATGGGAATGATAGGCATCTAGGTTGCAGAGCTGTTTTGAGATCAAACAACGTATTGTGAAGCTCTTTGGTGCATTAAAAACAACAACACAGCACCATTCTTTCTGCAAAGTACAGGCAGTGGAAATAAATAGGAAAATGAACAGGAAAATATAGGCAAATGGGGCCAAGAGTCCCCAAAGAGAAAGGAGCTATAAAGAATGAATATATTTTGTTCACTGGCAGCTAACCTTTTGAGCAGCCATTTCTAAATTTTCTGTATATTTATATAGTCAAAAGGACTAGAAATTTACCAGCCACACAATATTTCTAATAATTATGGTAATGATGGTAATAAGTAAGACACACATCCCCAGGATCCTAACAAAATATTAGAAATTAATAGTATTAGAAAGCCAATCCTATGGAATTTATATTATATTAAGAACTGTCCTCCACCCTGCGCATGCTAAAGTCTAAAAGTATTTCTTACAATTCTTCTTAAGTCTCAACTAGGGACTCACAGCACTTTACACTGGGGTTTATTTTTACTTAGTCCCCCCCCCCACCTTTCATGTTTTTCCCCTGCCAAAGATTCTGGTAAACTTCAGATGAGATCTGGTCTTGATTTCCGCCACAGATTTTTGGAGAATGTTACGTAGAGGACATGATGGCTGCAATGGAGAAATATCAACCGTTGTTTATACATACCCATTCACTTTCTAAACAGCTGTGAATAAAAATACTTTCCCACTTGTTAGTGAGACAAGGGATGTGGGAATAGCTAGCTGGGGAATGACGTACTGATGCTCCCCGCCACCACACACCCCCAGCTTGGCTTCATGTGACTTTCCTGTAACCTAAATGTCACACTGCTAAGAAAAGGGCTGTGATGCAGAAGTTTCTGTTCCACAGGAGACAGGCTCATTGTTTCAGAGCAGCCTTTACCTACCTGGTGCCCTCCAGATGTTTTGGATTACAACTCCATCATTCCTAGCCACAGACCCTCCAAGTGTCCCTATTTTCCAGGGGTGTCCCTGATTTAGAGAAGCCATCCCAGTTTCTGATTTGATCCCAGAATGCCCCACTTTTCCTCAGGATGTCCCTGTTTTCATCGGAGAAATGTTGGAGGGTATGGAGTTATCCAACCCCTGAGCTGTCTGAAGGCAATCCTGTATAGGGAAGGGGTTTTTTATGTTCAATGTTTTATTATGTTTTTATATATGTTGGAAGATTCCCAGAGTGGTTGCAGCAACCCAGTAAGTTGCTTTGGGTATAAATAGTAAAATTATCATTATGGAATGGGACATCCCCATTTTCATTGGAGAAATGTTGGAGGGTAGGTAGCCAGCATGAAAAGGAGCTAGAAGACCCTTACCCCCCCCCCCACTAAATTTCAATGAGAATTTCTAAGCATGGTTAGGCAAAGCCCTGACAGTGTAGGCAATTTCCTTACCCAGAAGAACATCTACTCTGAAGAACATCTGGCCCTGTGGTGTGTACATCTGACCCAGTGTGGTGTAGTGGTTAAGAGCAGTATATTCGTAATCTGGGGAACCAGGTTCGCGTCTCCGCTCCTCCACATGCAGCTGCTGGGTGACCTTGGGCCAGTCACACTTCTCTGAAGTCTCTCAGCCCCACTCACCTCACAGAGCGTTTGTTGGGGGGGAGGAAGGGAAAGGAGAATGTTAGCCGCTTTGAGACTCCTTCGGGTAGTGATAAAGCAGGATATCAAATCCAAACTCTTCTCTTCTTCTCAGTGTGAGACAGAGGAGCAGACAGCAGAGGTCTGGCTTGGGCTGCTGCCATTTTAGCAGTAACAAATGAATTGATCTGAGGGGTGTGTGTGAGTAAGTGGGGCAGAAGAGTGATTAACAGGGAAAAGAAAGAGGGCAAGGGATGGCTCTGAAGATCAATATAAAATTTGGGTGTGGCTGGGTGAGCTGAAAGGGCAAATATGTGGGGGGCTGGGAAGACAAAGTTTGCCAGCTCTTGTGCCCAGTGCCAGAAGCAATTGCTTCAATTTGCCTAATGACAGAGTCAGCTCTGAGTTCAATGCCCACTACAGATGCCAGTGAAGCTTGTTGAATCAGGCCTGGAGATTCCTTAGGGGGCTCATAATGCTAACACCAAAGAAGAACCCAGCAGTGCACATCCTCCAAATTCTGATCTGGTTTAGATTCCAATTCAAATCAGAGAAAAATTCCCAGCTTACTCCCTTTCACTCAGCCAGCCCTATATCTCCAAAGCCCCTCTAAGACTTTTCTTGAGCACCCAAGGATGTCAAATGCAGACAAGGATCAGGGAGGGTTACAAAACTCCCACAATCCCTGGGTTGCTTTTACCACTGCACCTATGGAAGCTTATGAGGAGGCCCTCTGCAAAGAGTGGATCGCAGGTATAGTTTCTTTAATTCTCCCCATAATTCTATGTCTCTCTAGAGAGATAAAAAGGCTGCATCCATTAAAAAACCACAGCTGCACAGGTCCCTCTTGCCTCAACAAAGATGAAGTCTGTGTTTGTGAGTCACAAGTTGCGCAGGCCCAAGATGAAGAAAGAGAATGCTTTCACAGGGCCAGTCCAAGATATCTTGCTGTCTAAGGCAATCGACAAGATGACATCTCATTCCAGGCCAAACTGGGCTGGCTTCAGCAGTGATGATAGGATAGCCTCCTCTACTTCATCTTAATGCAGCAGCTTATGGGATCTAGAATAGGTCATGCAACATACACAACACCATCCTCTAGCAGAGGGGAATGGCCTTGGGGCTTAGAAAGAACAGCCAAAACACTGCTCCACAGCACCTGCCACCCTTGCCCTAATGGCAGGGCCAGCTATGTGTCTTCCTTGCGCCACAGGTTGGAATTACTACAAGAGCATTGGTGGCCTTTTGACCCTAGATGGTATTGCAATACTTTCCATTCCAAGCAAGTTATTTCAGCAATCCCAGTTTAAGGCTTTTTTCAGAGATTGTCACAGTGCAGAGGATTGTTCGTTTGGGTTCCAGAATAAGTTCATTTCCTCTGCTCCAGAGAAGTCCAGTCCACACCCTTTGACCATAATATTTCCGAGCTCAGCTGTGTCACAGGAAAGAAAAGACAAGCAAACAAACCTGATGTCTGAGCTTACTTGTTGGCTAGTTAAGACTTAAAAAAACAACCCCTCACAACTCTTAGTTAAAACCATCTGCTGGAATCTTCTGAGTAGTTTCTTTGACCAGGCACACTAGGAAGGGACAGTGAGCCCATCCCATGGCGTGCCCCCCCCCCCGACCAGCAGATGTTCTCATGGGCCGAAGAAATGGTTGGCAGAATTCAATTCACTGGAAAGATGTGGAGGAAACCAAAGACAGGAGAGAAGCATAATTCCTGCAGCTGCAAAGAGTGAGACAACAGCTGCAAACACAAGCAGTGTAAAATCTGTATTGGTAATCCTGCCACAATACAGCAGCAGAAGCCAGAGGTGAAAGACAAATGAGGCAAATGAAAATGGATGTAAACTGTGTGAGTGATTATATTTTATTCAGGGCAACTTTCTCCCCAGTGTCTATGCCTACTTAAGCTCCTCTTGCTATCTGAGTAATATTGGGGAAAAAGCATCTCACCTTGTTCTTCATCCATGTTTTACTTTAATTTTATGTGTACGAATGTATGAAAAGCCCTCCAGGATCAGACCAAAAGTTCATCTAGTCCAGCATTCTGTTCTCACGAAGGCCAAGCAGATGCTGATGCTGCTTGCTTGCTTGCTTGTTTTTATTTATATACTGCCCTTCCTCTTGACAAACACAACATAATAAGTGCAGCAATAGTACACAGTACTTGAAGGCACTTTGAAAGCAACACAACTAAAATAATAGCAGTATACAATGATTTGTTGGAAGTATATGAGATAGTTGAATAGGTGTACGATGTCATCGGTATAGAATTTTTAAGGAACATCTTCTCACATGTACAGATCCTAATTTGTAAGGTTTAGAATCCCAAAGTGTATTCCAGTTCTTTTCCTTTATATAAATATTCACATCCTTTTCTCAAGTGAAGTTTAAATCTGATAATGGGCTTGTTGTAATATCCTAAAGGTCATGATATATAGCTGATATGGGGACTCTGCCTCTCTGTCCTTTATTTAAGGACAGTTCATTTGGAATTGGTTAGAGGTCTTTGAATTATCTACTTTGATCAGAACAGAAATTAAGAAGGCCAGGTGGGTCTGCAATCCTCCTGTCTCTAGCTGGAAATCTGACTTGAGGGTTCTGCTGTGAAGAAATGTGGGTGTCAGGGGCAATAGTTGCTTTTTAAATGACAGCTAAAGAAATATTATTTTTACTAGGGGGTCCGCTCACCAATGCCACCTGCCCCTTTGTTAATCAGCTTCCCCCTACAGTTGGCCAAGCCTCTTCCCTTTACATCTCTCTCACACTTCATCTATCCCCTCACAGCTCACCACAACCTCCATCCTTTTTTAAAGGAGGGGGGAGATGCTTCACAGAGCTCAGTTCACAGTGCTGTGAAGTGTCATTCGCCCCTGCAGCCACATTTTATAAGGCAGGACCTTGTTAGCAGATCTTGCAGCTTGGATGAATTAGATTAGAATAATCATTTAGAGTTTCTGGAGTTTAAAGGCTTTATTCATGGAGATTAGAAAGTAGTAGACATTTAGTCTGGAGAGAAGAACAAACAAAGTGGCTTGGCTTTTAGGGGTGGGGTTAACTTAGACAAAGAGGCTTACAAAGGAGTGCTATCTAGATTGCTGGACAAACAATGCACTCATGTGGTTCAAAGCAACACATGCACTCACTACAAACTCAAGAGAAGGAAATATGTTTCCTTTACTAGCAGGCTAGCAGCCTGCTCTGTAAGCACCTCTCCTACTTTGTTAAACGCCTGCCACCAGTGCTGCTTCCTCACTCTCTTGTCTGCTGTATTTTTTGGTTTTTATGTATATAGGAGGAAATGACAGCATGAAAGGACAGTATATATAACAATGAAAACATCAAAACAGACAGTACAGAGCAAATGAAGCCAAGTTTATGAGTCTAAGACTTTGCAAGATCAGACATGGTTCCTAAATTTCAAACTTGGCCATTAATCTACTTCACAAAATGACCTGTGCTGGGTTCTTCACACATTATGAAAGGAAAACAAACTTTACCTTTGAGTGCTGCATATAATTGGAAGTTCCCTGAAGCATGTATCATACTGTACATGTGTTCCAAACTGCATCTTTTTAAATATTAATTTTGTGGTTTTGATGTGTACAATATGGGTACACGCTAAAAACGTAACACATGGAGCAGCCCTTAAACACAAAATCTTCTATTTAAACTTTACCCATGTTCTGCAGGCAATCTCTGTAATATGTAATAGCTAGAACAATATGTCCTTATAGAGAGCAGGCAAGTTGCATGGAGCATTTAGGAATAGTCACAGCTTGTACTGATGACTTTGGCAAGTCAGCCCGTGGACTGAAAGAGAGCAAGGTTCTACCAATGTACCCATGAAACTCAACCAACATGGGTGCATCCTGGTTTAAATACCTGGGCATTTCCTTCATCTTTTTCCAGTCAAACAAATCCCTGTATGTTTGGTTTCCACAAGTATGAGTCAAAGAAAATTAGTATTAGGAGCAAGTTACATTTTTATCATGCTCAGTTCCAGCTGATTCTAATCAAAAATGCACCCAAACTTCCCTTTGGAATTACTAGTGGCTTGCTACTGCTGGCCAATCCTAACTGCTACAGAACTTTCCAACTCCCCCTTTATATCCTTTCCATGTCAAAGAAATTATATATGACATCAAATAAATTATATATGACATCAAGTCACCACCCTTTCTTCTATAGCCAATTAGCATGCCAAAACTGGAATGGAAAAGGATGCCATTGAAAAGATAAACTGTGGATCAACAAAGGTCCTCAATGCCTGGCATATTCCATGGAGTTTCAGAACTGATATACAATACAGTGGAACCTCAGGTTAAGAACTTAATTCGTTCCGGAGGTCAGTTCTTAACCTGCAACTGTTCTTAACCTGAAGCACCACTTTAGCTAATGGGGCCTCCCGCTGCCACCGCGCGATTTCTGTTCTCATCCTGAAGCAAGGTTTTTAATTCAAGGTACTATTTCTGGGTAAGCGGAGTCTGTAACCTGAAGCGTTTGTAACCCGAGGTACCACTGTAATGGATTTTTTTTTTTTTCTGGACAGGTGAAAGAATAATCCTTCTGGAACTACTGAATCAAGTGTGAAATTACTTACAAAGCAACTTATTGCACAGAGTTACCTATACATTCACAATCCTCTGAAGTTCTTCTATTTATACTGCTTACAGATGTGACAAGGTAGAATGGCTGATTTAGACTTAAGAGGTTTCCTGAATGTGTCCCTTTATGATTCCAATCAATTTCCTAGCCTCACCTGCTTTTATTTGCATTTGACACGCTGTCTGTTTGACCAACAAATAATGTTCTGGACTCTCATCCTGTGACTTACTGTGTCCGACTGCACAATGTAAACAAGTTCAGATCTGTTGCTTGGACAGGGTGAATTAAACAGAGTCTGTGTATACAGGGGAATCCTCTCTGTGAAGCCTAGAATCAGCCTAGTGTAAAGAAGACTTTTGCTGGCTTGCTCACCTGGAAGCTGTGCAAACCAAAGTGAAGAAGAGGAACTGGTGGGCATCTAAGTAAGATGGTGCAGCTTTATCCTGCAGGGAATATCAGGCAGTTAGGCAACTCTGAATGGGACTTCACATCTCCAATTGGTTTAAAGCCATAGCCTCTTCCTGCCCCATGTCTCCTCAAATATTGGAGATCACCTGCTCTTAGTGACTGAATGGAGCCCATGGCTGCCTCTTTCCTGTACAAGAGGTCCCTCTGGAGAGGTGTGGCCAAAGTTGGAAACTGGCTTTCACATTAGGTGGGGGGGGGGGAGAGGAATAAATAAAATGAAAGGCAAGCTGTTCATTGCAAATGGATGAGAAACCTCTTGAACTTGCAGAGTGAATCTAAATATCAAGGGTAGGTTAATGGAGGTTTGATCACTACCACTTGCAGCCGAGCACAGTACCCAGATCACTTGCTTTAGCATGCTAAGATCATTGCAGGGGCCAGGAAAGAGCTGTTTCCCCCCTCCCTCCCTCTCTGTCTTTCCACCGCTGTTCTGCAGTGCTGTAGAATTGGCCAGGTGCTTTATAGAGGCTTACTGTCTTCCTCCAAGGCATGAGGAATTGGCTGCAGCCACAGGAAGGATAACAGACGAGCTGGACCAATAGGCTACTTTAGGATGGAAAAGCCGAGGTTTGGTGGAGGATAGGTTCCCACATTTTGTCATTAAAATGGCTTTGAGAGTATTTTGATAAATTTACTGATCCCACAAAATCATTTTAGGGGAAACAGCCCTTCCTTTCGCTTGGCCGCTCACCAAGATGCAGGCAGCAACAAGCCAAGTGGATGACCTCAAACATCCCAGATCCCCAGGCTGGACTTTCCAGAGTTCATTTCTTTCTTAACCACAAGGCCATGCTGCATTCATTTCCCAGGGGGGAGGATATATATGAAGGATTAAGCTCAACTGACACAGCTCCTGATGGTTTGAAAATGTCTCTGTTGTAATAGAAGAAGGTCTGTGTTTATGTTCCCAGGTCATCTTTTAGAGTTCCAGTTTTAAGAACATTGTGGAAATAGTGTACATGGATCTCTGGATTCTGGTCTTGTTTCCTTCCTTCCTGGTCTTTTTGTGTGTGTTTTTTCATTTCATTTTTTACCCACAGTAGCTCTGAAATCAGTTGGCCAAACTGAACCGTGCAATTTCTGGGATGGGATATGCCTTTTTTTTTTTTTAAAGGTCTACTGTGAACTCATGCATGTTTTGATTAGAATTGTGTGATTGGCAGTGCTGAACTACCTTGCCGTATTTCTGCTTGGTTCGGCAAATTTTGCATTGGATCCCCTGCTCCTTTAGCCCTGGTCAGACAGTGTCTCAGAAAGAATGAACACAGGGAGGTGATGTGTGTTCGTCTGGATTGTACCTACTGAGACCATGGGGTGTAGCACTCATCTCGCTTCAGGCTGAGGGAGCCGGTGTTTGTCTGTAGACAGCCTTCTGGATCATGTGGCCAGCATGACTAAATCGCTTCTGATGCAATGGGATAATGTGATGAGTGCCAGAGCGCATGGAAACACTGTTTACCTTCCCGCCACAGTTGTACCTAAATATCTACACTTTTTTGCTCAGTATACAGTGGCATGCTGCCTCTGATTTTGGAGGTAGCAATTGTGGGTGTGCACAGCCCCCCCCCCCCGATCCAGCACTTGGATACTCTGGAGCTGACCCAACCCTGATCTGGGGTCCAAATCAATTTGCCCGACACCTGCCAAGCAGCAAGTAGTTGGGAGGGTTTTGGTCCATTCTCACTTTTCATGAAGCTCTAACCTATTCCTTTCACCTTTCATGAAGCTCTAACCTATTCCTTTCATCCTGCCGCAGCCAGGGCCTCCTCTTCCTCTACCACCACCACATGCAGAGGCAGTGGAGAGATGAAAGAGATTAGCAGCATGTCTATCAATTGAACATGGTAGGTCAAGTGGATATAGCTGTCCCAAAGATCGATGTAACTGCAATTTCCTTTGGGAGAACTACATCCACCATGAACCTCTGGGCTCCATTTCTGGAGCTTCATAGAAGGGAGGGAAGATGCAAAAACCCACCTCTGATCTTCCCACTGCCACTATGAGGCAGTCTTGTGGTATTCAGTCATAAATTAGGAGTGCAGACTCCTAAGACCAAGCATCGCAAAGTCCCTGGCTTCTACCTTTTTCGTCCCAGTTTAGAGATGGAGCAGCTCATTCAGTTGCAGCCAGAGACCTTTCTGCTTGACTTGATTCTCTGTGACAATCTTCTCTGTGACAATTATCTCTTGTGTAATTGGTAGCCAACTCCCCAGACAGAGAGTTCACAAGGGAAAAACTAATTTTCCATTTGACTCCATGACTTTAATGCCCCAATTTGACAGGCATTTCAGAGTAAAATCCCAGGATATAGAGCTATCTCATCATCTTACATAACCTGGAAGAGTAATCCAAAGGTGGGCTAAACACGACTCCTTTCATGCTACATAGTTGCCATTCATAAGTTATGTCAATAAACCATTGACTCATTCAGCACTGTGGAGGGGATATATTCACTCAACATAGTAATGTATGTGGAATTTATTGTATGTATGAATATAGCCCTTTATTTCCTTCTTGTGAGACCAGTGATGCTTGTTGATAGTTTGTTACTGATTGTAATGCTATGGAAACTCAATAAAAACTTTATTTTAAAAAGAAAAATCTCAGTATATGGCATGGTGTGTGTGTGCTACTGCCCCCACCAGCCCACCAGTAGTCCTGAATTTCTTTGTATCAATATGTCCCAAAACACTTGGCACAAGTTGCAATAGTCTAACTTCTCAAAGATGCCATGAGGCAAGGCTGTGTCTGATATTGGGTTCTGCTCCCCTCCACCAACTTGCCCATCCCCTCAGCCAACACCCAGTTTTGCCTTCTCCTCAATTTGAACACTTAAAATAGATACAGAAAACATTCCTGTTACCACAGCTGATGCCTGTGGTTTATGACTGCTTGGTGTGTCTCTAGGTTTCTGTGGTATTGGTGGCACTTGGCTGGACACATGCCAGACCTCAAGGATTGTTCTGGAATACATGCAAGCTCATGCAAATGGCTTCCAAAAATGTTAATTGGGGCTTTCCCCAGACCATCTTGACCCCTTTTCGTGATGGGTGACTTTGAATTTTATGCCTTTTCTGTTCAGACTTTCTGATTTTCCTTGATTTTCTGACTCTGATTTTTACACATTATTAAGAGACATTGGTCTTGTTCACATGCAAAACTAAAGCAAACCAAGCCTTAGTTCTTGGTAGCATGGCAGCAGCAAGACCTGGGAAACAGCAAAGTGGCCATGATTTTCTCCAAGCCAGGGATGACGAAGCTCAAAAGTGTGTGTGTGTGCTGGAGGTGAGGAGAAAAAGAATTAAAAAAATGTACACAGAAACTTCATTATCCCGAGGTAAGGAAGTATGGCTTGCTGAAAGGAATCTTAAAAGATACACAGACTTGGACATCCATTGTTTTTCTGTGAAATTATAAACACTTCTGCAAATTATAAGCTGTTTCCTGTCAGTGTTCCAATTCCAAATTCAAATTAAATTCTCCTTTACTGAGGAATGGAAAGGTCTGCCTGAAGTTCACCGGTGGTGGAAACAACTTGCAACGATGCCTCCCGACACTGCCACAGAGCAACACAAACTTGGCAAATCTGGGGGAAGTGATGCTTCCCACTCCTACATCTTCTGCTTTAATGACTTGCCTGGAAGTCTGAAATCTTCTGCCTCACATATTTTCTTAGGGTGCAATCCAGACACCTACTTTGCACAGGACGAATTGAAAGCACAATGTCTTAAATATTATGCTGATGACTTACTGCTTTTGCCACTGAAGTGACAAGCATGTGAGAAGAGTTCTGTAGGACAAAGAAAAATCACATTCTGTATAGACCTAGCTCTCAGGGAATTTGGGACATTTTTACCCAGAGAACCAGTGAGTCAATCAATTAATCAATTTATTGTCTATAGCCAAAGTTCTTCACAATGTACACCAGTGATAACCTGTAATTTTGCCTAGAACCAGTGAAATCCTATGTGCTTTGAAATCCCATTAACGTAAATGGGTCATTAGCCTGCATTACACTGTTTTAGACTATGGCCAGTGTGGCTCTGCAAAGACTAGACATATATTTATCTGACCATCTCTATCCACCCCTTTCATGGTTTTCCCCTTGAAAGCTTGTTTTAAAATCTTGTACTCTAGAGCAGCCTGCTGCTATCAATGATAAACTTTTCTGCTCAATATTTGTGCTGCATTTTATATTTGGGATCGTTGTTTTTTATTTGAATTGTCATATTTTATTGGCTTCGTAAGCCACCCAGAGGACTTTGTTATTGGGCAGCACAAAAATGCCATTCATAAAGTAAAACAAGTCGATGCTGGGCTTTTAAACAGCTTGCTGTGATTTATCATTTGAGATATCTTTTTAGTGCATTATCTTGGCTTTATCTGTAAGCTGCTCTGAGATCCACAGTTGAAGAAGATCTAATGAATATATTGAGTCAGATTCTGCTAGTGCAATGGGGGACTTCCACCCTTTCTCTACCCCCCCATGCCAGCCACTCCATGCCTCCTAAAATGGCTTTGGGAAGTTTGGGGAAACCCCAGAACAACATGTGGGAGGAGGAAGACAGGGGGATCATTCCACCTGACAAGCTGAAATACTTGTGCTAATGGAGCGATTGCCATAGCACTACACTGAATTCTTCCCATTGAAATTATTAAATGTGTAAATAGATTTCACAGGGCTGCTTGGGGGATGAAGGAACAAAAGAATCATACACGGTGCTCAGAGTACAAGTCTATGCATGTCTACTGAGAAGTGTCCCATAAAATTCAGCGAGGCTTACTTTCAAGTAAGTGTATATATGTTTGCAGCCTGAGAATACTAAAAAATGGTCTATAAATGATGAATGTGAGAGAAAAGGCCTGTTATCAGGATGGGAAATGGTGGCGAACCTCAGGTCCAGGGTCCAAATGCACCATAATAATAATAATAATAATAATAATAATAATAATAATAATAGTAATAATTAATTTATATTCCTGCCATCCTGCAGGAAACCTGTCAACGAAATCTGAGCCACCCAATTGCACTTGGTGGTGCTATTATAGAGCTATAGTATCAAATCGCAGCCATTCATTTGTGTTGGAGAAAGTGAAGAGATATCCCTGGGGACACCACTAAGGTGGGGCCAAAACCACTCCCCACTCCTAGTGAGTGAGCTAAGCCATTGAGAATCAACACTGTGCCTAACTGCCTTTTGGGTTCTGTTTCGTAGTCACTCACTGCAGAACAGGATATGGGGGGTGGGAATTGAATGGTCAGATCTGACTTTTATGTATATAGGTTTAGCAGTGGCACGTCCTACTTGCTGAGGACAGCCCTCTATTTGAAGGAGTCATCCATCTTGAGGGCTGTCCAATCCAAGTCTGGGTTAAATATAATAAACCCTAAGAAGCAGGAGGGGCTTGAAACTAGTCCGTCAACATTTAGCACATTTGCAGCAGACTGAGCAGGCATATGGATCACCTGGTTACAATCTTCCCCGTGATGGTGAGATATACTGCATTTTTATTCCTAATGTTGAACCTATATATACAGTAGAAACTAGTATATCCAAGTTGCATCCTATCTTTTTTCTGCTGATTCATTTTCTCTCTCTATGTGGGATGGGCAGCATTGCATAATTAGCCACTCTACACTGATACAAAGGGACACGGGTGGCGCTGTAGGTAAAACCTCAGTGCCTAGGACTTGCCGATCGTATGGTCGGCAGTTCGAATCCCCGCGGCAGGGTGAGCTCCCATCGTTCGGTCCCAGCTCCTGCCCACCTAGCAGTTCGAAAGCACTCTTAAGTGCAAGTAGATAAATAGGTACCGCTTTATAGCGGGAAGGTAAACGGCATTTCCGTGTGCTGCAATGGTGCTGGCTTGCGAGCTGCAGCTTCGTCACGCTGGCCACGTGACCCGGAAGTGTCTTTGGATGGCGCCGGCTCATGGCCTCTAGAGCAAGTTGAGCATGCAACCCTAGAGTCGGACACGACTGGTCCGTATGGGCAGGGGTACCTTTACCTTTACCTTTTACGCTGATACAAAAGCAACTTTCCTACAGAAAGCTGTTCAGAAATCAATCTAGCACATCTCAAAACCGGCTTATTGGCAAAACGCCTTTCTTCGACATCCATGTTGATGCAAATGGACTTTGAAAGCTTCCATTGATGAGACTGCAGCTTTCTTTGGCATGGTAATATAAGCTATTGCCAGGTAGCTATTGCTTAGAAATCCTTCCTGACATATTATGGACAATGCAGTCCTCTGATGCTATGCCCATTGGCAGAACACATGCGCTTTTCATGCATTAAAGGTCTTAACACTTGTTGTCTACAATGTCACAATGTTATTAAACAGAAGACACTCCACATCATGATGTAAGAAAAATGTAGTGCATTTATTTTGCTTGTTTACATATATAAATATATTGACACCCCATCAAAAAGGCACATTTCTCTCTGGAATGCTCCAAGCACCTTTTCTTCTGCGCACCCACTTTTAAATGACCCCCTTTAAAAGCAGGAAACATACATCTCCAAAGAATGATCCCAGGGAGTTCTGAGTCATGTCTGGTGAAGAGAACTTAGCATTTCCTATTTTCTAAATACCAACTCCGGAGCAGCAGCTTTCTGTGCATTAGCGACTTGAGCCTCCTTTGTAGGTTACTTGTGTGAAAGGTTATCATGTGAACAAAAGGTTATAGGGCCATATCTTTGGCCTTGCCCCTTGCAAGACCTGGTTCTGCAAGCCCCACCCCTGCTGTGTACATATAGCATGGATGTCTGAGGTCAGGAAGCACCACCAGGGTTACATCCAGGATCCATCTGGGTGCCAAGGCTGCCTTGGGGTAGAATTTTTGTTTTGTTTACTAAACAGTGTGTACTAGGAATCAGCCAGTTTCACTTATACTCACTTTCTCATTTTTCCTATATTAAATTCAGTTATCCACATTGCCACGTGTGTGTGTGTGTGTAAAGCAGGCTTGGCCAAACTTGGCCCTCCAGCTGTTTTGGGACTACAACTCCCATCATCCCTAGCTAACAGGACCAGTGGTCAGGGATGATGGAAATTGTAGCCCCAAAACAGCTGGAGGGCCAAGTTTGGCCATGCCTGGTGTAAAGGAAGTCCTCATGAAAATTCATTAGCGGATTAGTGCAAATTTCTCCTAATATACCAATTCTTATATGCAAGTTTGTACATTTTTGCAAAGCAATTTCCCCTAATAGAATGCAGTTATGGGTTATTTTCACTGCTATTTGTCATTCCAGGCACACTGTACCCCAATATATGCATTTCAGCACACATTGCTTGGCAGAAGAATTGCCTTGCAAAATTCAGAGAAGCACGGATTTCAAAAGGTGGCCATGTTCATTTTATGTTGGAAAGTGTGAATTATGTATAGTTGCCCTGAAATGTGAACTGAATTGAATTTCTCCACCACCCCTGTTGCGTACCCAGTTCTGTTTCCTCATTAATATTGTATAAGCTACCTCAAGATGCAAAGGAGATAGGTTTTATATTTAAAATAACCATAACAGATCAGTGGCTCAGTGTTTTACCCCTCTCCTCCATTTTTTGCACCAGTTACTTGCTATAGGAAAGGCATGTGCTTCAGTTTGTATGGAACACCTGCCCGAGTGCGAGGCATTCTGTTGTAGCCCAGGGCGCTCACGGAGGTGATGCCAGCCACTCCGGTGAGGTTATCCGGAATATTTGGGCTGCATTTGGAAGCTGATAGGAAGATCTTCTCAAATAACTGGATGACCATCTAACACAGGCTTCCTCAACCTCAGCCCGCCAGATATTTTTGGCCTACAACTCCCATGATCCCTAGCTAGCAGGACCAGTGGTCAGGGATGATGGGAATTGTAGTCACAAAACATCCGGAGGGCCAAGGTTGAGGAAGCCTGATCTAACAGGTCTCTTGTGCCTTTGAACAGTTACCCAAGAAGAGGGGGTGGGAGGGAAACCAGACTCCTTAGATGGGGAAAACTTTGCTTATTTAATGTCTGCCTATCTTGAAGCTGTTGAAATCACAGAAGCTCCGAGGAAGAAGAGGACAACTCAGCTTTCGCCCTCCAGCTATCAGTGTGAGGCACAACTTTATCAGAGAATCAATCAAGAGGTTAAACCCATTACTGCTGTTTTTGCCCAGACATGGCAGAACCTGAAATCTTGTTTCCCCTGGCCTTTTGTTGCAGGTATATTTCATGTCTCTTTAGGTCTCCTACTTAAAAGTGCTGACTAGGCAGATGTGCGCTTGTCTGTCTGATCTGAGTGAGGGGAGGTTTAAAGGAATGCACGCCAAATCCCTTTTCACATTTTCCACTTGAATGAGTGAAGCAAGATCACGATGGGCAAGGCTAGACTTTTAATCAGCCATGCTCTCTGTACTCATCTCATAACTTAACACAGTCCGTGGACTTCCTGACTGGACCTTCTGGAATATTCCACCCAACGATGCCAGCACCATCTCCCACAGTGTTCCAGAGGGTTCTCAACAATCTAGACCAGATTTCCAGGGGCACGGGAGGCTGCAAGGAGGAAGGCTAATTGGTGCAAATCACCTCTCCTCCCACCAGCAGGAATATCTAAGGTGGTTGCTTATGCTTCAGCAAGATAGAGGCAATGCATCAGTAAGCAAAAAAGGACAAAAGAAGACACAGATAAGCATAAAATATGCATATCCGAATATAGCCTCAATTTTAGAAAGAACTGCTGTCATTTAAATATAAATATTTAATGGTAGTGGGGAACACTGTGGTCAGTAAGCTGTTGTAGTCACTGTCAATGGGCCACTTGCAGACTCCTTCTCTCCATTCTTAGGATGGAATGGACAGCTCTTCAAACAGTGGTTGCCTTCAAGTTTCCTTGGACAGCTCTTTGGGAAGAGATGGCTAGCTCCCGAGTAGTGTTCTGCACATGGGGACTTATCTCCCAAAGTATTTACCCCCCCCAAAGTCATCTTCAAGGTCACCAGAAGGCCCCATGCAACCTAGATGCTGTGGATCCTAAATCCAAGGCACTGCATCAAGGTTGCATGGGACCTTCTGGTGGCCCTGAAGACAACATGAGGGCCAATTGTGGCTCTATAAACACCCGGTTTTCCTGCTTGCCTGGGATTACAAATATGGGGGTCATCAAATTGATCATTATATATGGCAATAGGCACCGCAGTCAGCTTGGTAAGTCACAAGTTGGACAGACCTGCCTTAAAATGACAAGCCTTATTTCCAGCAAAGGGGCAGTTGTCTGCTTCACACTTTCTGTGGCAAGGGTGCTTGCCTTACATTCACAGTTTTTGTAAGTGGAATGCAGGATAGTATACAGCAAGCTAACAGTAGACACATGCCAGGGTGCCATAACCCATCACAACTCCCTGCTCATGTTCATCTAATGACACTGTGTGTGTCTGTGAGATAAATGCTTGCCTGTCCTTTGATATCGCTTACTACACTGTAAATGAACATTGCTCCTGATATGCTTACTGGAAAGCGTATGAAATATCTCCTTTGACAGCACCGACAGGGTTAAACCAGGCTGAATGTGCCTTAGAAAGCAGACTGAAAGTGTAACCTTTGCTTCAAAATCATGCGTTTTGACTCCAAAACACGCCTTTAATCCTGTAATTACAGTCTGAGCTTGCTGTTTGCAGTTAAGGAAATGTGAGCTCCTCTCCAAATGGCACCGGCATTGACCTTAAATTACAGGGTTTGCCTGCCCAAGTGGACACTAGCGCAGAGTGTCCCACCTCCCTCAGCCCATTCTCAAGGCCTTGGGCTGAAGGCACGCAAGTCTGCGTCTTCTGCGGCTTTTGCAAAAATCCAGGAGGAAATAGATAATTCCTTCAGCAAATGAGTCCCTTGAGAAGAAAATTTACATTCTTGCATTGGCCTTTGGTCATTACAGAGCATGGCAGTCCTAATTAATCGGAGAGGGTGATTCTCTAGCAAATTCTCCAAACTTGAATTACTTTGCAAAAAACATCAAAAATCTATTTTCTTAATTCAAACACCCACCCACACCCAGTATTCCCTATGACTTTAGATTTTATAGCTTGTTACCCTTATTTAAAGCTTCTTGTTGCTCTCTGATATGCATCTGGAGTTTTTGATCATGAAGACTTCTTAGTTCTTTTTCACTGAAGGGCGTAGATTGATGTGCATGTAAGAAAGAACAAGTGCCTGCGCTTAAATAATTTTAATGTTCTGTTCTACATGACATCACTTTCCATGCCAACATTCCGTTCTGTTCAACTCTGTATTGCTTTAATACTGCTTTTAATTATTGGTGCTGCATATAAAGCATGTGCAATGGCTTAGAAGGCCATTTCCATGTAGTAAACGCCCATGCCTTTTTTCTTTTTAGTTAAACAATTTATATACTGCTTGATTATAATTGTTTCTAAGGGGTGTTCATCAAGCTCAATACATGCAATAAAGATACAAACAGTTCAAAATGTAAATATATATTCAGAGATCCCTTTAAATCAAGCTTCCTCAAACTCGGCCCTCCAGATGTTTTGAGACTACAATTCCCATCATCCCTGACCACTGGTCTTGTTAGCTAGGGATCATGGGAGTTGTAGGCCAAAAACATCTGGAGAGCTGAGTTTGAGGAAACCTGCTTTAAATGCATGCTGGAATAATAATAATAATAATAAGTATTTGGTAGGTGCTGAACGTTAATCAGGTAGGGTGGCTGTCTGATCTCAGCTGGGAAGGAATTCCACAAAATTGGGCCCACAATATGGCTCCTGGTAGATCTGAGCCATACATCTGAGCCATGGGGGACCACTAACAGTGACTCCCCTGAGGATCTCAGTGATCAGGCCAGGATATAAGGAATCAGGTAGTTCTTAAAGTATCCTCTACCCAAGCACCTAAGAGACCTTCTTAATTAAGGCAAGAACTTTGAATCTGGCTGAACAGTGTATGGGCAGTTGGTGCTTCTTCTTGCTTTCCTCTCCTTGCTTTTCCTGCAGCGAATGTCATCAATGTCATGAAATGATGTGAGAAGATAGAGCCCTCCAGAAAGGCAGCATCTTACGTCTGCCTCCTAGGATGCTCATAGGACACATAAGAGCATAAGAAGAGCCCTGCTGGATTAGGCCAAAGACCCATCTAATCCAGCATCCTGTTCTCACAGTGGCGAACCAGTTGCCTATTGAAGCCAAAAGCAGGATGTGAACATAAGAGAGCCCCTCTGTGATTCCTGGTAAATGGTACTCAGAGGCGTGCTGTCTCTAACAGATGAGGTAGAACACAGGCATCAAGAGCATTCTCATCAGTGAACCTGTCTAATCACTCTTTAAAGCCAAGTTGATGGCCATCACTGTTTCTTGTGGGAATGATTTCCATAGTGCTGTGATGTGAAGTGCTTTCTTTCGATACAGCTGTGGCCTTGGCATACCAGATACCTGGAACTATTCTTTATTTAGAATTAATTTATAGCTATATATGCAAAGAGATCCTCAAAATCATCACAATATAATATATTAACACAATACAATATGTTACTAACCAAAGGGAGGAACCTATCAAAATTACCAGGCCGGAATGATCTTTCTGGGAGATTTGATGGAATAAAAATTTTCTTCAATAGGTGCCAAAATCCCGAGAAGGTCAGCCCTGTCTGTTATCCACCAAAGGATGTTCCACAGTACTAGAGATGGTGCACTCAAAGCTCTGCTCCATGTCACCATAGCAGAGACTTTACAGCACGCGACACCACAAGAAGCTGACAGCTGGAGTGATGGTGCTGGTACATAAAGGGAAAGTGATCTCTCAGGTACCTGGTTCCCAAGCTGTTAAACATTAAGCCATGCCTGGTAGCATACTGGCAGCCAGTGAAGATTCCTCAGTGCAGGTGTAATGTGTGCTCCTCTCACAATGGTATATTCCCATCAACATGATGTAGTATGGTTGGTCCCCTTGGATGCACTCAGAGCCTTGGGTGGCTTTTGTAATTGCTCCCATGGCCACCACCCTGTGTGTCCATCCTACTGGTTCAGTCTTCCATGGTCCTCTTGTCCCTTGGATGGTATGTGGATATAGACATCTGCTAAAGTCCACATCCCTCCCTCGGCTCCACTTCTGACTCCTGGCATGTTTACTTCTGGTCAAGATGGTTGCGCCATGCTAGAGCCAAGAAATGCCTTTTGGATGGAGCAGGCTTCTTCAAACTTGGCCCTCCAGATGTTTTTGGCCTACAACTCCCATGATCCCTAGCTAGCAGGACCAGTGGTGAGAGATGATGGGAATTGTAGTCTCAAAACATCTGGAGGACTGAGTTTGAGGAAGGCTGGGATGGAGCATTGCACATGCGTTTTTAAATGGCTGGTTTTTCTTGGAATTGCAATTGAAAAAAGGATTAATGAATGATGTGCTACAATCGTTGATGGAGCTGAACATAAGACCAAGCAATAATACGTGCAGAGTTCCTCATCCACTGGGCTCGTCCTGCACAGTTGCATAGGAGTGCCATTTCATTGCAATGGTTTGATACCACAAGGAACTTAGGTCTACCATCTGGAATGTTATAGCATCTTTATTACTGGATTGAATGGTTCCCCCAAGTTCAGCAAGTTTTTCACAGAGCACATTGTCTTCTGCTCAGATCCCTGCAGTCCTGCGGTCATGCGATGCTTGCCGCATTTGTCAGCCATGTGGCTAATGTGATGCAGTGCTATTGACGTTATCCGACAAGGAGACCACAGGAAGTTCTAGCTTGGGAACATCAGAAGGAAGGCGACAGGGAGCATTTCTGGAAGGGCAGCAAACATGTTCCGAATTAACACGTCGTCACTGTTCCTGTCATGTGGAAGGTCCTGTCCCTGGGGTGGGGGGAATATTGTTGCAGAAAAGGAAGAAAAAATGATAGACAGATGGATAGACAGACAGAGTGGATCACAGAAGAATAGATTGCATGTAAAGGCACCATTAGAAATTAAGAGAATAGCAAAATACAGCCCATGACATTTCTGCTATGAAAGCTTACTGCATAAATTGTGCTACGTTGAACCCCGATCAACTCAGTGTAGAAAGCAATGGCTGCCCTGTCCTGCCTTCCTGGACACTGTCATCTGCTCAATCACGTGCCACCCAAAAAAGAACAAAAGAAGACAGAGATCTGCATAAAGTTTAGAAAGAATGACTATCATTGAAATTGAAATGGTAGTCTCACCAGTGGGGAAGATAATTTTGAGAAACTAAGGATGAATAACAAGTACCTTGAACTTTCAAGAGGAACCTCCAGAGTGTGCTGTTGCTCCACAGTAAAGAGAAGAAAGAGGCCACTCTGGCTTACCTGTTCTAGTTTCTGTCATCCTGCTTTGCAAATGCTTTGAATAAGAACAAGAAACTTTCCCCAGAATGCTTAAAAATGAAATGAAGCAAGCATATTTCTCTCAAGAGCTGAAAATCTGACTCTGATGGATGTGTGCTGATTCCTTTCTCGGAGACCCACCATTAGTTGAACTAGTCCAGTTCTGTCTACACTGATAGCATTTCACCAGAGTCTCAGGCTTCAGTCTGGTGCCTTGAAGTCCTTTAAGGGAAGGATCTGGGAACATTACCTCTGATCTCTGTGCCTTCCTCCTTCACACTTCATGCAATATTGTACTATGTGTCCACTTTGTGTCACCTGGCAAAGTCCACAAAATGCGAAGAGAAGCTGTTTGCCTGCAACCACATTAGCAGATCTTCATTAAATGTCCACTGAAACATGCCTTCCTTTCAGAAGCTACGGTGCTCACCATGCAAACATTTGGCAAACACATCTGCTGCGCTTTGTGTGAATTGATCAAATGGCACTTCTATGGTGAGACATTCCTGTTTACGTATTTCTTATATTTGTACCCCAGTTTTCAGCTATGATTATCCTCCAGCTTACCATAAAAACCCACAAAAGAATACAAAATTTAGAGTTATGTTGGGAGGCAGGGTCTGCTCTCTGGCAGGTGGTGAAGCTGCCCAGGTTCCACTGGGCCAGGGATAGGAATCCTATGGCCCTCCAGTTGTTGTTGGACTCCAGCTCCCAGAACTCCTGACCATTGGCTATGCAGTTTGGGGCTGATGGGAGTTGGAGTCCAACAACATCAGAAAGGTCATAGATTCCCTATCGCTGCTCTCATGATTTTCCTCCAGAAGGAGAAGCGAGAAAAACCTGCAAATGTGATGCTAAAGATGCCAACCAACAGGAGCTGTGCATCTTTCTGTTGATCTGAAAGGAACAAATGTTGGAGTCTTGTACATTTAGATTATTATTATTTATTATAATACTTGCTTTTACTATTTAATTTGTAATCTCCCTAGAAAAATTGATTCAAAAGAAGAATGGAGCAAGAATGAAATTTGAAATGCTATATGCTTGTGTGCTTCATATTTGAGCATGCCAGCACATTTCAATATTAACATTTGAAACATATTAATTAACGTGGTTGGTGCAGTTAGATATAGGCTTCCGAAAGAACTGCCAGATTAGATTCTGATGAGAAAAATGTGTGAAGCAGCTCCAACACTTGAAAGAGTCAACAAGCTGCATCCAGAAATAAAGTAATTTGATTTGGAAACTGCAACAACAACAAAACCAATGACAAATAATCCCAAGTATTGCCAAAAGAGATGGATTTTTACTATAGAAATTTCAGATGAGGAGAAACAATCCTGATGATACACTAATATGAAATTGTTTAGAGATGCTAAAACAGCTGTAAAAAGCCTCAAGAAACCTGAATGCAGAGCCACTTCATACCTTATGCAGCTGCCCTAGCACAGCTTAGTGTTTGCTGTTAAAAAAAAGTGTGTCTTGAGCAGCTGGGACACATATATTGTTACGCGCCCCCAAATCTCTGGCTGATGTGAGACTTCAGGTTGCTACAGCTTGCCTCAGTTTCGGTTTCCTTGGAATGAAGGCTGCTAGGAGACAGAGGTGTCTTTTTGAAAAAAGTTGCATAAGATGGAAGGGCTCACAGCATTAACGTCCCAACAGATCTTGCTTCCCCATTAGGTTTTGAGGGAGCTCCTCAAAGCCATGGCTTGGGAAGCACTACTAGCTAGTTGTTGTTATGGCAACACATCTGTACCAACTCTTTAAATGTGTAAAAAGGATGCTTACCAGTCTTGGCTAGGGTCATTAACTTAAAGACTGGTTTGACCATTTCAGCAGTTTCTTTTACTACATTCTCTCATCTTACAGCTATGAAACCACAAGCTTGGAGGGGTCTCAAATATATCATTCAAACCAACTGCCCCCAACCTTCCCTCTCTCCCCTTCTACGATAGCTGGAGTTGTGTGTACATGTATGGATTAACCTGTCTTTCAAAGCTGACATTTTGATGATCAGCTGTTCATCAAAATGAACAGAGGGGGAGCTTCCATTAATCTCCCCCAACACTCCCCCTTTCCTGCCAAGCAGCTAATCAATGAGATTTCAGTTTTTAAAGGGACAACAGAAGACAAACCCCTGCTCCAATTTATTAGGCTGGAATAGAGCCCTGAAGTCTGAAGTTATGTGTGCCAATTTTTTTTTTAAAAAAAATCCTTGCTCTGTGCCACTTGTATATAGCACTCATGCTACAGGACAGCCACTCATGGCCTAAAACTGGTGAAAAACTAAATAGGAAATCCTTGGTCAGTTATGCTGGGAGTTGTAGTCCAATAACACCTGGGAATCCAAGGTTGAGACATATACTGCTTTAAGCAATTTATATTCAGCCTGCTGTCAAAAGATCTCAGGGTGAATAACAAGGTTTGAAATCAAACCATACTTCGCAATATATCTATCAGTGTTAATACTCTAATCAAAACTTCTTCATTGTAGTGCATTGTTCAAATATCTTGTTGCATGGACAGGCGGAGTCCCCCCAACCCCAGGCGACCCCCCAAGCGGAATAATGACTCAAGACCAATGTGCTATGGGATTAAAATTGGCCACAACTTTATTAAGTTTCAGATGTAGGGAGACCTTGGCTCAGGCATTGGGTGTTTATCCTTCCCAGTCCCCAGCTGGGGATCTGGGAGACATCAGGGTTATCCAGAATGTGTGGGGATTGGGCTGCCTCTGGAGAACATATGTTCAAGCAGAGAGCTTGCCCCCCTGTTTTGTCGCCTTCGCAGGGGAGAGCAATGACAACCTCTCGGCCAATGCCTTCTCGCAAGACCCCTTTAACGTGGAACCCTGGGATCACCACCACAAGGGGGGCGTGGCTCACCACTTCACGCCCCCCCCCCCATTCAGGGAAGATAGAATAAAGGATTCCACCCAAGGCCTGAAACTGCCAAAGTTGTGATGTTTTGCTACAGAAAAGGCAAAACCTGCCAATGCATGAAAATTCCTTTCTGGTCCTTCAACAGCGACCATGACATACCAGCGCCTGTGTACCTGTGGAGAAAAGGTTAACCTGCAAAAGGAGGCTTAACTGAGGGAGGGAAGGGTGGGAGAAGCTCTGGAGCCAACTGATGCTTTGCAGGTAAGGTTCACCTTCTGTTGTGTGGGCAGGGCGGTCCCTCCCCCTACCTGTCCGATCCCCTGGCAATGCCTCCCCAGGCAGGATTGGGTGAATGGCTGAGGTAGACGGAGACCTCCAGGTATCCAGCCTGGGGAGGGCGAAGCCAGCCCGTACTACCGGGAGCCGCACTGGGATCCAGGGGGAAAAGGCACCTCCCCATTTGATGTGGGGAGTGGTCATTACCTACAGGCCTGGCAGAAGAAAAGGGTCTTCAGTAATTTACCACGTGATTCTGAACTTCTTGTACTAGCAGCTAATTATTAGGCAACGCCACTAAGGCTGCAATCCTGTGCAGCATAAGCCTCATGGCTTACTTCTGAATAGAAATATGCACAGACTTGGGCTGCATATCGTACTTTATAATGGCATCTTTGGCATACATGCTACAAACATTTAGGGTCACATTCTTCCCTTGATAATTGCCAATTTATGATGAATGAACAACAATTTAAAATGTAAATTAGCAATTACAGTAGTTGTAGTACTAGTAGCATATCAAGGAAATCTGATGCAAATTTGCAGGGAAATCTACTCTGCAGTAAACCTGACTGAGTTGAATGGGACTTATTCTGAGGTAAATGTGTATAGGCTTAGATACCTTAGGTATCTACAGCTTGGACTTACAAGAACATATTTCAATACTTTAAATATCTTCCAAATATTTGTGAATAGTTAATGCATTGTAGTGCAAGCCTAACCATGCCTACTCAGAAGCAAGCCCTTTTAAATTCAGTGGGCTTACTGCCAAGTAAGGGGTTAGAATTGCAGTTTTAGTGTAATTATTGAATTTACAACAAAACTGGAGAATAAACAATAACTGGTCACATTCTGAAGCAGTTCCCATTTTTAAAATATATATATAAACCTTTTACTTTACATCTGAAAAACAAATTGTCTCTGATTTCCAAGACCGCAGACACACCTCATTCAAACTTTACTTAGAACTTTTGTTTCAAACTCCAGAGGAAAATCAGATTCTTAAAATTACAGCAGTGATGCAATTGCTCTTCTTAAATTGCTCAGTCCTGAAGGGAGGATTTTATCTGTAGTACACATTTTGCGGGTGCTTTTTTCACATTGTAGAAAAAGAAAGGGTTTCTTAGATTTGAGAAGATCAAATGAAACATGAAAACCTTAAGGGTTGCACAGGATTTCTTATTTCAAAGAGAAGACTATCAAGATAAAAATCACACACTCTGCTTATCAGAAATATAGATTACTCAGCTTGCTGGAAGGCATGGGAGCTGTAAGGGACAGAAAAATGGAGTGTGCACATAATGTACAACGAAGCACATGGGAAGAGTACACAATGTACATATGAACTACTAGCCATGTTCACTTGGATGTTTAGGAACTGATTTTCTTCACCACATACTGCCTCTTCTTTTGCTGCCCTTCATTGGTTCATCCAAACTGAGCTGGGTACTGATTTGTATTGGTCACAGATTTGCCATGCAGCCCTCTTTCCATTTCCAGATCCACCTGATAACAGCTGAGGAAGGACAGTAGTAGCAGGACAGTGACAAAGATGGCAGGACAGCAACAAGCCTATAGGTTTATAAGATACATATGACACATAAACATTGGAAGCTGTGCCTTGGTTTTAGAACATTTTTGGAAGTCGAACAGACTTCCGGAATGGATTCCGTTCGAGAACCAAGGTATGACTGTAGCTGTTGGCCAGCTCTACTCCATCTTATATGCAGTAAGTGGTAAGCCACAGAGACAGCCACATGGAACTCAAATAAACTTCTGTGTCTCAGTAGCTTTCCCTATAGCGTTCCCTATAGCTTTCCCTATAGCCTTCTCAACATATCAAATCTATGTGCTAGAGGGATCATAGCTCAGGTAGGGCAAGCATTTTACATGCAGAAGGTCCTGTGTTCAATCTCTGGTAGTGTTTGGTAACAGGTGACATTAAAGACCCCTCTCTAAAACCTGGAAAGCTGCTGTAGGTCAGAATAGATAATACAGGGCAGGCTGGCTGGTCAAATTATTTGTTATTTTTTAATTTAAGGATGGTGAACTTGTGGCTTCCCGGATATTGTTGGACTAGGGAAACCCTAGCTTAAAAGGTGAGTTTTAAAGGAAGTGCCTAAATGTGAATACTGTAGATTCCTGCCCGGTCATTGTAAACAAATTCCAAAGGGAATATGCTGCCGCATTAAAAGTCCAGTTTGTTTTGATTTTTCATTGATTATATTTCTATGCTGCTTTTCATTCAAATGAATCACAGAGTGACTTACAAGCAATAAATTACAATAACATAATAGAACATAATCAAAAGGCAAAGGACTAATGACAGTTAAGTCCAATCATGAACGACTCTGGGGTTGTGGCACTCATCTCGCTTTATTGGCCGAGGGAGCAGATGCTAGTCCGCAGACAGTTTGTCTGGGTCATATGGTCAGCATGACTAAGCCACTTCTGGCAAAACCAGAGCAGCGCACGGAAATGCTGTTTACCTTCCTGCTGGAGTGGTACCTATTTATCTACTTGCACTTCTTGGGGTGCTTTCAAACTGCTATGTTGGCAGGAGCTGGGACCGAGCAATGGGAGCTTACCCCGTCGCAGGGATTCGAACCACTGACCTTCTGATTTGCAAGCCCTAGGCTCAGTGGTTTAGACCACAGAGCCACCTGCGTCCTGCCATAATAGAACATCACAAATACATCATAAATCATATAGAATCATTAACAAATCAGTAAAACAGTTACAATTTAAAAAACAGTTCTGGGCAACCCCAGATTTGGATATGGTTGCATTCCAGGTCATTGCATGCTTGCATGCTTGCATGAAATTGTGTGCAATTGAAACACCCCATTCTGCCGTGCCCCTGATCCTGTTTGGTCAGCCAAGGCAGAACTGAACATCATCATCTTGCTCATCATCTGATGTCACCAGTGGTAGGCCAGTGCTGACTTACAGACAGAATGTTTCCCACCCCAACTCTTCACTGTGCTGCCTTTTTTCAGCAGCTCTCAAGCCACACCCACTTCCTGTTTTCTTCCTTATGAGAAGCCATCCCACCATCATTTCCTTGCTAGGGAGTAGACACCTATTGCATCTTATTTGCCTGAGAGTAGCCAAGCCATTGCTTCTTGGGAAAGCAACCAGGCAGGCCCTCCTGTCACCTTTGAGTAAGGCTTTCCTGGTTTCACCTTCTGGGTGTCCATGCCAATGGCACAGACTGCAACATCATACAAGCCTGTCAGCTCCTGCTATTTCCTCAGCTTCCCCATCAAGGCTAATGACATTCTGGGAGGGGGCTTTCCAGGACTTTCCAGACTTTTTTCAGGGTCTAAAGAAAAACCTGTGGAGGAAATGACTCAAGAATCCACTACTGACACCCAATTTTTTCTAGATTCCAATAGTGTCCGAAGAGAGAAAAATAGGCCTTAGGGTAGCCATTTATGGTGTTTGAACACTGCCTGACCACAAAGGATGCTCCATGGACAATATCCATATTGAAAAGCAAAGCATACACCTATGTATTTGTCCCAAAATGTACAGCTCATCTTAAACTTTGTGGTTCTTGGAAGAGTATTACTCAGTTTTGATTTATCTCCTTTAGCTACCAACCTCACAGCCTGGAAATACAATATATGTTAATGCTGTGGATGAATGTCACTCAACAGTTGATTATGGCCACCGGCAAGAAGCGTGCAGGATTCAGCGTGGTGTGTGTGTGTGTGTTTGGGTGTGTGGTGTAATCTGCAGAGAAAGGGAAGAGAGGGGGAAGGAGTAAGGAAAAGGAGAGGAGAGGGAGAAAGAAAAAGTCTACTTGCTGTCAGCTTTGATTACGGGATGATGGGATGGCCAGCTTTGTGATGAAGGAGGGAATCACATACTCTTTGGGAGAGTGAGATGTCAGGGCTGAATGGTTTTTAGGGGAGGAGGTAGCGAATCAAGATACAAAAAGCAGGCAAGAAGACATAAACATAGCCTGAAGGCCTGTTTAGTCACAGGCTGTGGGACTAATTGGGACACACCCGCAATGCTGTTCACTCACCTTTCTGCTGAAATAGGCTCGTTTCTGCCTGATTGCCATTCATATGGCAAGGATTAAAAAGAAAGGGGGAACACGTTGAAACCCTTTTGAAAACAATAATTCTCTTCCCTCCCTTACCAGAGGCACAGGCTTTCCAGCTATAACTTTTATGCAGCAGTTGAAGGACAGGCGGCAAGTGATGAAACTTGCAATATAGTCTGGTCTTGGCAACAAGACCAGTTGGGAGGGGTGGCTGCCAGCTGGTTGGGACTAGGGGTGGGGTGGGGAAATTCAATTAAGTTCACATTTAAAGGTGAATCTAACTAATTTGCGCTTTCCAAAGCAATACATGGTCTGAAACACAGTCATCCTTTGGAACTGGCACATTTGCAAATTCTGCAGCCCACTTCTCCAGTGTACAAAAATGTACATACTCAGATAAGATGTCCATGAAAAGGCATATATTGGTTAAAATAATATATAAAATGCATTACATTATGAACATATTAAATTTTTTTGGGGGGTGCTTTGCAGAAATGTGTATAATAGGCAAAATTGCTTATAATATATATGTTAGGAGAAATTTGTACTAAAATGCAGGTGAAATTTCATGAGGTTTTTTTTTAATGACAAACTGATGTAGAAATGTGAATAATCGATCTTAAGATTGAGAAACTAAAATGGACAGATTTGCCTGTCCCTTGTTAGGACACCTGATGATTTCCCAGAAGGTTCTGGATTCAAATCTCTGTTGGGCTCACTTGCAAAAGACTGTTTCCAACTGTGAATGGAGCTGAATGCCCAAAATTGGTGGGCATAGCTTCAATCCTGCTTCATATTTTATGGGTTCCAGCAGAAGCAGAGCTGAGTTCAAAGTCACCTCTTTAAAGGCCACAGAAACGTGGTCTCCACTAGTCCAAATCAAGTACAATCAAAAACAGATGGAAATGCTGTGATGAGCAGATCAGATTAAAAATGCTGACCGGTTAAGAATGAAAGTTGGCCCAGATAGGTGGCCCAGAATACTTCTCTTTGGGAAAGGGCCATCTTGCAACTGCCAGCGAAAGACTCTGTTTGAAGCTGCAGCCCACTGATATGTGTTTGGATATCAGTGTTGGAGCTCTCCCACCAACATAGCCAGGAACAAAATAGGTTTCACTTGCACAGATGTCAAAATGAAACTGGGGGGGTTTTATTATTGTTTTACTTTAGAAAGTCAGATGTTTTAAAACAGGAAAGCAGGAGTAAGATTGCAAGTGAGACCGTATTTGCTGTGCTAGGCAAGCCACTGAATTCTAGCTCAGGATGCAACACGTTTAGCCCCTGCTTTCATTTTGCTGAATCAAGAAATAATAGAACCTCACATTCCTTGGCAACAAGTAATGGCAGAGACAACAACTGACAACAGATCTGCAAGTGATATAGTGAGATTATGAAGCCTACAAGTCCATTAGGAGCAACTTTAAGAGAGGGAGCATCACAGCAAAGCACGAAGGACAGGAAAAATAGAGCTTGTGGAGAAAGCAACAACACAACGGCCCAATGGTTTTAAAACCCAGCTCAAGGGGAAACATTACTACAAGCACCACTCACTAGTCTGAGTTACTGGCCCTCAGCTGTCAAAGCTCAGGTTTACCTCCTGATGTCATGTGCAAAAAAGTACAGTGATACCCCGCAAGACGAATGCCTCGGAAGACGAAAAACCCGCTAGACGAAAGGGTTTTTCATTTTCTGAGGTACTTCGCAAGATGGATTTTCCAAAGGGCTTGCTTCGCTAGACGAAACAGCCCTGCCTCTCCTGTCATGGCGACGGCCGCACGCTCGCTTCCCTGCTCCTCTGGCTCCCTCCCACCTTCCGGCCGACCTTCCGACCTTCCGGCTGCCTCGCGCCGCTGCCCACCGCCCTCGCGCGCTCCCCTCAGGAGCCAGCAACCAGCGCTGCAGCTGGAGTCGCGCTCCTGAGCCCCACCGCCCTCCAGCAGCCACCTTTCGCGGTGTCCACAAGGCGCGGGTGAGTCCAAGGACCGGCTGTGGCAGCTGCCCTGCTTCTCCCCACCCCTCCCCACTGTGGTGCTTCACAAGACGAAAAAACTCGCTCTACAAAAAAACTCGTGGAACGAATTAATTTCATCTTGTGAGGCACCACTGTAAATTAATAAAATAAATAAATAAAACTGTTTTAAAATTATTTCCATTTCTCAAGAGCAGTCAGGGTTTTCTGCATTGTGTTTTCTTCTGTTCTGCCATGCAAGTCTAACCCAATTAAGGCACACAATTATAAGCCTTGTTAAGGATAACAAAGATTTAAACATGGTCCTGGATCTCTTTAGACATCTTCTGTGAGGTGCAAAATGAAAAGATTCCCACCTCCACTGTGCCTTGTCACAAATTCTGAGTTCTATGGAGAGCAACTCCATTCTGCTTGAAGCATCTTTGCAAAAAGACCATGCCATAAAAAGACACAGTAGCATATTTGGTGTTTATTCTCTAGGTGGAATTTTCTCCCATGGATGGCCATTCACCCAAGTCCAAACCTTTGTGTCTTTCAGAAGCAGATCTTCTTTTCCTTAGATTTTAGTGTTACGGATCCCAGAGACTTCAGCCAGTGCAGAATTCAGTCACCAAGCTGCTCGCTGGGGCAAGACTATTTGAGCATCTAACACCAATTCTGACCTGACTGCATTGACTACCAATTAGTTTCCAACCCAAATTCTAATTGATGGTTTTGACCTATAAAGCTAGAAATAAAAATAAAAATAAAAAACAATAATGTATCATGTGTGCATCTGAATGTGGTCTGCAGTTGATTTCCAACTCACGTTTTCCAAAATACTAGTATTATTAATACTTAATGAATGAGTGAATGGATGAAATTTGTATATCACCCTTCATTCGAAGATCACCGTGGTTCACAACTTAAAACTACAAAATGAAAACATAAAATACACAATGAAACAAAAACAAAACAAAAACACAGTACTGCCTTCTGTTATAAGGAGGTGTTTTAGTTTGACATGAGACCTACTCTGTACTTTTGAGATATAATGGGATAAGTTCACACTTTTTCTTAAATTAGAGAGCCTCAAAGCTCAACTTGTCATGGTGGCCATTAGCTCTGATGATTTTGTGAAAGAGATAGGCTGTTGAAGATGTCTGTTAGCCATATTCACCTATCCATCTACAGACAGCACACCAGGTACTGGAGACATACAACTTCATGACCTGCTTGTCAGCTCCCCAAGGCATCTGACTGGCCACTGTTATAAACAAGAAGCTGCTGGACTAGATAGAATTTCACTCCTGGTGTAATTGGCATCACCCCCCCCCCTTTGTTTAGACCTCACCTGGAATACTATGCCCAATTTTGGGCATCTCGATTTCAAGAAAGATGTCGACAAACTGAAACATATCTGGTGGATGGTGACCAAGATAGAGAAGGGCCTGGAGACCAAGCCCTAGGAGGAAAGGCAGAAAGAGTTGGGTGAGCAGAAGCAGAAGCAGAAGCCATCTTTGAATAGTCAAAGGCCTGCCATATTGATTACGGAGCACCTTTATTTTCTGTTGCTCCAGAGAGTGGTTAATGAACCAATGGACTCCAATGACAAGAAAACAGATTTAGATTATACATTTCCTGATGGTATGAGGCGTTCAACAATGGGAAAAACTGTCTCAGAAAATGATAGGTTCTCCATTATAGGTTTTGAAGCAGGTTCTTGATAACTACCTGTCAGTGGTGGCAAAGTTCCTGTATTGGCAGGGGTTGGAATAGATGGCTTTTGAAGTCAATTCCTTCTCTATGACTAATTTCCAAAATAAATTTGCCTGCTTTACATTTTTTCATCTTTTGATATTTTGTTGCTTTCATCCTGGGCAATCTCTTCCTATTTTAAAAAAACAAAATAAAACAATTTCAGCTGAGGAGAGTAAAAGCAGTAAGCAAGGCTATATTTCCTTGGCAGCTAAAAGAATTTCTCTGATCAATCTGCTGACTTTCTCTTGTTTTATTAATTTCAGACAGAATTCTTACTGATGTCCCCATTTGCTCAAAGACTACACTGAAAAGGCTATGACAGCAGGATTAAATCTAGCAATGTGCAAAGGCGGTGGAATAGCCTAAAGGTACCCCTTATAACTTAATCTCCAAAAAATAAGTAGATCTTCCCTGGCACTGGGGATTGTCAAAGAATATCTGCCACTTGGGGATCTTTGTGGGAATGATGGGGCATGAATAAACATTACAGTTTTAATATGAAACTCCCAGGCTTTAGGATTTTGGCCCACTCTGGATTATGTGAATAAAATGCATGGCAAGTAATGCACAGACTTGCTCCATTTATATACTGCCTTGCTCCAACTTTATACCTCAGAATGTGGTTGCAGTCACTCTGATCTTTAACCCCCAGTTTTTCTTTGAAGTATTATGTGTTAAATATTGTTAGAAATAAATTTGCTTCAATCCCATAAAAATGCAATCTGCTTCCTCCAGAATTAAACCATTTATGAGGAACAGATTTGTCAACCTGTAACATGGAAAAAAGGAAGCCTTTCTAAATGCTTTGCCAATGAAATATTGACCAGTGTTGTTAGGGTGTTCTTGGGATTTTCTCCCATGGCTAAGTTGGAACATATTTCGGCCAAGCTTCCCATTTATGTCAGAGCACATTATTTATACAAAGGGTGTATTGTGTATTTTCTGTTTTCTGGAAAACTGGTTGCTGGGGGCAGCTGATATCACAACAGGAAGAATTGAAGCCTCAAGTGTCTCCACTGTTTGTGGAGCAGAATGGACTGCCAAACCACTTCTCTTGCTTATTTTCACCAGCGCTGTTGGGCAAATGTAACCTGGACTGGGATCCAAGGTGCACATGTCAGCATCGCCCTTGAGCCAGTGCCACTAACTGGACTCATCCACTTCAGCCCCAACTGGGCTAGGCGAGCTGGGTAGCACTTCCAGAGACCACCTTCTGCACAGGAACAGGTCAAAGTGCTGTGGACTCACAGCTTAGAGTTGTGAGCACCGGATTCACTTCCACAAGTAGACAGTCGTCGCACAGCAGAGTCTAGCAGAGTCTAGCAGAGTATATAAACAACTCGGAGAACAGCTCTGTAGAATATCTTCTTTATTCTATAACTACAACTATAATACAACTATATACAGAGCTAAATGAGCCTAAGAATAAAGAATGCTAAACCGCACTGAGTGTCTGCAGCTGCTCTTAGCAGCAACCTTATCTAAACACACAATCTCTCTCTCTCTAACACTCTCTCTCTCCGACACACTGACTGACTAACCGACTCACTGACTGACTAACTGACTCACTGATGTGGTGCTGAAGCAGAATAAGTAGAGAGCAGAACACACCTCCTCCTCTCTGCAGAATCAGCAGACTCCTCAGGAGATTCTTGGATATGGGAGGGGTGAAATCTCCTCAGCACATACATCAGTTTCAAACACACACCTTAGTCTTTCTAGCCCTTTTCTTCCTTCAAAGGTGTCCCTGGCCAAGTCACAAGTTGCTTTTCCAACTTGGAGGGAATTCAAAGGAGTGGGGAGAGATGGTGAAGCAGTGATGGATGGCAAGCAACATTTTGTGCATGGAGCTGCTTGTGCTTAAAGAGCTGCCACCCACCCACCCACCCACTCTGTTCCTATGAAATTCAGTATGATTCACTCATACAACTCTATAGAGTTGTAAGGAACACCAAGGAGTTGAGTTCCCCTCTGGCTCAAATTAAAATCTGAGCTTGAGAAGAATTCAGGGGTCATAATGCTTTCCTAGCATTTGAGCTGAGCATTTTAAATTCCCATAAGCCAGATGTGAGTGACTTCATTACCATCCAGAATTTCCTGGTTCTTTGTCTCTAATATTCATGTTTACCCTGCACTGATGTTCCATATACTGGCAATAGAGAATAGCTGTTGATTATGAAAACAACTTTACATACCGACCTGGAAAAACTAGCATTGACCCCAACTTCTCAACCTTCTTTGTGATCGGCAGAAGCACCTCCCTACTGTTACGGTATGTGTGTGCTCAGAAAGGGGCAATGGAATTATGGCTGTACTGCATTGAAAAGACGCTGCTTGGCGCAACAGGCTTCGCTGGCCAGTGTCTGGCACTTGGGAGTCAACAGTGGGGAAATTGTTCCATACTGAGCATGTTCCCAACCTTGACTGGGTGCTGCAGCACTCTCTTTCTTGGTTGGGTGATGTCCTCACTGAAGGCAAATAAGGTGAATTTGTAGCAAGAGCTTACCTTGAATTAGCTTTCTTTCCCACCAGTAACACTGTTGCATAGCGAAACCTGATTGCCTTATGTGCTTGTTGGGTAAAAAAAAAAAAAAAAAGTTCTACAGCAGTAAGTGATACAAAGATGCTCTGAACCAGAGCGAGGTAAGTAGGCATTTGGGAGACTTTGGGAGACCATTTCAGCCCTCCTTGAATTCCCTCTGGGAGAGCCAGTGTGGTGTAGTGGTTAAGAGCGGTAGACTCGTAATCTGGGGAACCGGGTTCGTGTCTCCGCTCCTCCACATGCAGCTGCTTGCACACTTGGGCCAGTCACACTTCGTTGAAGTCTCTCAGCCCCACTCACCTCACAGAGTGTTTGTTGTGGGGGAGGAAGGGAAAGGAGAATGTTAGCCGCTTTGAGACTCCTTCGGGTAGTGAAAAAGTGGGATATCAAATCCAAACTCTTCTTCTTCTTCTTCTCTTTAAAATGAAAATGTTTGGCTGAGAACTTTACCTCAGCCCTTGAAAATACCTCTCACATGTGTGGATGTGTGTGTGTGTGTGTGTGTGTGTGTGTGTGTATATATATTGCACAAATTCCAGCCTACTCAGACCACAGAAAGGAGAGTGATCTCTCCTTGAGTGAATCTCTCGACAGTCAGTGATACTTGAGCCATATGTTTTGTTGCAAGGTGAAACAGCTCATGCTTCCCAGAGCAACTCTGTTCCTTAAAATCACTGCTGACTTTACTGACAGCAAGCTCAATAGATTCAGCTGTTGGGTCACCCACCTGGGGAGAGCAGAGTCTGGACTATGAGATTAAGATGTCAGTCACCCTGCAGTGGGCGCTCCCAGTCCCCTACTTGACTCTCCTTTGCTCCTCCTGAACGTAGCTTTATGCCCCGGTTTTCAACGGAACGTAAATGCAACCTGAGCTCTGCGTTCCCCTCAGCCTGTACATCCGCTCTCAGAGTGTATCAGCCTCATCGATGCCTGAAAAGTAATTATCTCCGGCTCCCACGTGATAAATTAAGACCCCTGTGAGTTTTGCGCTTAATGGTGCAGAGCAACCTGAAGCTATTCTCAATGAGAAGCAGCAGTAGTTAGGACAGCCCCGGTACCTCTGAGAACCTCATTTACCTGGGACGACAGCTCATTAATCAGAACGGCCCAGCTTTGGGAAAGCAAAGGTTGGACACGGCACAGTGAAATCTGTAAAAGCCCCAGCAGAGGAGCGACTGGCTTTCAGCCTTTCGGATGTTTTGCACTCTTAATAAGGAAAAGGCTTGCAAGGGAGGTCTCCCGGTTGCAGGGGAAACACTCGGCACTTTCTCACCTAAAAAGGTTAACAGTGCAATGGGATATTAATATACTAATCACACAGGCCTGATATGCCTTTGTCTTTGTGTTTTACTTATGTGTATTTCACCTTGAGACTGGTTTAACAGGTGATTATTAAATCAGTATAGAACCATAGAATTGTGGAGCTAGTAATAAAAATAATATTTGTATAACCTCAAATATTTTCCATGGGGGGCATGCAAAGTCAGTATTTGGATTAAGCCAATAAAGGAGGGAATTTCCCTGGAAGCCAAGGTGGGCATTTGCATAAACATGTGCATTTGAAGGCATAGATATTACTTCTCAAATGCATTAATATTAGGACCTTGACTCCCCACATAAGTGAGATAGTGTTCTGCTATCAGAAAACCGCACAAATCAGAAAGAGGGACAATACCTGTGGTAAGAATTCATATTTTAATACAGGCACAGTTTGCACTAGCTGGAAGTTGCCCAAGACCTTGGCCTCACTGTTTTTTTGTGAACCCTAGCACCATGATTCTAGAAATCTCCCTTCTGTCTGGAAAGTGAACTAAAGTGTGACTTAGAGAACCAGGGCTCATACCATCCCGTAGCATTTACAATGGGAGTGACTCTTGCTTGCTGTGTAAGATTCTCTAGCATAAGCAGATGCCTCCCTCTTTGCTTCTTCCTAATTGAAGCACTTGGCCAACACATTAACACTCATGGGAACCTCCGCTCAGATTGTGCATCCAGAACTCCTTTTATACTGCACACACACTTGACTGTGTAGATACATTTCTAGGCAAACCCTTCTCCTGCTCATGCAACCTAACCAGAGCTGAGCTCAAACCAGTCCTCTAATTTCTTGAAAGTATTTTTTGGCAAAAGATTTTCTGCCTCATTTGTGGAGTACTTTAGAATTTTTCTTACAATTCCAGCAAATGAGGGGTCAAACTTGCATTATCATTGCAAGGCAGACAAAGGTGGCATATTCTTCCTGTTACCTTTAAAAAGAATCTTCCCCTAAGGATTGCTGCAAACGAAAGAAAGAAGTCACTTAAAAACACACACCACACACCTAATGAATGGCTGTCAGGAGCATGGCAGACAGCATCTTCAGCTTCACATGCATGCAAGGAAGTCCAGCTGAGAATGTCATGTGGTTTTCAGAAGCAAGAGCACCGGAGGAGACTGTAGAAAGTAGATCACAACATAGATGATTTGTAGACTGAAAGACACTCACAAACCCTCTCACACAATCAAAAAATAAGGTGAATGCAGCATCATGCCCATCAAAATTTCACCAACATTTTCTCCTCTCTTTGATAATTTTTGAATGCAGTTTCTTTTCTCGTTAATTGATGGGGAATGGTTGTAAATGTTGCAGGTGTGTGTGTGCTGTATAGACTTTTGGTACAGCAGTAATGACCGCTCCCCACATCAAATGGGGGCACCTTTTGTGTTGTTTTGCACAGCCCCCTGGATCCCAGCGAGGCTCCCGGTAGTACAGGCTTGCTTTGCCCTCCCCAGGCTGGATACCTGGAGGTCTCCGCCTACCTCAGCCAATCGCTCAATCCCGCCTGGGGAGGCGTTGCCAGGGGATTGGCCAGGTAAGGAGAGGGACCATCCTGCCCATACAACAGAGCTCCAGAGCTTCTCCTGCCCTCCCCTCTGTCAGTTAAATCTTCTATTGCAGGTTAACCTCTTCTCCACAGGTACACAGGTGCTGCTACGTCATGGTCGCTGTTGAAGGGCCGGAAAGGAATTTTCCTGCATTGGCAGATTTTGCCTTTCCCGTAGCAAAACGTCACAATTTTGGTGGTTTCAGGTCTTGGGCGGAATACTTTAGTCTATCTTCCTAAATGGGGGAGGGGGGTGAAGCAGCGATCCACCCCCCCCCCCTTGTAGCAGTGATACTTGGGTTCCCTGTTAAAGGGGACTTGAAGGGAGGCATTGGCCATATGCCGAGAGGTTGTCATTGCTCTCCCCTCCAACAGCGGCGAAACGGGGGGGGGGGGGGTGGTCTCTCTGCTTGAACATATGTTCTCCAGAGCCAGCCCAATCCCCACACATTCTGGATAACCCTGAAGTCTCCCAGATCCCCGGCTGGGGACTGGGAAGGATAAACGCTCAATGCCTGAGCCAAGGTCTCCCTACATCTGAAACTTAATAAAGTTGTGGCCAATTTTAATCCCATAGCACGTTGTCTTGAGTCATTATTCTGCTTGGGGGTCGCCTGGGATTGGGGGGACTCTGCCTGTCCATGCAAACCGAACCCTTAAGGGAGGCTCCACGCTTTGTTGTTGTTGTTGTTTAGTCGTTTAGTCGTGTCCGACTCTTCGTGACCCCATGGACCAGAGCACGTCAGGCACTTCTGTCTTCCACTGCCTCCCGCAGTCTGCTCAAACTCAAACTCCACGCTTTAGTCCTGTGTATAATACTTCAGCGCTACAGCCAGGCTAGTAAGCCTTGCTCACAAATAGCAGCCAGACACCCTGAACCTGATGTTCCAGCAGCAGCATCACTACAGCTTACCAGGAGGGCAATGGGCAATGAGGCTGAGATGTTAGTGCTGTGCTGGCACACAGACAGAGGCAATCCCATGTTTCTACTGGTGCACCTGCACAATATTGAGATCCCCACTGCTTCAACTCTGCTTCCTGGTAAGCTGTTGCCTCCTCTCCCCAGCCATTGCTGTTGCTCACCCTCCTACTCTAACTTTGGCTCCTATCTCATCACTAATTCTTTTCATTAAGAGATTTCATTTTCCATGACGCACCATGACTCTTGGTTGAAGACCCAAACATGTGTTTCTCCTGTTGACGTGGCAACACAATGTTATCTGGTGTGTGCAGAGTTGGATGTGGACTTGGGCAAAGGACTGTCTCTCAGCCTCGCCTTTCCATTTCTAAATGAGCAACAGTCCAGAGCAGTCTTTTGGGACCGTTTCAAGAATCAATGAGATAAATGCGTGATTAAATAAATGACTAGGGAGGGGCCAATAATTCTCTCTTTATTACCATACGGAGAAGAGTGCTGAATTCTTATACGGGCAGCGGACGGATCCAGATGTCTCTCTCCCAGCTCTTATGCCAGCTGAGACAGACAGCCAAGGACAAGAGCCAGCTGTGAAATTTTGTGAAGCTCAGAAAGTATTTTGAATGCCGGGGACCTACTTAGTGTGGCAAATGTGGCATGGAGACTTCTTAGCTTGGCAAAGGCAGAGTGATGAAGCCCAGCTGTTTAGATGCCCTAGGATGGGAATGTTGAGCCCTCTCAGAAGAGCTATACCGCCTGCCATAGCAAACAGCAGCTCAAGGGCAGAATCTAGCGTGCAATTTGTAGGGAATATCACTTGCCCAGTGGAGAGAATCTGAGCTGGATGTGGGCTGAAAGCCAAATGTCTGGGGTGGCCAAGCTTAAAATCTGATTTAAGCATAAATTACACACTACACTAGGAGCTGTGCATAGACGATGTAGATGGAAATAATGCTGATCCCTGTTTGTACATCATCTAACAATTCTAGGCACACCACAGGGTTCCCATAAGTAGCTACCCCCATATGCAGCTGAAGAAAGCAGGCGTTGCTTGGAGTAATAGAATATAGCTGCTGGTTTAGTATCCAGTAACACCACAGTTAGATCAGAATTGTTGGGAGCGTTTCCATTCCTAATGTATAATTTTTCTCTTAGACTAGGTGACTCAACAGATCAGGAGTACACATGGTTATCTGTGTGTGTGTTTCTGCATGCGTGTGTGTGTTGGGATTGGATTTTCTCTGAGGTAGATTCAACTTTGATTGAAAAGCAGTCAGCCCCCCGCCCCCTACACTACGTTTCTTCATGCTGTTGAACCAACGGTGGGAGCCTCTAGACTGTCACCATTTTGTGGGAAGGGGGGGTGCAATTAAGGTGAATTAAAACACGCTGTTGCCCCCCCCTTTTAAATGGACATTTTGCAGCTAGGGAACTGACAGGGCAATTGCTGAAAAATGCTGGATGAAGGAATGATTAACAGGAAGACTTATAAATATCCCACAAAGCTGAATTGAGTGCCTTTCAGCACTTAGAATGTATAGTTGGTTCTTTATCTGATGTTTTTAAGAGTGAATTTAAAGCTGATTGTCTGCACCTTTCGTCCCATGCCGCTGTTGTTAGAGAGTGGGTGTGGGTTTTTTTTTCCATATTAATGGCAGGTTGTGCCTGAATTGAGAAAGGTTCCATGACCTGACACAACTTCATGTTCCTCAAGCCAATAAATTGTGGAGAATAGCCTTTTCGTGTTCTTTTAAAATATATAACTATTCCATAATTCTAACCCTGTGGAATTATAGGAAATTATCAGAGGGTAGATGAAACAAATTATGTGTGCCTGCCTGAGCTATGGTCCATTCTACAACTCCTATCACTATTTGCTATTTTCTCCTCAGACAGTGTCATGAGGGGATTAGTTGGGGACACGGAGAAAGGGAAAAAAGGGAACATTGTCTTTTAACCACAGAAGCCTTTATGGGATGCCGTTGCTGAGATTGCAAACTTACTGACTATAAATTTGGTATGCTATATATTGTTATTATTTTAATAAATAAATAAAATCAAAGCAATTGTGCTGTATGTTTAAGTAACTACTGACACGAACATATCTCTCAAGCCTACATCATGAAGTCTCTGTGAAAAACCCCTTTGCCATCTCTGAATGGAATACTTTGCAAGCAGACAGCCTATTGCGATTTGAAGCTGCTGGATGCATGAAAACTGACACTTTTTTGGAAATGAAACATTGTCGAGGCCCATGAGTTTAATTAAAACTTTGCTTGCAGAACTTCTTTTAAAAGAAAACAGAAACATCTATTGATACATCCAAACAGTTCCACAAGACATATGCCAGTCCAAGGCATAGGCTCAGCATCTTACAAAATATGAATTCCAACAGACCTAGAAGCAGATGTCTGCCTCTTTATAGTCTCCATTAGCCTGTAGCTAATGGGGAGCTTCATTTCCACCCTCACTCTCATAGAGTCTGAGAACAAAAGAACTCCAGAAAACCACAATGGTTATCAACTCAGTTAAAGCTCAGAGTCTCTTAGAATACAACTGCACAAACCTAGACTCTGTACTAACTTATACATGACTGCCAAATCTTAGCCTCCATATAAAGGGTGGGATTCCACCAAAGTTAACCATTTTTTCCATCTTTCTCACTGAAATCAGTGGTAAGATGCTTAACTGTGACTGGATTATGCTTCTAGCACTTTTAATGCTTCTGAAGATGCTGAGGTTTGATCAAGTTGCTTCAGGAAGTGTATCCCACAGTTGTGCTGCTACCAAAAACCTGTCCACGTATCATTGCTTTTGAAACTTGGCACACAGATGAGGTCAATTTTAAATGTCTTCTTTTCCATATGAAGGGCAGAGGCAATCTCTTTGGTATGTAAAACTTTGGAGCATTAAAAAGGTGATAGGTCAAAACTGGCACCTTGAATTGTGTCAGAGGACAATAGGGAATGGGATCAGATGATGGATTACTGCACCTGGTCACTCCATCCACTTCAGGCTTCTGCAGCTGAGCCCTTATATTCACACTGACCATCATTTGTATTGGCTTGATCCTTCAAAGCTGCCTTGTTTAATTGCAAATAGTAAAGCTTCAGAAAATTCTAATTCAGAAATAAATATTTGATGCCTAAGAAGAACAGAGATTTGCTTAACATCATCTATTTGATTTTGCTCTGATTTATTTCACTCAGAGAAATTGGGTAACATTATAACAGATTACTGGTTCCATTAAAAGGCAGCGTGGATATAAAGAAACCTCAATAGAGGGGCTCTTATCTCCCGAGAGAAAAAAACAGGATACCTTTCTGAATCATCCCACAGTTGAAGCATAGCAACCAAGAGACAAGATCATAAGAATAGCTTTCAAGTGACGTTTACCAACCTCATCACACTTAGTGATAGACAGGCTATTCTGCAACTCAAGTAAATTGAAATAGTTGGGTTTAAGTCATTTAGACTTCTAAGGAATCAAAATCCCAGAGGGCAACAGGGTATCTGTTTGTTTATTTCTTTGTTTGTTCCTTTGCATTTATTTGCCACTTATTATTTCAGAAATCTCTATACTGAATATGGTATACTGTCTAAACAAAGTATCATCAAAACAAGAACAAAAACACAACCCAAACTGAATAAAATAGCAATATAAAAACACAAAAAATCATATAAAAATGAATAAAACAGAAAACCAGAGCATTGAAACACATAAGAAAGGGCCCAGTCTTATGAGAAGGGGAAAGCCTGAGCAAATTACCTCAGAGTTGCCTAAGAATTCTTTCTCTACTTTGTTCACATTGGCATTCTGAGACCTCCACATAGGCAGCTTTATAAAAAGATGAAATGCTAAAATAATGTGCAATTGATAAGTTTAATAATAAATAGTTAAACTCAATGGGACACAATCCCACAAGCATTAGTTGTGACTAAGAGCCATTGAAGCGGATTGAACCCAGTCACAACTTCCAGAGCAAGCCAAGCCACCTTGTATCAGGTTGGCTGAGGGCAGGGATTGGATTGGATGGCAGTATCTTTCCCCATCAGAATAAACTGGCCTCCCATTGGCATTGCATTCCTCCTGGGAGTGCTGTTGGTGAGACACTTGCTTGTGACAGCCAGTGAAAAGCCCCAACATGGGTTGTTCCAGGGAGGAGGAGACACATTGAATCCTGAACCCGTCTCATTTACAGCAGAAGTGACTCTTGCTCATTGTGTTGCAAATCCAGACCTGATTACACCAGCTCCTTTCTGACAGAGTGATTTTACTGCCCTCTCAACCTCCACTCTGGCTGTCAGGAACACCAGGGCTGTGGATGTGGTCCAAAAAGACCCGCCGTTGAGTGATGGGTGGTTTGCACTGCAAACCTTTGTTTTAAATTGGACTTCATTATTATTTCTTTTACTACATTCTGCCTACTAAAGTGTAAGAAAACCCAGTACAGTGGTACCCCTGGTTACGAACTTAATTTGTTTCGGAGGTCGGTGTGCAATTTCTGTTCTCATCCTGAGGTAAAGTTCTTAACCTGAGGTACTACTTCTGGGTTAGTGGAGTCTGTAACCCAAGGTGTTTGTAACCCAAGGGACCACTGTATTAGAAGGCCTGCTAAATGCAAGAATGAAAGGATGAATATCAATGGAAAATAGCAAAGAGCAGTCTTTGAAAAGCTGGATGGTCGAGGGAGCTGAAGAGAGATCCAGGGCTCCTAACCCTCCTCATGCTGATGTGGGGGGGGGGGTGGAGACTCTTGGAGGGGAAAAAGGAGAGGGGTGTATGACCCTTGAAAATGTTCCACCCTGGAAAGCTGGATGAGCAATAGTAGAAAAGTTATCCCAAGCACTTTTCATCAAGAAGCATGAAATATTTCCCTTGCTAAGGAGTTTTATCAAAATGCGTTGGGAACCACATCTATAGCACAGCTGTCCTCTTAAGCACACCCACGCCCACTGATCCTCCCTTGCAGTTGCTCCCCTGCTATCTTGGCAAACATAGGGCTGAGACCACCCTAATTCCCACAGATAGGGTTTGGGGTTTAGAAAGGAAATTATTATCTGCGGGGAGAGGAAGGAAGGAATGGGCGATTTCTAACATCTGAGACGCGAGCAAGCACTTTTAAAGGCTTTTTAGTTAGAAGAACTTATTAGGTCATTTTGCTGATTAGTAAAAGAAAAGAAAAGAAAAGAAAAGAAAAGAAAAGAAGAAGAATCTAGTTAGACACAGTATTTGTATAATACAATATTCACCCAGCAACAATCCCAAATTCATTCTGTCTCTCCTTCAGCCTTGACCTGCAGCCATTACAGATTCTAGTGAAGTTCTCTTGATCCAAACTTGGGGGGGGGGGGAGTCTGAGGGGCAAGCTATGCAGACCCATACATTCTTATCTGGTTCTTAAAGAATTCCAGGCTGGAAGCGAACAACATCCAAGGGCAGAAGCCCTCACAGGGACAATCCATGGGGTGAGACTCTTTCAACCCTCCTCACTTTTTTGCTCATGAACATATTTATTCTGGATCCATTGATGTAATGGCTTCCATTGCATTGAATGGGAATGGAAGGAAAAAGGTGAAGGGATAATGTCCAAAGCTGGGGAAGGAAGTTCTGCTTAAACCCCTGCTCATAATCACCACTCTTGAAGCAGCCAGGTTTTCCATTAGAAAATCTATGTATATGGTTGCAGAAACACAGTTTTTTAAAAATTATTATATTTATATTCCACCTGTTCCGCTCAAAGAATCATAGCATTTTGGAAGGGATCACATGGGTCATCTAGTACAGCTAAAATAGACATAGCTAAAAACATGGTAGGATGCCAGTTTATATGACATTTTCATTTAAAAAATAAACTGGGTGGTTAGTAGTCTTAAAATGCTGACTCAAACAGCAAGGGCCACACTTTAAATTGTAAGTGCAGACAGTCATGAACCTTAATTTCAATTTTACTCAGAGTAGATCTGAATAAGTTAATGAACCTAGGTGACTCAGTCATAAATTTCAATGGATCTACTCTGAATAAATCTTAGTTTTAATTCCCTTCATTATCATAGTTGCCAAAATTATTCTTGTTGTTTACTCTGTTAGTGACAGTTGTAAAATATGAAAATAGTGGTGGTAGTGAAAAGCTCATTGTATGTTTCACAGCTGAAGTAATACATATAAACTGTTTAAAGAATACCTACCCCACCCTGATAAATCCATTAAGTCCAATGTCTTGAAATTACCTAGCTGCGGCACTGCCATAAACTGTTGGAATATTTCTCCTTACCCCGGACAAATTTTTGTGTATGGGTCCTCCACAATTTCTCTGCTGGTGAATAGGGTGAATTTGAAGATGTCATTTGTGCAAAGTTTTATAGAAAATTAACATCGGTGGTAAATTCAGTTTCATGGCTAATATCCAAACGTAGAGTGTACAGGGAGAAAAGTCTAATGTTCCTTAACCCAGAGGTGGAGAACCTGTGGCCCTCCAGATTGGACTCCATATCTTCCCATTAGACCCAGGCAGCATGGCTGATGCTCTGGGATGGTGTGAGCTGTGGTCCAGGAGCACCTGGAGTGCCACCACTAATTTAGCCAGACATGTCATTTTTTATTTTTTTTTACTAAAATGCACCAGGGAGAAAATTCCCCTCCATCTTATGTTGCTACCATTTTCAGATAGTCATATTTCTCTTCTCTGCTGCTTCATTTCCAGCAGTTTGGATCCTCCTCCAGATGTCAGAGAGAGAGAGAGAGAGAGAGAGAGAGAGAGAGAGAGAGATGCATTAGCAGTAGCTCAAGAAATCAGTGAGGAACATTCTAGCTCCCTGCATGCCCCACAAGACACTGTGACCCATGCGCATTAGAAAAGGGTGTGTGTGATTTTGTTTAACTTATTTCTTTCTCCTTTGACAGCTGACAAATCCCACAGGCCCAGGAGGCAATCCATCTTTCATCTGCCCATCAAGTACTTGAAGCAGAAAATGACACTGCCTAGCTCTCCTTTTGCTTCCCAGCCAATCTCTTCTCTCTCTCTCTCTGCCTCTCTCTCTCTGTTTGGGAACTTGGGAAAATTCAATTTCCTTCCTGCCTTCGGCTTCAGTGCAGGCTCTTGTCTGCCTTGCACCTGCTCTGTGCAGCTGCAACTCGAGACTCTGGTGAAATACTTTTTGTCCTGCCAAGCAGAGGGCTGAATGACACCCCCCCCGACTCTTAACATTTCATTTCATATTTTCTTTGCTGCTTTCTTCATTAACACCCTTGTTCCTTGCCTCTCTTTCTCCTGGGCATTCGCCTCTTAGCTGTCCTCCGTGTTCATGGGCTGCTGTGATCTTCCAGCATCAGCGCTTGGGGCCTTTGCAGCTTGTTCTCTCAGTTCCTTCCCTTTTGCCTCCAAGGTGAGATTATGTTTCCTGCTGAGCATTTCCTAGGAGGTTCCTCGGAATCAGAATTTCCAAAGAGAAGCTCTGCTCCCCTTTCTCCTCACATGTTTCTCTCTGTTGAATTAATACAACTTGGTTCAGTGACTGCTAGGAGCTCAACAACAGGGAAAATGCTTTTTTGACCTGAGCCCCAGATAACTATAAAGGACCTAATGCTATGGGACCTAGGAGGATAGTATGTTAAGAAAAGATTCCTCCTCTTCCTCTTCCTCTTCCTCCTCCTCTTCCTCCTCATCCGCTTCTTCTTCAGTACACAACAGAATACACAATAAAGGATTTTATGATTTTATATTAGAGGTAGGATGGCTTAAAGAATACAATACTTGCAGATTCCAAAGTGCACCAGCCATTTTTGCATCTCTTGAACCAGATGGTAACAGCCACTAGATTTTGAATGTTTCAACTATCAGCAGTTGAACAGCATGAAAGGAACTTAGCAATGAGAGAAGATACATTCAGAGATGGATAGTGTGAGAGAACATGCATTTTTTTAATTAAAAAAATACTATTTAAAGGCAAATTTCCAAGCAGTTTTTTGTGGGGGAAGGGAAGAAGACTTAAAGTTACAGAAGAGGAGGTTCTAGCCCAAAAGAAGAAAGTTTCTTAATATGGTTTGGGCACTTTAAGGTGGGGAGGGGGTATGGAAAGCAAGCACATTTGTCCCTTATATAATTCATGTGCATGCTGTTCCTGACATTGCTTGCCATGTAAGTGCTCAATAAACATGTGCATCTAATGCAGGGGTTAGCAAACATTTTCAGCAGTGGGCCGGTCCACTGTGCCTCAGACCTCGTGGGAGGTCGGACTATATTTTGGAGAAAAAAATCAACAAATTCCTATGCCCCACAAATAACCCAGAGATGCATTTTAAATAAAAGCACACATTCTACTCATGTAAAAACACACTGATTCCCAGACCGTCCACGGGCCAGATTTAGAAGGTAATTGGGCCAGATCCGGCCCCCGGGCCTTAGTTTGCATATGCATGATCTACTGCATCTAATTTCCCCTATTTATTAGCTTTCTAACTGCACATTTCTCCCCAGATTGATATGTGGTGTCCAGCTGCACACTAAGAAACAACAAGCTTGCACTCACAAAGACACTTTGGAAGTTAGCTAAGTGCAATGCAAATCCTGCAATTCCTCACACCCCTGATAATTTTTCTGAATTTTTCTCCTCCCTTTGATAATATTTGAATACAATTTCTTTCCCCATTTGTTGATGGGGAGTGGTTAGGATAAAAAATAAAGGAGGATAATTTTTTGACACAATTCTAGTGGATCACTTTTTAAAAACATTTCCAGCATGTCAATGTGCCTGTAGCATTTGCTATAGTCATATTCTGAAGAGTGTGCTTTATTATGTGCCCCTGCATGTAATATGCTCCTTCATTTCATGCCCCATGCATCCCAGACTGAAACCTCAAGAACTTCAGAACATTGCAATTATGTTTTGCCTGGCTACCAGCTGGTCCCAAGCTGAATCTGTTTCGCATCTCATAGTTGTACTGAACATACGCCCTCCAAATTAGTATGTCCCTGTAACTGTGAGAGATTCGCTTGAGAGATAATGCAGGACCCCTCTGGAGTCTGTTTCTGTCACCAGCACTGAGTTATTTATGTGCCATTCATAAAGTCACCATCCAGCTGCTCCTGGCTTGACATAAGCATACGTAATTGCTTCACAGGGTGTTCCTTTACTGAGCTATCTAATGATTCTCTGAACATCTTGGGAAACTGTTCCATATGGAACCTTTCTGTAGACCATTAGACTAAGGCTTGGACAGAAGAAGGAAGGGGAAGATCTGGCTAGTGGTGCTGGAAGGCAATGATGGATTATACTATCTTCAGAAGGATGCTTCACATGTTACATATTGCCTACACGGGGAAAAACAAAACCCAATGCATGGAAAAATGCAAAAGGGGGGGGGGGTGTGCAGGTAGTTGCACAGGACAATGCTCTGTCCTGCAGTCCACCACACATAGATTTCCCCCATCTGAGAGTCAATGATTGGCTGCTGCAGCTTCTTAACATGTGCCTTCTAAACTTCACACCACATGATAATCACACATGACACCTAAATTAGATTTCTATGGCCCCATCTGCACTATACATCTAAAGCAGTATCATACCACTTAAAAACAACCAAGTTAGTGGTCATTGCTGCCTCCTACAGGAGCGAGTTCCATAATCTGCTGCATGAAGAAGGACTTTGTTTTGTCTGTCCTGAATTCAGATGCCCATGAGTTCTATGAGAGGAACAAACTTCTAGCTATCCACTTTCTCTATACGATGCATGGTCTTATAAATGTCTACCAATACACATTTCTTTAAAGCCCCATATCAGACCCCATGAGCATATATGTGAAATTCAGATTTTTTTTTTTTTGCCCCAGTATGCATCACATTTATACTTATTTGCACTGAATTGCATTTGCTATTTTATTGTCCATTCACTCAGTTTGGAGGAATTGTCTTTGAGCTCTTCACAATCCCTTTTTGTTTCAGCCACCCTAAATAGTTTAGTATCAGTAGTAAAATTGGCTACCTCACTGTCCACCCCTATGAGCAAGTTAAGAAGTACAGGTCCCAACTTTGATCTTAGGGGACTCCACTTTCTACATGACTTCATTTGAAGAACTGCCCATTTGTTCCTACTCTTTACTTCCTGCTGCTTAATCAATTCTTGATCCACAAGAGAACCTCAACCCTTATTTTATGTCTACTAAGCTTACTCAGGAATCTTTAGTGAGGTACCTTCTCAAAAGCTTTTTGAAAGCCAAGTACACTGTGTCAACTGGTTCATCTTTTATCTATAAGCTTGTTGACACTCTCAAAGACCTGTAAGATGGAGAAAGAGGCAGAGAAGGAAGAGGAGTGTTGCTGCCATTGTAACCACAGCTGCTGCCAGGCCAGCTACCTGGTACCCGGACAAATTGGGGGAGAAGGGGAGCAAGGCTACTATTGCCACTGCTGCTGGCACCTCCTTGGTTGAGATGTTTGCTGGCTCTCCTCCAAAAGTGCTGAAAATGGAGTGCCCTTTTATTTGCTTGTGAAGTTGGAAATCTGTTTTGACTCAGTCCTGGTCATAACCGTGTTGATATACCATGCAAAAGTCTATCTTGGCAGAGGGTTTTATTCTCTTGCTGCTTTTGAATATTCTGAGCCAATTCTGAACAATAACAACAAGAGCAGCAGCAGCATGGTGGCTTGAGTCCTCAGTGGCAACCCATATCAACTCTGTGAAGGACAAGAGCTATCCGCAGGTTCTTTCATTCCACCACCATTTTCCAGTGGGTAATTGCTTTCCATGCAATACACAGGGGTTTGATGTAGCTCCAGCTTCAGTAAACACGTGCTATTGTGAGAGATGATGTTCCAGTGAATGTGAGCTATTTGACTGTCTCTTCACTTGCACTATGACTAAATGGAAGCAGCTGTGGCTAGAGGGAGGGCTGTTGATGGTTCGTATCACACAATCTGGCATTTCATGGAAAGCTTCTCATGTTTTCAGTTGGGAAATCTTCTTGCTTCCATGGTTGGAAATTTTGAACAAATTCAATTTTGCATCATGGGAAAAGATGCCCTGAGGAAAAATCACCACTCCCTGGGAAGACTCAAGCATTTCCTTGCTCTGTCTGCAAGGAGCAAAATTTATACTCAGACCTTTGCATGATCCATCGCTCTACAAGCTGAAAAGGGGATTGCTGAAGGCCTGGAGGTGGGGGGAGGGAAAGGATATTTGAAGGGATAATGCAGACGAGTAGGGTATTTTAAAAAGGAACAGAGCCTCCGGAAATTTAATGCAACATTTCCATTGCGGAAAGAAGGAGTGTAGAAGCACAGGCCCAGGGACAAATGTGTCCCTCTCTTCCCAGACCACACCCATCTCCAGCTCTGCATTGCACTCCAAGCATTTTTGCCTGACCGGCATGTGTCATTGAACTCTTATAACATATCTGACTTGTTTCGGATGGAGGATAGAAGCAGTGTGCAAGTGTGTGAAAGGTAAAATTCACATTTGTTGCTCTGCCTACTTTTGCCTCTAGCCCCATTCAGCACTAGTACGTGGTGCTCAGAAGGTTGTTGTTAGTGTAAATGGGCAGACATTTTTATTCCCTTGCAAACCAACTCCACAACATTTTGAAGGCTGGCTGTGTTTCAGCTTGCATATTGGTCCTGGAAGTGTGAGCTAGGTAGTTTCAGCTCATAAAAATGTGAACTGAGTATTTTCTCTCTCTCCATGCCTACTCTAGATGTCCCTGGACTCCAACATCTATTGGAGCATACTCAATGGTCAGGGTCCAGGGATGATGGGAGTGGTAATCCAACCACAACTGGAAGGCCACAGAGTCCCCACTATTGATATACTGTTATTAAAAATATAGTAAGATAAGAAGAACATATTGGATCAGGCCAATGGCCCATCTAGTCCAGCATCCCATTCTCACAGTGGCCAACTAGATACCTATAAGACATTCTCAAGAATGACCTGAGCACAAGAGCACTCTCAACTCAGTATCCAGCATTATCCAGCAACTGGCCTTTGGAAGCATACTGCCTCTGGCCACCATGACTAGTAGTTATTTATAGGCTTATCATCCATCCCATTGTCTTATCCTCTTTTAAAGCCACCCAAGTTGGTGGCAACCACAGCCTCCTGCAGGAATGAGTTCCAACATTTAGCCATATGCTGCGAGAAGAAGAACTTTCTTTTGTCTGTCTTGAATCTTCCAACATTCGGCTTCCCCAGATGTCCCTTAGTTCTAGTGTTAAAACAGAGGGAGGGAAACTTTCCTTTACCCACTTTCTCCATGCCATGCATAATTTCATAAATTTATATCACGTCACCTCTTTCCTTTTCTCTAAATGAAAAAGTCCCAAGTGCTATTATGTTGGTAAGCAAATACTATACTAGCTCTGAATAGAGATGTTGGAGCTAATAGCACCCTCTTCCTAAAATAACATCATAAATTTCCCAAAGGCAGATTTGATGATCTGCACTTTCGATGCACAACAAACCCAATCAAATAGTAACCCCATACAGTAATCCTCACCACTCCACAGCATTGATAGTGTGCATCATGTCTTAGAGATGTGAATGTGGGCTATAGCTTAATTTCATTGCGTATTCTTGCCTTTTCAGTTCCCATTGTTTAGCAAAATAATCAATTGTAACAGTTCAGTATTTATGTACACTAACTTCAGCATCTAAGGAATAATAATGACCCCATTTACACTAGAGGTATCAGCTCACTTGTGAAATCAATTGTGACATTAAAGCTAATTTGTATAGGAAACAACATTGCTACCCTACTTAGTCCCACCAGGGATGGTTAACTTGTTGATGAGTTGGTTAGCCTAGGAATAGGGAACCATTTTGTGTGAGAGGGCCACATTCCAACATAAGCAAATTTATGGGGTCCACATGCCAGGGGTAGCTGGGGTCAGAGGCAAAAGTTGATGGAGCAGCAGTTGTGCAGTAGGCGACATTCCAGAGGAGCTTCTAACCTCCTCCAAGCATGGGTGTAGCCAGGATTTATTTTAGGGGGGCAGGCATTATTTTTTTTTGGGGGGGGGGCAGAACCGAGTTATCTGCAACACAATTGGTCAGTTAGTTAAGTATGTCTATTTACTTACTTACTTGATTGGGGGAACAGCTGCCCACCTGCACCTCCTGGCTATGCCCATGCCTCCAAGCAACTCTCCCTCTCCATCCAGACAAGCAAGAGACATAGTTCAAGGACACATTCTAGGCAGCCAAAAACACTCACAAAGGATTAATAATAATAGTAATTTATTATTACGGTCAAAGACCAGTTCAAGAAGCACAGCTGAGACTGCTTTCACAAGAGTGAAATAGACATTTTAAACAATACATAATGTCAGAGCTGGCTCCTGGTCCCAGCTCACCAAGGACCAACGCTAGCCGGTAGTAAAGTATCAAAGTCTTTATTGAAGAATAGTTTCCATTTCCAAGCCTCAGCGTCCCAGCTCTACGTCTGGAGTTTAGACCGGCGAAGCTCCGTCTGAATCTCCGCCCCCTGTGCACCAGTTTAAGACTCTAATCTTACTCCACCTCTTCCTTCTCTCTCTTGTCCTCTGGGTCCTACTACCCCCCGGGGTCTCCTCCCTCCTGGACTCTTCCGACGCAGACGTTGACCCCTCTGACTCCTCCCACTCTCTTCGGCGGGCTTTAGGACTTGGCTCCCTACCCGGGCTGCCCACCGTGCCGCCCTCCTGTACATTTGAACTTGGCGCGCGCGCGCGTTTAACTTTCCTGACGACCGTTTCCTCGCTCCCTGACAGGGGGGTGGTCACTCCTGCCTCCTGTTCTCCCGCTGCCCGCGCGCCACCTGATCCCGATGCCTGGGACTCCTCCCCCTTACTGCACTCTGGGGGGGACGCTGGTCCTGATTTCCAGCTGCTGCTCTCTGAGTCCCCTCTGGCCCCTTCTTCCCGAGGTGTCTCCTTGGGCACTCCTCTTGCCCTGACTATGGGGGCCCCTTTCTGTGAATCCTCCGAGTCACTGGAAAGACTCAGAGAACTCGGATTGCTGTCATCGCTGACATTTCCTTCGGACTCCTCCCCCTCGCTCTCCATTTCCTCCCTCTCCTGTGCCTCTGCTCCTGAACCCCTGACACATAATAACAGCTTATAGATTAAAATTAAAATAGTCACATGAACACAAAAAGACCTAAGGTTAAACTAACATACACATTGCCCCTGGGACACCCAGGAGGCCAGCTACGGCAGTTATCCTAGCGATCTATTTGTTCCAAGGGGTGTTCTATGCCTACAAAGCTGCGCGCAGAATCTGGCGACCATCTGGTTCATCTTGTGATTTCTGCCTAAGAGGAGAAAATTGAGTTTAGGCTTGTCTGGAAGGTCAGCAAGCCTCACCAGATGGGGGTCGATGGTATCTCTACGTGCCTCATCATAAAAAGGACATCTAAAAAATAAGTGTCCAGGGCTTCCTATTTCCCCTAATGGGCAGGTGCAAAGTCTCTGAGTGTACGGGACTTTTCCAAAAGATCCTTCCAGAACTGGTGAGGGCAGAGCTGAACTTCTGGCAAGAGTAAAGGCCCTTCTTGCATTTCTGGATATGAGGAAATGGAGGTATGCTGCTGGGACAGCAACTTATCTCTCGTGTTCTGCAATTATGCAATTAGGGGACCTCAAGCAGTCCTGTTGTCTCTCTATGCCCATAATTCTTTGCCTACCATGGATCTTGCTTGATCCAATCCCAAATTTAGGATGGCTTGAGGAGCAAGGCCCAATTTCTGCAGAGAGCTCAGGACCGCTATCTGCCAGCCAGACTGGAACCAATCACAAAGAATCAATGGAGCTATACCTTGGGGGAGCAATTTCAGTGTCAACCACTTATAGATTGATGTAAAGCTAATATGAGCCTCGATTCTCATCATCCCCGTTTCTAATCTGACCCATGCATTTGAAACGCATCTGGAGACTTGTAAAAGGACTCTGAGAAATTTAGATTGGACCCTCTCGAGGGGAGTGAAAGAAGAGGATGGCGTGCCCAAAAATGATCCATAAAGGAGCTATGCCAACGTTTTGGCGTTATATAATTTTAGGGCCTTGGGGACAAAAAAAAACCCCTACTCAAAGGGGATTGTGAACAGTGAAGCATGGACACTGAAGAGGAAGACTCAAGGAAAGAGAGAAAGAGAAAGAGCATTGGAGGACCATATTTAGCTTGAAACTTCCAGGCTAATTGATCGTTAGGAAAATCTGTCATGGTCACATTTTCTTTGAAGGTTACTGACAGGACCAGGTTTAGAACCAGGTCTAGGTTAAGAGCAACTGCATCCCATTGTGTGGTTAAGTCTTGAATGGGGCAGTTGGAGACTCATCTCTTAACCAACCAAGGCAAACCACAAAATGCATAATCAAAATAAAAACAACCCAGTAACACTCCCCCAGAAAAACATTTTAAAGGGCATAGGTTTTTTTTCTGGCGCCTAAAGGGAGCAACTGCAGAGAGGGCCTGTTCTTGTGTTGCCACCCTCTGGACCTCTCAAGGAGGAGACACGTGAAGAAGAGCCTCAGAAGATGATCTCAGGGTCTGGATAGGTTCATATGGAAAGAGGCAGTCCTTGAGGTATTATGGTCCTGAGACACTGAAACCTTTAAAGGTCAAAACCACCCCTTTGAATTGGGCCCAGAAACTAATTGGTAGCCAGTGCAGTTGGACCAGGATCGGCGTAGTATGTTCAAACTGTCTTGCAAGCAATCTTGTGAGCAATCTGGCCACTGAATTCTGCACTAGCTGAAGTTTCTGAACTGCCTTCAGAGGCAGCCCTACATATAATAAATTGCAGTAATCTAATATTGAGGTTACCAGAGCATAGACAACAGTAGTTAGGCTATCCCTGTCAAGATAGGGGTGTAGCTGGGTCACCAGCCGAAGCTGAAGGAAGGCACTCCAGAAAGCTGAGGCCACCTGAGCCTTGAGCAACAGCAAATGATCCAGGAATACCTCCAAGCTATGAACCTGCTCCTTCAAAGGAAGGGTAACCCCATTAAGAGGAGGTGATCTCCCACCCATCTGGTCACCCACTAACAGTGCCTCAGTCTTATCTGGATGGAGTTTCAGTTTGTTGGCTCTCACTCAGTCCATTACTGAGGCAGTGGAAGTCCAGCACATCCACTGCCTCACCTGCAGATGTAAAGGAGAAACAGAGCTGAGTGTCATCAGCATACTGCTGACAACATACTCCAAACCTCCAGATAACCCCACCCAGTAGTTTCATGTAGATGTTAAACAGCTTAGGGAATCAGATTGAGGCCTGCGGAACCCCACATTGAAGGTTCCACAGGGCTGAAAAGCATTCCCCAAGCAACACCCTCTGGGAACGACCATCCAAGTAGGACTGGAACCACTGCAAAGCGGTGCCACCCACCCCTAGTTAGGACAGTCACTCCAGAAGGATACCATGGTTGATGGTATCGAAAGCTGATGAAAGGTCGAGAAGAATGAACAGAGACATGTTTCCCTTGTCTCTCTCTTGACAGAGGTCATCATACAGGGTGACCAAAGCAGTTTATGTGCCCAAATCGGGCTTAAACCCCTATTGAAATGGATCCAGAAAATCAAAAGCACTTGGATCTGGTCTGTGACCACTCACTTCAGCACCTTGCTCAGGATAGGGAGATTAGCAACTGGCCAGTAGTTAGTTAGGTTTTCCAAATCGAGGGAAGGTTTCTTAAGGAGTGGTTTTACCACTGCCTCCTTCAAACAGGCAGGGACCACCCCCTCAGAGACATCACCTTCCTGTTCTGTGTGCCTGAATTGGTACTGGGAAGGCTCACCTAGGATCCAGGCTCAGTTCACACCACTACTCCTAGCTCAAACCTCATAACTCTGCCCCAGAGCTGGACTTATATCAACAAAAGCATAAGGTCGAACCCTTAGCAGACCAAGTGTTGAAGTAGCAACCTATAGTGTCAATATTGTGAAGTGTTTGTTGCATGCCTACAAGGAATAAGATAGTGAATTACTGCTGAAAAGGTGTTCCCCCGAACACTGTGAACTCCAAGCTGAATAATTTATTCCATTCCTGTCTCACTTGGGATATTGCCGTCTTCACCAATAACCTGGCAACTAGCTCTGTGTGGGGACTAGGGGTCTCTTAACTCTCAGCACTCTTAACAAAGTAGAGCTCCCATAATTCTTTGGGGGAAGCCATGGCTGTTTAAAGTGGTATTGTAGTGGTGATGTATCATGGAAGATGTGAATGTGACCAAAGTATGGACCAGTTCAATTCATGTCACAAGTCTCAAAGATTGAATTCCTGGTATGCATAGTCCCGGCATGAGCCCACCACCACCCGACCCCAAGACCAGGCAGGTTCCCATGCTGAATCCATTCTGACAACAGCTGAATACATTTTTATTTCACTGGGCCTTCAGGCAGTAGAAGCAGATGTTAATTATAATTATAATGTGCACCAGAGATTAAATATAATATGATGGAGATTGTTGATACTAGGCATAAATGTTTCAGTAATTTAATTGTGTGTTTACTGATTGTATTTCATTGCACTATCTGATCTTGAAACCAAATCTGTGACCTTAGGGTGAAAGGTGCAATATCTCAGGAGAGGGAATTCTCTGTGGCAGCCCCTTGGTTGTGGAAATTGCTCCCCACACAAGTGCATCTGAAATCATCATTATACAGTTTTTGGTGAATGCTGAAGACACATCTGTTTACTTTGGCTTTTGACACCTGAGATGTAAATTTTCAGGATCCACCTTATTTCAGTCATTGTAAGCTGCTTTAAACTGTTTCAAATATTGTGTTTTAATTGTTGTAACCCATCTTAGGACTTTAGGATGAAGAGCAGGTAATAAATTACAGTAACAATAGTAGTAATAAATGTTAATAATAAATCGATGACCGGCTTTGTTCACAAGTTCGTGTGTTTTAAGATATGCAGGAATGCCTTGTTCATTGTGTTGTCAGTGGGTGTGGACTAGTTTGTGGTGACCTGGGAAAGGGCCTTTTCCTCTCTCCCCAGGGAAGCCTGCTTCAGCATTATCGACATTTCAACAGGAACTGAAGACATTTCTCTTCACCAAGGCATTTGGCTCCTGCATAGTAGTTGTAGCAGCTGTGGCAAAACATTTCCGTCAATTTAATAATTGCATTTATGATGTTGCACACCTACCGTGGGCACCCTCTGGAGGCAGGGGAGGAAAGAAATGTATAATCTTCAGCATCTGTATCCAGAACTCTCTGTCTGCTAGTACAAGATCTCTTGGGTGAGTTTTAATACCATGCAGCGAAGGAATCCAGTGCAACAGTTGTGCTAGTGGAAACTAGCAGAACAGATTCCACAACAGATTCCAGCACAGAGTTGCCAGCAATTTGCTTTTGCATTCTCTTCTTGCAACAATGTCCTACTGGCATGAAACATTTTGCCAGCGGAACTCAAACGTAATCCATTCTGGAAGACCATCCGACTTCCAAGGCACAGCTTCCGATTAGCTGACAGCTAGGTTTTTGCACAGCAGAAGCCACGTCAGATGTTCATGTTGCGAGAAACGTTCGAAAGCTGGAGCACTTACTTTTGGGTTTTTGCTGTTCAGGAGCCAGAACGTTTGAGAACGGAGCCATTCAAGTTCCAAGGTACGACTCTTTGTTCCAATTCAGCATGAAAGAGCAGATTTTTCCTGAGGAAAGCAGTGGGGCAGAAAATGTGCGCTCTGACACAGAGCTTTAAACTGCAGACCTGTGCATAGAAAGCACAAGGCAAAAGGTAAATGTGGGTGATCCCTAGGAGGCAACCTGGCAGAAGCTTATAAAATTATGCATGGCATGGAGGAAGTGGATAGAGAAAAGTTTTTCTCTCCCTTTCTTCTATCAGTAGAACTCATTGACAACCAATGAAGCTGGATGAGGGAAGATTAAGCACAGATAAAAGTAAGCACTTCTTCACACAGTGCATAGCTAAACTATAGAACCTACAGGAGGTAGTGATGATCACCAACTTGGATGGCTTTAAAAGGGGATTACAGTGGTACCTCGGGTTACATACGCTTCAGGTTACATACGCTTCAGGTTACAGACTCCGCTAACCCAGAAATAGTACCTCGGGTTAAGAATTTTGCTTCAGGATGAGAACAGAAATCATGCTCCGGCGGTGTGGCGGCAGCAGGAAGCCCCATTAGCTAAAGTGGTGCTTCAGGTTAAGAACAGTTTCAGGTTAAGAACGGACCTCCGGAACGAATTAAGTACTTAACCCGAGGTACCACTGTAGATAAATTCATGGAATACAAGGATAGCAGGGCTACTAACCGTAATGCCCCTGTCCCACCTGCACTGTCAGAGGCACTATTCCTTTCAGCAGTTGGTGAGAATCAGGAAGGCAGAGTCCTGCTTGCTTGCTTCCCACAGGCATTTGGTTGGCCGCTGTGTGAACATGATACTGGACTACATGGGTGACCAGCCCGATCCAGCAGGCTCTTCCTCTGTTCTGATATTTAAAAGCCTAGATTTGCTTTCAATTATTTTCCTTCATGTCTTTGCACACATCCCTCCTGTCTGCTAGACGAGCCACTTCCCTGAGTGATGTCTTTCACACATTCACCGCAGTGCCTGGATTTCCTCCTTAATGCTTCATTTCCTCCCTGTTAGATAGCGAGGTTCCACTTCAAACCACAACGATAGACAGCCCAGTGCCATTTTATTAAACTCACGCTGCATAGTTCTGAGGCTCAATAGATCTGAACAATTATGTGGCCTCCAAACTGTATGCACTGAGACATATGAAAGAATTCATATTGCCCAAGGGTTGGATGGATTAAGAGTGTAGACGTCTTGGATCAAGTATGATATTTATACCACAATACAGGATGGAAAAAGCTTAATTCTTAGAGGTCCAGACCAGTCCATAGTCCACATCCTGGCTCCAAGTAATAATCCATCACTGCTTTTCTCTACATACTGTAAAAAACTATATGCACAGTAGTACTTTTTAAAATTCATACAAGCACCTAGAGTTACAATCTACCACCACCCTGCACACAATTCCTTATGGAAACAAGTTAACAAAAGGCAGTTAGACTGATTGCTTCTTATCTGAGAATCAGACCCCGCCCCCCATTACATAATTAACTGTGTGTTTGCTTTCAAAGCCACATTGTTTAAATGCCTTTGGCTACAATCCTCAACCAATTTATTCTGGAACAGTCGGAGAAAAACCCTGCAGCCTACAAAGGCACTTCAAGGAGAGTACTAAAGGGCATGTGTTTTGAGGACTGAAATCTTTGATCAAATGTTCCAGAAGCTGATCTGTTGTCCGGTGTTTGGCCAAGTTTTTAAACGTCTGTATCTTGGCCTTGATCTCGGATGCTCACATCTGCACTTGGACACTAACATCTGCTTCCCCCAATGCATTTCTTGGCAGAACGTTCCAGCAAATAGCCCCTTAGGCAGGAAGTGTCTGAAGCCTTCTCCTCATTCCTTGGCTACTCTATCTTTTCATATCTATTTTTTGTCAATAAGATTCTGGGAGCATGAGTGACCTTTATGAGTGCTTCCAGGCTCAGCATCAGTGGTCAAGAGAGTCAAGCACCAGTCAGGGCCTATATGAACCAGCAGGAGGCATACCACTGATGAAATACAGCACAATTCCTCCCCCTCCTCAACCGTTCCTGTACCAGAAGCAATTCTGAATTTGATGAATGGGCTGCAAAAGCTTATTTGGAGGCTAGATTGGTGATGAGCTTCCCTAAAGGATCTGCTCCAAGTAGATCTAACTATATTACATTTTATCTGAAAACTGCAGCGTTCCTTATTACAGACTTTCCCCCAGGCCACCATACATTGCCTGCTTCAATCCAGAGATGAAAACAAAAAGAGTCAGTTTTACATGAAATCCTTAGTGCTGGTTTCACAAATTCCATGTGTGTGGGCTTTTCAGCTTGGGAGTTTGGCTCACCGAGACAGAGGGCTTAGTACATGCCTCTGGATGCAAGCCCATGGATAGTAGAGCTGGGCAAGAATCAAAGTGCTGAGCAAGAAACTGAAGTCTGTGTTCCAAGGTACCAGTCCTTATTAAATCACATGTTAACCTGGACCAAGAAAGCCCTCTTTTACTTGATCTCCAAACTGAAAGATGCAAATCAGTTGTTCATTTTGTTTCTTCTGATTCAACATGGTTTTTGAACATTTGGTGGGGATTTTTTTGGGGGGTAGGGTGTGAGAGATGATTTTGGCAGTACGAAGAATGACAGTAATATATAGGAAATGTAGGGATACAAGTTAAGAAACAGTGAGTGTGTATGGGTGGTCTTCAATCAAACCACTGGGCATGAGGAATTACTTCTGCTTTTGTGCTGGGACGTTCCCCCCTCCTCCCTCCACATACTCACTAAGACTGTTCTGGGGGGTTCCCTCAACCCTCTGGGGTAGTTTTGGGGGCAGCAAGGAACACATTGGGGAGAGAGAGAGAGCAGAGAAAGACAGTCGTTCCATTGACACAATTGTTTAGTTGAAAAACACTCTAAATGTCTGGGGGCCACAAATCAAAAATCAAGAAAGCCATGCAGGGGTAGAGAACTTTTATTTTATCAACAATTAATTTTGCAGATAATTGTATACATATTTTGAAATGCATTACTCAAACAACCAGGGCTAGCAACTTGAAATGTATGTTTGACTTGCAGCTCTCGCTTTGGCACTGAATTAATGCAGGTTGAATCATTCATAGCTCATAATATTTGCCATGGGGTGGACATCACTGGAAAGGGAAATGGGGGGGAGGATAAAGTCAGCTGTGTATTTGAAGGCTCCGAAGTAGAATAAAGCAATCAAAGATGGAAAGTTATTTCATCGTTTTAAGAGTAACCAGCCCTACAGCCATTTGACTGCAGACATCCTCTAGGCATATAATCCTCTTATTCTGGGGTGCCTTTCCCCCATCCCATGCCTTCTCTGTTTGCCTTATTAGCATGCCAGTTTGCCTCTATTTCAGAGGATTAAATCCTCCCTACTCAGGATCCTTAGAAGCTTCTTCTTCACTGCCTTGCAAAGAGTTTTTCAATGTGATTTCAGTTTCCCCAAGCAACAGCATTCGAGTGTTTCCAAAATATGTGCAGATGTTAAAAATGCACATAATTTTAGATAAAAGCAAGTTAAGATTAGTCCAGAATAACAAAATTAGAAAAAAATGTTTTTCCTAGAAGATTTGGGAGGCAGCTGAGCAAAATGTCAAAGAGAAACAGGTTTTTAATTTTTGTGTTGTGTTTTTGTTTTGTTTTGCGCGAGCCAGCTTGTTTCTACCCACTCCCTCTGTTTTAACATCTGCTGCACATATCATTTATCCATGCAGGTCGTCTTTGAGGACTTCATTTCTTACTAATAGGGAAAGTGACACATTCCTTCGTTTCATTCAGAGGAGCCAGTTCCAAGTATATATTGGGCTCAGCGGCAATCTTACAGTTGACGGATGAACAGCTCAGATTGAGTCCAAATGTTCCAATGTCCCTCATTTGCTTTTTGAAAGGAGAAACAAAAGTTTCATTAGCAAATCAAAATAGCCCCACAATCTTTGATTTCAATGACACTTTTCAACAGCCCTCTGTTTGAAAAATGTGGATGCGAAGGCATGTCTCACTACAGGGCGGAAATGTAATAAAATGTAAAACAAAGGAGTGAGATGCTGTTGTTGTGAGTGTCACTAGGTAGGCTTGTCAAGAGATTGTCATGACCAGTAATTATCGCTGGGCAATTGTTGCAGTTGCTACGGACTGGTGAGTGCAAACTTGCATTTGCCGGGTGTGACATGCAACAACATTTCCAAGCCCAGGGTGATGTTCTTTAGATGATCCTCAGGTTCTAGCTATGACACGGCATTTTGTGGGGTGGAAGGAGAAAGTGGGGCAACAGGTGGAATAGGTGTGGGGGGGGATATTGGAAATTTGATGGGGATTTCATTATTGTTATCATCAAGGTTATTTATTTGACAGTTTTCCAAATAATGCTCAAAGAGGCTCACAAAAACAGTCAAGTCAATATACAGGCAAAAAACAGATGTAGTAATAAATATATTGAAAACATTACATAAATAGAGTGCATTTTGCTAGCAAACTAAAACAGTCATATTGACATTTCCCTAACATATAAAATACATCACCTTCGGCAGCAGGAAAGCCTTCATAGCTGGAGTCATACTGGATTCTGCTCTACTAGGCTGAATGGAAAGGATCCAGACAGAAATACAGGACCAGGTTATGTTGGACCCTTAGCTAGATGGTCTTTCCACAGTGTGAACTACATTGTGGCAAGCTGTGAGTAGACTGGACAAGGCCATGGCTAAAGGAATTCATGGATTTTCTACCAAAGATTGACTAATCTTCCCCTTTTGAGTAACAGGCTACCATTGTATAGTACTGGTGTACTTTATAATGTCTTAATTTTATCTACTGCTTCAGCAAGGCCACATCAACCATGAAATAGATGGGATCCTTTCCTCCAGTATTGAGAATGAGGTGGTGGGGCTGCACGACTCACCTGACCTCCATTCAACTGAGTTGCTGAAGTGTAAACCCCCTACTGCTGCCACACCCCTAACTCGTCTCCATGCCAGTATGCTTGCAGCAACTCAGTCAGATGGGGTCAGTGATGCAGCAACACCATGGCATCCACTGCTGCACCCATCCAGTGCCCTTCTGGATGGGAAAAGATTTGAAAGGCATACCAAGTGATTGGTTTGGCACCAACATGTCATCTTTCATGAAATACAACAATAAAATGTCCATTCCAGTGGAGCCTCCACACATGATGTCGGCAAACTGTGTTTTATGTCAGTAGATTAGGCCAACTTTGTGCGTGCATTAAAGTGGGCAAAACAAAAGAAATTAAAATGCTTTCTTCTTTTTATTTCCCCGTGACTGATGTAATTAGAATTCAACCACACTTTTATATTTTAGATTTGTTTTAACTTGTAGAATGTGGGATAATGTGAAAGCACACGATTAACCATCTTAATGCATCATAATTTTAAACCATTCTGCATGCTGCATCGAGTATGCAACTTGGGCCTTTTTTGGAAAGAGGCAGTCTTCTTACAAACATACATCTGCGGAATAGTTTAGAGTTCTGCAGAATCGTAATGCCTAAAAATGGCCTGTGGAGGGTTTCAAAAAGTATGTTCCATTTGACGACAGCTCTTTAGTATCCATGGGTTGTTAGTTTTTAGAGATAAGCTACGTTCCTGTCATTGAGAATGAAAACCCAGATCATGTCTATGATGCATGCAAAATGCGGCACTAAATCTAAATGTGAGAACTATGTGAGAAAAGTCAGATGTTAAACAATCACTGTTCTATTCCCCAGCCGAAAAGAGAGAGAACCTAACCAACTCATAGTCTGCACCTGAAGCCATTATCCCCTCTACTGTATAAAGTGAAAATTGATAGCACATTGTACAATGAAGGACCCTTATGGAATATAATTGCTCAACAGGAACTCCACTAAACCCATCAGGCGTAACTCATTTTTCAATTCACTGGATCTCCAGCACTCAGAAATGTCGCACTCATTCACATTTCTTCCCATTAAGATATTTCATCAGCTCGGCCCGACAAACTGCAATTATTTACACCAGATTAGTTTTTGTTGCCAAAGATGGGGATACCCAAATCACCTCAGGAAAATCAATATTGTAATCAGTGTGAAAGATGGTGAAACTGTCAAAACATGCAGTTTTTCACTTTTATTTGGTATAAGAAATAATTATGTACAATGCAAGCTGAAATATCCATCCACATAAAAAAATTGAAGCTATATTTTTATGAATTGTTGTTCTGGGGCTTAATAAGAGCAGATGCTTCATAAAGACATCAGCTATTCAAGTGGGTATAGAGATGGACATCAAGGGCTCAGAATGCTTCCCCTACAGAGGAAAGTTTAAGAATTCAGATTCTCCACCAGAAAAGGGAGTGTGGGGGATGATATATTAGAAATATATGGAACCATAGGAAAAATGATTTCATGTAGAATTTGTTCAGTACACACCACAATATCTAGAGCTCATACCATTGTTTTTGAAAATTCACTTTCACGGTATAGAGATAGCTGCTACATAAATAGTTCAACTGCAAGTGAATATGACTGTTATATAAGGAGGCTGAATGCAATATGGTAAAATAGCAAATACAATCAATTCACGGAGATAGGAACATCAATACAGCTCATGAGCAATGTTGGATAAACCTTTCCCGACAGTGTTTCCTTTGCCAAAAGCCTTAACATGATTGTTGGAGACTTCTCCAGCCTGAGTCTATACTTGATTTCTCAGATGTAAGTCCTGATGATTCCAATGGGGCTTCATCTCATGTAAGCAGGCATAGGACTGCCTTATGTAGCCTAAAATACCAAACATTTGACAAAAACAGCAACAATTCAAGCAGCAGCATTGAAAAACAACAGCAGATGCCTAATAAATTCAGATGCCCAAAATCTGCTTCCCTGCTATTTCCACTCATTTGGCTGCAGTCCTGCCCCCTTGGACCAACAGCGGACAAGTTTTATTCCATCTTCCGCCTGGCCAGCCCTTCACATCTGGAATAGCCACTCTTATGTCTCCCCTTAATCCTCTTTTCTTCCAGGTGAACATACCCAGTTCTCTCTATCCTTCCTTATATGACTTGATTTCGACAGGACGCATTTCGAAAGTAATTAGGGCGGCATGAAAAGTGAGCCCTGCCCCACTTTCCCAGTCCCTAGCTCCAGATGCTGTTGTTCACTTTGACGTTTCATGATGGCCTAGAGGCCAAAATTCTGGAACATTTAGAATTTAAGCAGTGTCACATGTTAAAGACATTCACAGCTCGATGGCTTTGAAGCAAGGGCAGCCTGCCCTGCTGACTTGCAGGCCGTTGGGGAATCATAGATTCCCTTTGTCCCAGATCATGTGTCTTGCATTTGGGTTTTGGTGGTTGCAGATGAAAGCAGGAGAAAGGGAGGGTCTTGGGGAAGTGAAGTGCTTGAGTCAACCCTCCACTTATCCCCTTTATTTACTGGTGGGCGAAGATGAAAGGAAGAAGGGAAAAGGGAAAAAAAGAAAACAGTTCCTTCTCCCTTTTCTCCCCATTTTCTTTTCTCTTGAGGCTCACAGACATTAAGCTTACAGGCTGTTGCTTGAAATTTGATGATGGTCACATCCACACTATACATTTAAAGCAGTATCATACCACTTTAAACTGACGTTGCTTCCCTCAAATAATCATGGGAACTGTGGTTTGCTAAAGGTGCTGGGAGTTAGGAGACCATCACAGAACTACTGTTCCCAGCACCCTTAACAAATTTTCCTTCCCATGGTTCTTCAGAGGAATTCATGGCTGTCAAAGTGGTAGAAGAGGACTTTAAACATATGGTGTGGACGTGCCCTAAGGATGAGATAGAAATTGATTTCACATCAGCTTAAAACAGATGTGGAGACTGATTGACCCTCCAGATGTTGCAGAACTACAACTCCCAGCAGCCCTTGCTGGTGGGAGTTGCAGTTCAGCAACATCCAGCGGGCCAAACCTTCCCCACTGCTGGCTTAAAACAATTCTTTTTCTGTCCTTAAGATTGCTCACAAAGTTATCAATATGCAGATTGTGCAATGCTCTCATCCACTGTTTTGGAGGGCCAACGGTCAAGGCAGCCTCCATTGACCTGAGTTTCTCCAGCAAGTCTAAATCCTCATAGCAGCGGGTCCTGGTGGCTCTTTTAGATTGTTCCCCTGCTGGAGTGTGGGCCCTCAAGTGGTTCTCAACCATGGAATTGCTCATCCTAAGAGCTTCTGCACCAAGAACTTTGCTCTAAGGAGCCTAAGAATATAAGAAGAACAGATTTGGTCAGACAAAAGAGTCAACTAGTCCAGCATATTTGTTTGCCACAGTCACTAACTAGGCGCCCCCGAGAAGGAATGAAGCACCTGTCCATCAACCTTGAATGATGCTGCTGTGTCTACAGGTAGTTTGGGGAAAAGAGAATTGCCACTGGGAAATAAAGAATGCTCCTCTTACTACTGTCACAGGTAGCAGCAAAGAATGACTGCAAAACGGAAAGACCCACAAACACTGCTACAGAATTTGACCCCCAAAGTTGACTACAGGTCATGAAGAATTTCATATAGTTCAAAAAGACCCATGGGGTCATACAATCTGTTTTCAATCTTTACCGTGTGTTTCTTCGTTTTACTGACAATCTCGTGTGACTGAAGCTGGAGATGAACTGGATTACAGCATGGAATATCAGACGTTTTCTCACACAGCTGTCTACTCAGCATCACTTAAGGAGATCAAAAGCTCCCTCCCTATTTTGTGACATTTTAGTTAGTCTCCCAATTAGTTATTTCCCTGCAGCGGCTTTTGGACTTACCCAAGCTCCTTTCACCCCTGTTGAAAACCAATTCATCCTGGCTTTCCCCACCACAAAAGGGAGATCTCCCAAGTTTGCTCAGAAACCTCTGGTACTACCATGAATTCTGGGATTTGTGGCTTTAATTCATCTGGATTTATTCAGCCAGGAGACACCGAAACTACCAATCACAGGATCTCTGGTCAACAAAAGAAACACAGGACTGTAGGATGCAGCCTCATACCATTTCTGGTATTGTCCACAATGACTAACAGTGGTCATATGTAAAGGTAAAGGGACCCCTGACCATTAGGTCCAGTCGTGGCCGACTGGGGTTGCGGCGCTCATCTCGCTTTACGGGCCCAGGGAGCCGGCATACAGCTTCCGGGCCATGTGGCCAGCATGACTAAGCCACTTCTGGCGAACCAGTGTAGTGCACGGAAACGCCGTTTACCTTCCCGCTGGAGCGGTACCTATTTATCTACTTGCACTTTGACGTGCTTTTGAACTGCTAGGTTGGCAGGAGCTGGGACCGAGCAATGGGAGCTCACCCCATCGTGGGGATTTGAACCGCCGACCTTCTGATCAGCAAGTCCTAGGCTCTGTTGTTTAACCCACAGTGCCAACTGCGCCCCAACAGTGGTCATACAGGGTGTCAAATTGGGGGACAGTCCTACCTAGAGATGCCAGAGACTGAACTTACATGCAAAGCAGAGGCTCTACCATTGGGTTATGACCCTTCCCACAGAAAGGTGGTGGATGGTTTTCTGAGCAAAACCCCTCCCCTGTGTTTGCTGAGAGTGCCACAAGAACGTAAAGGTGGACCCATTGCTGTCCACCTTCTGCATTTCTGGTTTTCCTCCTTACCTCACATTGTGGTGGGAAAGGTGATCCATCAGCAGGACATTCCTGAATATGGTACAGGAACATCCTTGGACATCCTGATTGATGATCTTCATTGGGAAAGGGTTAGCGCTGGCAAGTGCTAACCTCTAGATTCTCCTTGATCTCTCCATCGTTTTTGAACCCATTGAAGATTTTATCCTTCAGGAATGACTCTGTGGGTTTTGAGTTGGAAGCACTATGTTGCTGTGGTTCTGTTCCTACCTGCAGACCCATCACCAGATAACAGCATTAGGTGACTTCTGAGTAACACAAATAATTCTCTCCCTGTGGAGATTTGGCTACCCACCGCCATTCTCCGCCATGTTATCATCCAGGCAACAACTCTAAATATACTTATTTCTTTGGGTTTTTGGTACATAGCTGGAGTTGACCTGTATACTCTCTAATGTCTGCTACATTGCATTTTGTTGTTCATGCTTATTTTAATTATTGTTTTATGCATATTGGGATGGATGTTAGCAGCCTCAGGCTCAAATGGGAGGAAGGGCAGTATATAAAAGCAGCTGCAACCAAGCCCAGCTTGTGACCCATGAAGCTTAATGCAGCCCAGCTCCTGTGTCCTACAGGTGCTTGACAACTCCCCTTGTTTTCTGAGTCCCAAGCAGACAGAAAACAGGAGGTATGTTAAGTCCTTACTGTGGATCATCATAGGCAGTTGGTGGGCTACACTCAGCTTGATGGATCAGTTGCAAGTTTTGGAGGCCTCTTTTGGGGTGATATCTTTCTCACTGAGCTCCAGTTGTGTCCATCAAAATCCCAGGTTCCTCATATCTTTATTCTGCTGATTATTGCAATACGATCCCCCTCATCCTGCAACTTCACTAGGAGGAGAAAAATGGAGACAGATTGAAGTTTAATAGAAAAAAGAGACGGACAGTTGTGCATTCAGAGCATCCTGATAGTAAATACATGGGCATTTTCTGTTCAGTGTTGCCTTGCCTTTTAAGCAGCTGCTGATACTCTTCTGAAATCCACTCGTTCTAAGTAGCATTCATCACTCCACTCCATTACAATTTATTGGTGGTGATTTTCCACTTCCAGCTGCTGATCTCATGACCTGGAAGGTTAAGATGGTTTTTATGCATGCTACTGAACTTGGCATTTCTGAACCTTCAATGTCATGCATTTGCCTTGGTCTCTCATTTGCTTTTTCCAGGGAGTGTTTAAGTCAGCATGGTCTTTTCCAAGGAAAAGAGATGGAACATCTCCAGGGGATATTATCCCCCCAATGCTGAGTGTTTAGGGATAACAGATAGGTAGAACAAGATTGTCATGTATTGCAACTTTGACACCTTTCTGGGCTTCAAAGATTCCCCCCCCCCCAAAAAAATGATCAATTGAAAAAGCAAATGACGAATGTAGGACACAAACAGAATAGGGATGAAAGACAGTATTCTGATTGGAGGTAGAAACTGTCAATCTGAAAACTGGACTTTCCAGTCCAGTCCAATCCAAATCTTTATAATTGTCATTAAAGTGGACATTAAGAGTACTGGAGCTAGAATTACTACTGAACATGAAATGGCAATGTGGGATGGATCCATTTTCAAGAGAGCAGCTAAAAAGTCCTCATGGAAATTCATCAGCATTTTAGTGCCACGTTTCTCTGACAGACCCATTTTTCAAGCAATCTTGCCTTATTTTTGCAAGACACTTTTTGTCATATAGTGCATTTCTGTACGATATCTTCACTAATATATGCATTATTTATGCCTACTTTCCCCATCTTTTTTGGGGTGTGGGGTGTGTGTGGAGAACTGCATTGTGAAATTTGGACAAATGTGATTTTTGAAGGATAGGTGCATTTTGGTTTGCATTTTGTTTTGGGAAGTGCAAATGGATTAGAATGACATTCAGATGCCAACTGAATAGAATTTCTCCCCGTTCCTAATTGGGAGTGATATTGTGCATGTTGAATGGACAGGCCCAGGACTATGTGTCCAAAAGCAGCTGGATGGGCATGGAGAGAAGCCAGGACAGGAACCGTTTCCAGCATCTACCTTGTGGCTTTCCTGTAGCTTTGGTCCTTTCCAATGGACCATGTGGTTCTGCTCAGGTGCATCCTGGGCCAAATTGGTTGATCCTTTACTATGTAAGGCAACTAACTCAGGTCAAGGATAGATTTGTTTCTGTCTGAGAGTAGGGAAGAGATGAGAAAGGAAATGTCCTGGGAATCATCTTCTTCTTCTTCTTCTTCTTCTTCTTCTTCTTCTTCTTCTTCTTCTTCTTCTTCTTCTCCTTCCAACTTTCCCCCTGACACACATGCATTCCAAAGCATTATACACCAGATAGAAGCACTTGCTTGCTGGCTGAGCCCTGTGCAGACCATCTGGGAACTTTAAAGCCTGCAGGATGTGAGTCGAGGCTGTGCTGGAACTTGAAGCTGAGCTGGTATCCTATGTCTAAATACCAACACAGCTGTTTGGGCCAGGAAAGGGGAAACCCCCAGGGGAGCCAGTGCAGGGTCTCTTCTTTACGGAGGAGATTATTTCTGAATTACTGAACTGTTCGTGACTTCTTGCTTTGGCCCATGAAACGAGATCCCCTGTAACAGGAGGTGCTGCTTGTAGCTGCTCCTGCCGCTGCCACAGACTCAAAGGATTTTGTTTTAATAGCCACTGGAAGTAAGTGTGTGTGTGATGCATGTGTGCTCATGCGCATGCACGTAATACATGTTTTATATTACTCAAGATGCAATAATTGAATATCTGAAGCTGACCTTGGAAGGGAATCAATGCACTTAAAATGGAAAGGCAGCCCAAAGGCAGCAGCCTCCCACACCCTGAAACAGAAAGAGCTTGTTGACTTTCAGCACTTCGCAAGCCTTCCACAGAGCACAGGGGAATCCTAATGGCCTCTCCAACAGGTGAACCTGACTGGTGGGAAAACAAATGTATACATAGTAAGTCTGTATGGGTAGATTATGACTCAGTGCAATTTGTCTAGAAAAAGAGGTGCTGGAACTCACCAAGAACACCTCCCTCAATCTCTTAGAATGGCAGTGTGGTAAGATATGTGGTAATACCACTCAGGTGTTCAATATATGAATGGTAAAAGGCAAAGGTAAAGGGACCCTGGACAGTTAAGTGCAGTCAAAGGCGACTATGGGGTTACAGCGCTTATCTCGCTTTCAGGCCGAGGGAGCTGGTGTTTATCCACAAACAGCTTTCCGGTTCATGTGGCCAGCATGACTAAATCGCTTCTGGCGCAACGGGACACCGTGACGGAAACCAGAGCGCCATTTACCTTTCTGTCGCAGTGGTACCTATTTATATACTTTCACTGGCATGCTTTCAAACTGCAAGGTTGGCAGGAGCTGGGACAGAGCAATGGGAGTTCACTCCATTGCAGGAATTCAAACCGCTGACCTTCTGATCGGCAAGCCCAAGAGGCTCAGTGGTTTAGACCACAGCACCACCTTTGTCCCTATATAAATGGTAATGACACTGGGCAGCATAAAATCAGTAATAGAATTACATTCCTAAAACACATACAACATACATATGTTCTGTGATTGCATCTTGTTAGCATTTTAAAAATTTATTATATGCAGTATATGTGCAGGGTGTGTTACAAACAGTATGTGCATGTATCTGTGTGTAGCTGTGTATCTATTAATCTACCTACCTACATATCTGCATACAGAGATATACATACCAAAAGAGAGAGGGAGAGAGAATGCCAGAAGAGTTTATGGGGCAGACAAAGTTCAGACTTGCAGAACACGGTTTCCTTACCTGTGTATGTGGATAATCCTTGTTAAAATTCTTTCTATTCAAAATTCTTCCATGCAAACCCAGCCCCCGTGGGACACATTTGTCCTAAATGGAGCCACCACAGCAAGCTGAACCTCCCTCCTTTTTCATTCCCATTAAAGTGGTGCCCTTCCTAAAGCCTTTCCTTCTGGATAGCATGCCAGGTAGTCACCATATTTCCAATGGTGCCCTGTGCCCAACTGGCCTGGTGATAAATAGTTGAGACATTTACTTCCTATCTCATGAAGAAATACTATGGGACTGTGTGTGTTGAGATTCCTACATTGTGAAGAGTTGGACTAGATGCCCTGCGGGGTCCCTTCCAACTCTACAACTCTATGGTGCTATGATTTGATTTGGCTCTGTTGCTTGTACTTCGCTCTGGAAAGCTCTGGGCACTTACAGCCTATTATGGCGCACATTGACCAGGAAGTAAGTCCCACTGAGAGCAGAGCACAGCTTTTCTCCAAGCAGATGCAATTCTACAGTACAAAAGGACTCAAGGGCTGCCTGGGCGAAGGCTTTGGATCATGTTTGTAGGTTGTACAAAGGCTTCGCCGAGCTGCAAAACAATTTGCTTTAATTATTAATCACAGCAACCAGTTAGTTTGAAAGCTTGTCCAGGAAATATATTTCAAAATGAGGGTAATGATGATGACATAAATTAAGGATTTAAACCAGACTTTCCCCCCACTTTGTTATTTAAATCAGGGATTAAAATGGCCTTGATTTAAATCCTTCCATCCTGGATACAAGTGTAATAAATAAAAATAATGATTTCACTTCATCTTGGCAACAATTGCACAAGCCTGGGACAGGTCTGACCACATGTTATTTCATATTCCAGCTTTGCACATCCCCACATCGTCCTGATCTCCTGCAGGGGCAGTCCTGGACGCGTCCCAGCTCCTGAGTCAATTTGTTATTTCTCCCTAACCTAATTATTGTTCCAGGTAAAAGGAACATTATTGGTTAATATACATTTGGGCAGTGATTAATAATATGTACTTAGAATGTCCACTTTAATCTTTCTCTCTGTTGTTGATGAAGAAACCAATTTCAGGTGTCCTTTTTGAAAATGGATTCCACCCCCATATTGAACAAAAGTACAGATACAAAGCACTAACATGCAGTACAATCCTATACATGTCTACTCAGAAGGAAGTACCATTGAACTAAGCGGAAGTTACTCCCAGGAAAGTGTATATATGATTATATATGATTAGCTGTACCTTGGATGTCAAATGCCTTGGCTCCTGAACAAATCGGCTCCTGTACAATCAAAACTCGGAAGTGAGCGTTCCAGTTTTTGAACGATTTTCAGAAGCCGAACTTCCGGCACAGATTCCACAGCTTCCAATTTGCTGCAGGAGCTTCCTGCAGCCAATCAGAAGCCATGGTTTCGTTTCTGAATGTTTAGAAGTCGAACAGACTTCTGGAACAGATTCCATTTGACTTCGAAGGTACAAATGTATAGCATTTCTTTCCCCTTTGCTCAAGTCTTAAGCCACATGTAATGGCATTTTCCTTTTAAATACTTGGTTGTTTCATATGTATATAATTTCCAAATGGAGGCTATCTTGCCACAGTGGACTTTCTGTGGCATGATGTACTAGCCTTTTCCAGTGTGGTGCCTCCAGATGTCTTGGACTACTGCTCCCATCAGAGATGATGGGCCTTGGAGTCCAAAAGATGCACAGAGCACTATGTTCAGGAGATGTGTTAGTAGGGCTGGCATTGGGAGTCAGCTTTGTAGGGAACCTGCCCCTACACCAGCAGGGGCCTAAACTACTAAGCCCCAAAGCCTCCCTCGTTGTGCTTCTCTTCATTTTCTGCTGTTGCTGCCTGGCCATGTGTCCTCTCCCAGGGTGTAAGCTGTGACAAGAAAAAGGAGAAGGAGAGCAGTCAGTGAAACCAGTAAAGCAGGCAAAATGCTGAATTAGAACCTGTTCTCCGATATGCTGTTTTTCTACAAGCAGGAAGCAGTTTCACATGGGACAGAATGAGGTAGCAGAATGGTTTGTACCAGTTTGGAATACAGAAATGAGGAATGCCACTATTGATTGCTAATTCAAAAGCAGTGTATCCCTTTACCTGAAGTCCCAAGTGGTCCATTCCAGGCTGCCACCTCCTCTCAGCCATTGGTGGCTGGTGTCCATTGGGGCTGGTGGGGAAGGAGGCAGGGAGCCCCACGATAGGTGGGGCCACAGCTGATGACTTGGAGAGCCAATTCTCTCTGTTTACTCTCCATCCTCCTTCTGGCTGAGTTCTACAAGGACAATGCTGAGACTAAGATGGAAGAAGCAGAAAGGCAGTACCTCCCCCCCCCGGGGTGGGAGGCTGGTTGCAAGTAGGAAGGGAGGCAGGTATGTGAGGAGCGGGGGACTGAGAACAGACTTAGTATGGTGGGGCAGTGCCTACATTGCTGTCAATCAAAGAACCAGGAAGCTCTCAATCTGGGGAGTGAAGTCAGATGGGAGTTATAGCTTCTACTGTCTCTATAAATATCACTTTCCCTTACAATTTGGAAGCATTGTTGGTTAAAACGGCAGGTGCTTTATGTTATGTTTGTGTGTGGCTGCTGCACTACGTGTCATAATAATGATGATAATAATGATGGATAATGATAATGATAACAATTTTTTATTTATACCCCGCCCATCTGGCTGGGTTTCCCCAGCCACTCTGGGCAGCGTCCAACAAAATATTAAAATACAGTAATGCATCAAACATTAAAAGCTTCCCTAAACAGGGCTGCCTTCAGATGTCTTCTGAAAGTCTGGTAGTTGTTTTTCTCTGACATCTGGTGGGAGAGCGTTCCACAGGGTAGATGCCACTGCTGAGAAGGCCCTCTGCCTAGTTTCCTGTAACCTCACTTCTCACAGTGAGGGACCCACCAGAAGGCCCTCAGTGCACCTCAGTGTCTGGGTGGAACGATGGGGGTGGAGACGCTCCTTCAGGTATACTGGACGGAGGCCGTTTACTTCCTACTGTCAGCAGTAACTTCCTACTATTCAGTTCTAACAATTTGAATTAGGGGAAGAGGCTATATTGATTTTCAAATTAACTGCAGTGTCTACACTTGCGCCCTCTTTAGTGTTGTCCTGAGTTTCTGTGTGATACAATAGGGTACGTCCAGGAAGAAATAAGAAGCATTTGGGGTATAACTGTGACACAATAAGCAACCATGTTTTGTCTTCAGTGCTGAGTAAAAAACAATCTCTGTGGATTCAAGAATTGGTTGCAGTCCAAACAAATCTCAGCTATCAGGCCTACCAATGTTCGGGAAGGTCGGTAGCTCAGTGGAAGGACATGTGCTCTGCATGCAGAAGGTCCCAGGTTCAATCCCAGGCATCTCTGTGTAGGGCTGGGAATGTCTGCAGTCTGAAACCCTGGAGAGTCACTGCCAGTCAGAGCAGGCAGTATTGAGTTATATGAACCAAAGGTCTGACTCGGTATAAGGCAACTTCCTACGTTTCTCAGGTATATGTGATTTTTTAAAAGAAAACAATGTGGATGTTTCCCTTCAATATTTCATTCCTTGTGGGAGAAGTCAAGGTAGACACAGGAATGGCAAAAGACTGAATTCCATCCCGCATTCTTCTTTTCTTGCTTCCTTGCATGATGCTTACGTATTGTGGCTTGCGTACAATTTTGGAAAACACTTCAAAGGACTGTTGGTAGAAGACATGTAATTACTATTCAGTAACAGAATGAAATTTTAAATAGGATAATCACCTTTCTAGAAATATACCTTGAACATGCCTCGACTTCGGCCCTCTGATGTACTCATCCAGAGCACAAAGAGAAAAAGAAAAGATTAAAAAAATTACAAAGTCTGAGATCAATAGGAGTTTCAGAGGGCTGGAAATTAATTGATTGTTTTGTTAGGAGCTAAAAATAATGTTGTCTCCAGTCCCTTCCCCTAGGACAAGCAATTGCAATGAAAAACAACTGAGAAATTACTAATAGAATTAAGATTGATATTTCTCAGAAAAGGAGAAACAGGCACACAAAGAACAGTGTATTGGGCAAAAAATCCATTATCTCATGGTCCGTTGCTGGTGAACAAATGGAAATCAGTGCAATTGTACTAAAAACGTGAATAGGAAAGGTCACTTTGGCACTTACTTCAGTGCTTTAGATATGGGTCTGTTTCACTTTGGGCCACTTTGGACAAGACTCACTTCACTTCAGATGTGAGATGAAGCTGTGCTGCAGTTTCCAAAAACTTCAAATACTTTCCCCATTGAATATAAGGAGTATGTAAAAAAAAATATTTTTTTTGGCAGAAATGGATGGAATTTTCAGGTATACTAGCCCCTTCTGAAGGTGATGAAGACTCAAATCTCAGAAAGACATATCCCATGATTTGGGATGGGGGAGAACTTGGTGGAGTGAGCAATATTTCACTGAAATTTGAAAGTGTACACTAACAAAATGCTCGCGCGCAACTATACCACTAAAGGCAGAAAAGATTGATCAGAGACACACAGACCTACAAATATCTAATCCTGAATTTAAATCAAATGCAACAAGGCTCAGAGTGGGGTGGGGCGAATCAAAGTGACCTAAAAGGTAAAGGTAAAGGTACCCCTGCCCGTACGGGCCAGTCTTGCCAGACTCTAGGGTTGTGCGCTCATCTCACTCTATAGGCCGGGAGCCAGCGCTGTCCGGAGACACTTCCGGGTCACGTGGCCAGCGTGACAAGCTGCATCTGGCGAGCCAGCGCAGCACACGGAACGCCGTTTACCTTCCCGCTGGTAAGCTGTCCCTATTTATCTAATTGCACCCGGGGGTGCTTTCGAACTGCTAGGTTGGCAGGCGCTGGGACCGAAGGACGGGAGCGCACCCTGCCGCGGGGATTCGAACCGCCGACCTTTGGATCGGCAAGTCCTAGGTGCTGAGGATTTTACCCACAGCGCCACCCGGGTCCCTTATCGAAGTGACCTACCTAATAACTAAAAAACTAACAAACTAAAACAAACACTCAGGGAAGATACAAACAAATAACAGCAGATAAAATAAGAACTAAGGTGCAAGGGATCAGATTTTAAGACAGGATTGGTGTGGGTTACATTAAGGTCACACATGCATCATACAACTATCAAGAACACCACAGTTCATCCAATGATTCTAGGAGAATCAACTTCCCACAAGCTGGGAAGGAGCCAGAAAGGTCTGGGCCTGCTAAGTGTGCTTTCCCCAATTCTTGCATGAGAAAGACAGGAACAATAAATGGTTGGTGACCAGAAATCAGAGTTAGAGTTGAACCAAAGAGCAAAGAACAGAGGAGAAATTCTTTTCAAATTGGGGTTGTCCTAGCACTAAGCTGTGGATCCTCCATCTGGTTCCATGTAGGCTTCTTAATTATTCAACCCCAGATGATGTTTTACATGTGTTTTTACTCTAAGTCACAATGCATCATAGACTCGATAGTGTTAACGTTATGTAAATGCTTAACTGTTCTTGAACATCCACTTTTTTTGGTCTGTGACAAGCTTCCGCAACCTCGGCCTTCCAGACATTTTGAGACTACAGTTCCCATCATCCCTGACCACTGGTCCTGCTAGCTAGGGATCATGGCAGTTGTAGGCCAAAAACATCTGGAGGGCCAAGGTTGAGGAAGCCTGGTCTATGAAGTGCAATGGAACCCACAAACGTTAGGCAAGAAGTGTTCACATTCACACAAACAGATGAGATTGCAGGACTGGTTTGGCATGAAGTGGTTAACTATTATGGGAATAAATATGCGGCAAAAAATCCAGAATGCTTGCTGCTTTGATGAGAAAAAAAATGTTAAAAACATTGAAAGCTTCCTGGATGAGTGTTCAGCAGATGTGACGAAAGCATCGTCGTTTTGGCAATACTGACAACATATTAGTAACAATATGCCAATTTGACAGAACAGCAGATCCCAGCCTGAATTCCCTAAGTAGATAAATTCAGAGGCAATATAATCTAGAAAATGGGCTGGAGAAGCTAGCCAGCATAGGGGATGGATAACCTGTGACCCTCCAGATGTTGCTGGACCACAACTCTTCCCAGCCCTGAACACTGACCTTACTGGCTGGAGGTCTATGGTAACTATGGCCCAAGAACATTTGGAGAGCCAAATGGTAAAGAGCTGGGTGAGCTGGTAGCAAATGGCATTGCTTCTACCCTTTAGAGAAGGTAACTTACAATGGATCTCTCTGATAACTGATAGTCCCAATAGGTTTGTGCTGAAGAACCTACTCCTGGCCAAGGGAAGAACTGTCATGCTTGTCTGGAAAGTAGAAAAACAATGATCGAAGAGGATTGCAAAGGGATTTTTGATCGGTTGAAGCTGGGAATTTGATGCAGTCATGGCTTGAAGACGAGCAGGAAATCTCCAAGGTCCAGATGGATACGCTGCTTGGAGTTGCCTAAGCCGGTTAGGTTCCTTGTTGGTCCTCCATTCATTTAAATTGCTGCACAGCTGGGGTATTTTGCCCTGAGCACTTCTGATGGAGATGAAAAGGTAATGGTGTTAAAGGAAGGGGTGGCAAAATGCTGTTTCCACCTGGCGACGGCAGTGCCTAAAGCTGCTCAGATGATTTAATTAGCTAACTTGCATGCACCATATGTGAGACACTCCCCTCTACTGGGTGAAATCTTAAGTGTTCCACACTCGCTGTTCTGCCTTAGATCTAACTGTGGCGTGGAGAAGGAAACTTGGGATTCAAGGGGTCTTGAGAAAGGACAAATGTGGATGCTGTAAGGGGAGCAGCAGCTGATGAAGATGGAACAGGGCCATGCAAGGAAGCCAGGAGTTCCATATTGGGAAGCAGGAGGGTGGAGAGACTTCTCAGTCAGTTTCAAAGACCTGCTCATCAAAACGTTAAAGAGCAGATTGAAAGGGATGGGGCCAGTGCTTTTCTTCTAGATAAAAAAAAAAAAAAAAGATGTACAGGTACTCTGTACCTTGAGTACCCCCAGAAAAAAGCACTGGTTGGGGTGAAGGAAGTGGCAATGTGTTTTAAGGACAAGAGTTCTGCTTACTTTTCATACCTCACAGTAACAAGCCTTTGAGTTGCTCCTAAGAAATGATCACATGTGGTCTGGAAGGAACACTGACAGCCTTCCCTAAATGGCTGATGAGCAAAGAAGTTTGGCAGATGAGCAAAGGCATTTGGCCTTCCTGAACAGTATCTGAATACATCTGTTTTCTGGGCTGTTTTTAGCAGAAACTGGCCCTGAGTTTCAGGTTTTATTCCCTACTATCTTAAGGGCTAGAGTCTTGAATTCACCAAAATAAATGCCCTGAAATCTTCAAAGTATATCAGATTCAGAGTGGACCCATTAAAATTAAGGCCATGACTAACAAAAGTCTATTAATTTCCCTGGGTTTACTCTGAGTAAAAAATAATTGGCTACAACCCCTCTATATTAGACAGCCATATGCCACATATACATAATGTAGATTCCTAAACCTCCTTGGTATACAATTTTGTAGGTAAACTAATCAACATTAAGTGATCTTGATACATCCTGAAGTTATGATTCTGAATGGTACACATAATTGCTAAGGCAGAGAGGGTGGGGGCCTGCACTGGAATTAAAGTAGTATGAGGGCATTTCAAGTTTTCTCCAGGAAAGTTAAATGAAAACAAAAAATGCTTTAATGGAGTTTGAGGGTGAGCTGAGTGACATCCACCCATCATTAGCTTTAGTTTCCAAATGAAGCAAAACAATTTTTTCATATGTGCCAAACATAAGGATTTTACAGCACTTAAGATGCAATTAACCGTCAATTAAGACAAAGTGGAAAGGCATGTAGCCTCTCACATGGTACTGGTTGGATAGCAAATAAGTGGGCATTCAAAATATATACAAAAGGCCAGGGGGAAATCAAGAATGGATTCATACCTCCCCTGCATCTCCTTAGGGATGCCAACCGTGACTTGGAACTTATTTATCCCAAAAGCTCACCATGGAAGAACATAACAAATCAAAACTCCTAGTAAGCTCATTGTAGACCTCTGCTAAGACCTGGATATTTGGTGTGCTTTCTTCAGTCTATGGTCAGAAGCAGTATGCCTCTGAATGCCAATTGCTGAGAATCACTGGCTGTTGCCTCAGTTCCTGCTTGTGGGCTTCCCATAGTCATCTGTTTGGCCACTGTGAGAGCAGAATGCTGCGTTAGATGGAGCCTTTGGCCTGATCTAGCAGGCCTCTTTTTATGTTTACGTTCTGCCTCCTCCCTGTTACCACTCCTACCCCAGCCTTGTTTCTATTATCCCTCTGCAATTTTTAAGATGCTTCTCTTGCCGCTTAATTAACGGATGCCAAATGCCAAGCTCTATTCAGGGCCTTCTGGATAGCAGTCAAATGCTACAATCTTCCTCTTGGTTGTTATTTTATTTTTTTTAAATCGTTCCCCATCAAAAATTAACGCATTGGAGGTGGTGGTTTTATGGCTCATGGCACACTGCCTGCATGTTCTCAAAGCTGAAATAATAGCAACGATAGATTTTTTAAAAAGATAATAACTAAAGCACGAAAGCAGTAACTTCTTGAAGCTACATGCCTTTACAGGGATTTATTAGATAACATATCACTTATACATTGCTAACCTCTTACTATTGCCTCACAAAAACAAAGCCCGTTCAAACTGGTTTCTTTCGCTCCTTTCTTGCTAGGCAAACTTTAGCTACAAAGACTTCAGGAAGCAAGGTGAATATAGGACGGGGAAAAGGATCCTGTGGCCTCCCAGATGTTCTCATTGTCAAGGATGATGGAAGTTGGACAACACCTGGAGGTCCACAGTTTCCCAATCTCTAATGTGGAGCTTTCAAATAGAATAGTGAGATCATTGGATCCTAGGTATTTCTAGGGTTAAATCCATGCCCACAGAAAGACAGGCCAAATGGCCGATCCTCTGACATGTAGCATTTTACAGAACAGTCAACAAAAACCATAAACCTACCTGTGAATATACTTGCATTGTCAATGTTGATCATGCTGAGGACAAACTCCTGTCCCTGACCTGGTACACTCACAATGACCTTCCTGCAGAGAAGGCAGCTCACCTTGGAGCAATAGGCTGCCACCAGTGGGATAGGTCACCTTGTGGCAATGTTGAAGGGGGATGTTAAAATCTCAGTATCATTTGATCCATACTAAAACATAATGCAATATGGATGCAGATTCCCGAACCAGCTATTCGTATTTCCAGCATTTCCTCTCTGGAAAGAGTTGTTGGGAAAATAGTTCCCTTAGCAGCTTCTGGCATACCTGAAATTCACAAATTTTGGGCCCATATCCATTTGGCGTTTGATGTTGATATACATCTTATGTCTTTGATATATGATCCCAGCCAGAAACTGACAAGAAACTGATAATTATTTCTAGCTTCCTCCCAGAATTAAATGTGCAATTCAGCTTGGGCTCAAGTGGCACTCTGCAAAATTCATTCATCGCAATGTAAGCATGAACTGAATGAGAGCATTCTCTCCCCCCCCCCCCCAATGTTGCTGAAATGTCACCTGTTGTGATCTGCTCCAAAGCAAGAGAATGTCTCGGCTTGGCCCAACTATAGACCCACTCTTAGATGTCGATGTAGTGCCTTAGATATAGTGTCATGGTGCTTGAAACCATTAACAAGCCTTCCTCTCTCATCTGAGCATAGCTCAGCACAAGAGAGCCCCTTCCAACTTGGAACTCTGTAAAGGAAACTTTGGAGTCAGTTTTCTAAGGATGGTCAGTGACCGGATCTTCTCTCAGAGAAAACAAAATAAACTCTGGCTCCTCTTTTTTCATTCAGAGCTTCCCTTTTTAATGGTTCCAATTTCTAGTCACACGGAACATGAACTAGAGAGAGGAGGAGGAGGAAGTCCTGGTGGGGTGGATGGGGAGAATTTAAATGGAAAACTTCCTTAGTGGGGACTCTGCGGCTCCAGAGACTGGTAATAGGATATGGAACATTCACCCCTAGGTCACCTGTTCCAATCTCATCCAACAGTTTACAAAGTTCAGAAAAACAACTTCACACCATCCTTTTGTCCAGTCCCTGGGTGGATTATTATTATTATTATTATTATTATTATTATTATTATTATTATTATTATTTAAAAAGGTTAGTTTTCCTCTGATATTGAAAACATGGCCTTACATTGGTTTCGTGATTGAATTAATCAAGCAATAATCAATCCGTATTTGAACAGTAGCTGCTATGACGGGGGATTTGGGTGCAAAGATCTCACAAGACCAAATGTGGCTTTGGAATCGCACAAAATTCTGATGTTGCTGAAATTAGCCAAAACGAGAATGAAGCTAAACATTGCAAAAGAGATGTGGAGTTGTGACTCTGGAAGGCAGCAGCCACATGGCCTTGGTGAGGGAGCCTGTTGTGGGGGTGCCAGGTTGTACCCCCTCAGAATTCTGGGCCCAGAGCCATTGCTCCCCTCACATTCCCACACAACTGGTCTCAAAACATTTGTGCAGGAAGTTTCCACTGTAGCTATTGGCATCATGGGACAGAGTAGGGACCAACTAATTCAGCAGTTACTGGAGGAAAGGCCTGTGCCTCGCTTAACAGTATGTCCAAAGGAAGGGTTCCGCTACAGATGGAAGGAGCAAGCACAATCAAATTGCTTAAAGAAGCACAGCAAGCCAGACCACTACCTCAGCTAGATAGGGAGAAGAAATATTTTATTCCATTTTATTTATTAGATTTATATACTACCCTTCATCAAAAGATCGCAGTGCTGTTCACAAGGTAAAAATACAAGGTAAAAGCACAAATAAATAGTTAAAACAGAAACAACAAAATAACAACCCCCTCTCCTTCACAAACACATTTAAAAGGCTCTAGAATATTAATCAACCAGGAACATTTTCACCTGGTACCTAAAATATATATAATGAAGGCACCAGGTGAACCTCTCTGGGGAGAGCATTCCACAAATGGAGAGGCACTGCAGAAAAGCCCCGTTCTCATGTTGCCACCTTCCAGACCTCACATGGAGGAGGCACACAAATAAGGGCCTCAGATGATGAACACAGAGTCTGGGTAGATTTATATGGGGAGAGGCAGTGCTTGAAAGATGGCCTTCTCTCTCTGCCCCCTCATCTTTGCTGAATTGATGATAGATTGGATAATGCCTATACAGATCAATGAAGTTGTGGGCACGTTGTGATTCAGGAGCAGCACCCAATTCTTTCTTACCAATTGCAATTAGCTTGTAAACAGAATGCCCTCACCATTTCAAAATCTGCAAAGATTTAAGTTGCTATATATGAAAAACCTTTGCATCTTTTTTCTGGCATGTGTATACACTGAGTTCCGATGAAAAGGTGAAAACAAAGCCCAGTGTTCTCAGGGCCCTCTAGTGTAATAGAATATTCATTTCTTTTTAGCTCCTTGTAATGCACACGATAGATAATGGGCAAAGTTTGATGCTTCCTCCATTACTCCATCGAATGAGTATATTACATACCAGATATGTGCGAGAATTTATTTATTTATTTATTTATTTATTTATTTATTGCTTGTTGAATTACTGGACTCCATTTGTTTTCATTGTTTAAAATGTCATTCATTGTGTTACTCATTCTTTAGAATGACATTTGTTTTGTTACTGATTTGGAAATCGTCCATTCAGAAACAGAAGACTACCTGGGTCTCCCTGTGGAAGCAAGGGGAAATAAAAATGAATGGGAGTTACAGAAATGAATGAATTTGCTACAAAATTCCCCAGTGATGTCCTGGAGCATTCTGGGCCAGTGAGTAGCACAGGTGTTGCCCCAGCACTGAAATATACCATTTTCTGCAGTTGACATTGCAAAAGATATGTCATTGGTTTCTTCTTTCTTTCTTTCTTTCTTTCTTTCTTTCTTTCTTTCTTTCTTTCTTTCTTTTCTTTCAATTGTAAAGAATATCAGGTTTGGTAGGCTGTTTTCAGATCCCACAAAAGCATGTTAAATATTATGAGAGAACCCAAGTCTGGTTGAATCTCCAAAGCGACCTTGGAATGTTTGCTTTGGAAATTTTGGAATGAAGGAAGGAGGAACAGAAATATACCCATTAAACCAAGGGTCATTATTTTATTTTATTTAAAAAGGAAAGAAAAATCCAGAGTTTGGACTGAATTTGATCTGACAATGTCTCTTTAACATGAAAATCACAGGGAGGTAATCAATACTCTAGTTGGACAACATTGCACGTTGTTTCCTGTCTGTGTTTTGACTGTCTTGCTCTAATAAGCTTCCAAACCTAACAGAAGGTCAACAAAGAGAAACAAACCTTTGGCAGCTTGGAAAGCTAGTATTTCTGCTACCTTTTCCTCCTGAAATAAGAAAAATATTCAAACCACAGACATACTAAGTGCAAATGAAATCCACAAAAAGCTGTTCCTCAATTGATTCTAGCTGTAGGTTGCTATTAGTTTGACCACAAGACACTGGGGTAGGTGAAGGGAATTACTGAGAGAAACTTTTATGTTCGGCAAAAGGCCTGACTAAAGATTTTTATAGCAGTGGGTATAGAAGCCCTGCCCAGCTCCCGTCTTATTTCAGAGGCTGCCAACATAGCTCCAAGTGTTTGTCTGCCATGAAGAAGGTTAGGCACTTGCTTCCTCACCATTTATTTTGACCATACAATGCACTGCACTGCCTTACATCCATTCCATTCCCAGGGTCGATTAACATACTCTTCAGAGGCCCTTCACTAGGAGAAGTCAGCCCATGAGAAAAGGGCCTTTTTGGTGGTGGAATGCCAGTTGTGGGATGCTCTCCTCAGAGAAGCTTGCCTGACACAATCTTTGTGGCCCTTCACTAGGAGAAGTCAGCCCATGAGAAAAGGGCCTTTTTGGTGGTGGAATGCCAGTTGTGGGATGCTCTCCTCAGAGAAGCTTGCCTGACACAATCTTTGTGGTCTTTTGGGTGCCAGATGAAGTCCTTTCCCCCAGGCTTTTAAATTGCAGATTTTTCAACATAATTTGTTGTACTTTTTACTGATGCTGCGTATCTCTCTATCCTGCTTTCCCCCATATCTAATTAAGGTGCCTTGCAGCAATCAGCAAAGCTCGAACCAGGACTATCCAGATGTTAAGGAAAATGAAAATTAATTACAACATCCAGTGTGGAAGAGGATAAGAGAAGGGCAGCATGCAATAATTCTAGAACAGAAAGAGAATCAATTGTTTTTCTTTCTTTCCAGCATAATGGAAGGCCCAGTCTGCAGAGTCTTAAAATGCCATGAAAGTGTTTTGCAAACTGAGGTTAGATTGTTTCTGCAGTAAATATGTGTGTGTGTGTGTACACACACACACACACACACACACACACACACTTCTTGTTCTGCCAGGGAGTCCAATTTCACCCACACAGCCATTTCCCATCTGTCAATTAGGTGACACTGAGAGTGGGATTCAATTCTGCCTTTGGCGTACGCCTGTTCCCAGAAAAAAATGCAGAAGGGATTTTGACAGGTATGCAGGACAACTTTACTCTCGATCATGCAGTGTTTTAATGCCATGCAATTGACAGGGAGGTTTTCCTATCCACCTGTCAAATTTGGCCCATGGGTAGGGCCAGATAAAGAGTGAAAAGGTTTCCCACCCCTGTTATAAAGGGTGTTGCTCCTACTTCCTAGGCTGCCTTTCATTGGGACCAAAGGGGACTTGCAACAAAATATTGGAGTCTACAAGTCAAACCTCGGTTCTCAAACATAATCCATTCCAGAAGACCGTTCATCTTCTGAAACATTTGACAACTGAGGCATGGCTTCTGATTGGTTGCAAGAGCTTCTTGCACTCAAGCAGGAGCTGCGTCCGATTTTTTGGGTTTTCGATGTTCGGGAGCCGAAAAGTATGATAATGGAGGCATTAAGGAACTGAGGTTTGGCTGTATCTGTCTTCTGAAAAGATGTGCTCCTGTTTAAAGTGCCAGCCAGCCAAGCAGTGCAACCAGTTTTCACCCGCCCCACTGAATGTTCCATTTTCCTTTTCCAAATGTCATTCTACATTTCGTGTCTCCTAAGCATGCTCAATGGACTGGCTTTCTTGCTTTTGGCCCTTTGGGATATATTTTTTTTAACTTTTGCAAAACTCAAGTTTGTGGTTGTGGTTGTCCCAAATACACTGATACCTCCCTCTTGTTTCTCAGGGGCCCCATTATGATTCCAGCCCTATCAGCACTCACCAAATGACTTCACTATTAGAGGGGTGATGTGTCAGAATCAGGCACACACTGCGAAAGCTTCTGTGGCATTTTTGGGCAGACAAACAGGGCAGATCTAAAGAGCTTCATCCCACTACCACCCCACCCCTGGCAGAATCCTCTTGCTAATCCTTCTGATCAAACAAGACCGCACACACTAAGGAATGTTAGGCCAACTCCAACGTGGGCCACAGAACTGTCCCTTCATCTTCTGCATCCCTTTCCTTGACTCACCAAAAGTTTCTTGTGCCATGGGGAAAGCTCAGAAGCAAGGGGAAGATGCATTCCCTTTGCACCAGTGCTGGGAGCTGTCCTCAGCCTAATCCTACGCTTCATATAGTGGGGTGAAGAGGGAGTTGCCTCAGGTCTCTGTGGGGAAAAAATAAATGAAATAAAAAAGAGTGTCATCATCAGATGATGTACACTAGAAGACAGCTGAAAGGAGGTGATCGGGATAATTAAGCAACAAGATACAACAGGCCATGCATGTCTGGCCAATTATTGTACACCTGGCATCGTTAGTGGCTCAGGAACGGGCATGAGAGCCACACCAACTCCGCAGAGAAGGATAATTGCTCCAGAGAGAAAAAAATACTTTTAAAATTAATTTTAAATTGCAAGGAGAAGTGAACCCCAGCACTGTTCCAAGACATTTTTTCTGCCTGAAATGGACTCAAATCCCCACCTCCATGAGATTGAAGCCCCCCAAAAAGTGCTTTTTCGGGCACAGTCTTCTTTTACACCATATCCTCCAAGAACTCCTTATTGTTTTAAATTGCTTTGTTCTTACATTCCTCATAAAGAGAATGAGGGCATTTTTAAAAAATCACACACATACACACATGAAATTGACAGTGGGTTGCAAGTAATGGTGCAATGAGGAGTTCCTACCACTAACTTATGGAAGCCAGCAGAAACACACCCACATAAGAAAGGGCCCAGAACAGTACAGTGGTACCTCGGCTTACATACGCTTCAGGTTACAGACTCCACTAACCCAGAAATAGTACCTTGGGTTAAGAACTTTGCTTCAGGATGAGAACAGAAATCGTGCTCCGGCGGTGCAGCGGCAGCAGGAGGCCCCATTAGCTAAAGTAGTGCTTCAGGTTAAGAACAGTTTCAGGTTAAGAACGGACCTCCGGAACGAATTAAGTACTAAACCCGAGGTACCACTGTATGAGGAATCATCTTTGCTTTGTAGGAACCTCTTGGATAGGAGAAACTGCCTTGAACTTCAGACTACGGGTCCAATTAGCTCTGTCTACACTGAATGGCAGAAGCTCTTCAGGATTTCAAATGTGGGTCTCTCCCAGTCCTACGTGGAAATGACAGGGATTGAAAGTGGGGCCTTTTGCATGCAGAGCAGGCGTCCTCCACTAAGCTACATAGGCATACGTCCTTTTTTAAAAAAACATCATTTAACATCCTTTATAGACCTCATTTCTACTCACGTGTATTCAAAGACAAATGGAAGGCACAAAGACCAGACAGCTGTGTTCATGTCACAGATAATCACTTCCAGGTGATCCATTTAAGCAGCCATTAAATATTATTAGAGTTAATTTGTACCCCCTCTCTCCTTGCTGCTACAGGAAATGTCTCAATTAAGCAGATGTCCCGGTTAATTAATTAATGTCCCTTGCATACACGGAAAAAGCAGACCTAAGTATATTATTGCCTTTTGGAAAAGATTGAGATTGGAAGGGAACATTCGACCTCCAGTCTCACAGTACAGCTTTCGGAGATACTTTTTTTCAGGACAGTGATCATTTGTGATTCTTGGTATCTCTCATATAATATTTGCACATTTTACGATTTTAGCTTAGAGGTGCTTCCTCCCATATTGAATGTGCTGCTAAATATCTGTAGCTCCACCACTTTGTTTACTATTATATTGTATTGTATTTGTTTAATTGTTTTTCTTCTGCTGTGAGACTTTTTTTGAGGTCTGAAGCTGTTTCCTCCCCTTATGGAACAAAATGAAATAAAGATATATTTCACAAAAAGAAAACAAAAGAATGTTATCTCTCTATATACTAATGATGCTTTCCAACATTTTGTTCCTCTCTTTTGGTGTTGAATGTTCCTCTCTTTTGGTATTCAATCTCTTTTGAACAAGAAGCAGAACTCGGGATGGTGCTAGACCCCAGTCCTTTACTTCTCCTCACATAAAGGAGGACCTGACACTGATTCCTAAAGAGAAAAGGAGAGTGTTGTACTTGTAGATAAGGTTGTGGGGGAGACAAAACCTGGCCTCTTCCCCCACTTCACCTGACACTGGCTGTTCTAGACAGCACAGAGCAGTGATGGAGAACTTGTGGTCCTCTGGATATTGCAGCACTACAGTTCCCATCATCCCCCTATTTATTGGCCATGATGGGAACTGAAAGTCCAGCAACATCTCAAGAGGCAGGTTCCCCATCCCTGCTGTTGTTCTGAAAGCAGTTAAAGGACAGTGGTGAGGTGAGGGGGATATGATGTTTCCAAGGCTACTCGGAAACCAAAACCAGAAGAGGAAGAAATTCTGGAGGAAAGGAACGATGCCTTGCCACCGCCTCCTTCTCTTCCACCACTGCTCCATTCCAAATACATCCCTCTTCCTCACTTGCCCATCAAACTTGATAGGTCTGAAATGCATGGCTTTTTTTGATAGTTGTAGTGAATAGTGGGTTGTGTGCCCTTTCTGGCAAGCACAACCACAGAATAGGAAATTGGTATGGAAGAGGAATGCCCTTGCACGAAATCAAAGAACTTAGGAGCTTTAGAAGAACTCTGTTGGATTAAGTCAAAGATTTATCTAGTCCAGCACTGTGTTGTCACAGGGGGCAACCAGATGCCCATGTAAAGCTACAAGCAGCCTTGCTTGCTTGCGCGGGTGGCGCTGTGGACTAAACCACTTAGCCTCTTGGGCTTGCCGATCAAAGGGTTGGCGGTTCGAATCCCTGTGATGGAGTGAGCTCCCGTTGCTCTGTCCCAGCTTCTGCCAACCTAGCAGTTCGAAAGCACATGAGTGCAAGTAGATAAATAGGTACCGCTGTGGCGGAAAGGTAAACAGTGTTTCTGTGCACTCCGGCTTCTGTCACGGTGTTCTCTTGTGCCAGAAGTGGTTTAGTCATGCTGGCCACATGACCTGGAAAGTTGTCTGTGGACAAACGCCAGCTCCCTCAGCCTGAGATGAGCTCCACAACCCCATCGTCAACTTTGACTGGATTTAACCACCCAGGGGTCCTTTACCTTTTTACCTTTTTTACAAGCAGATCATGGGCACTAAAGGACTTTCCCCACTTGCAATTCCCAGAAACTGATATTCAGGGGCATACAACCTCCAAAATGGAAGGTAGAGCAAAGCCATCATGGCTGGCAGCCACTGGCTGTCTTAACCACAGCAAATTTGTCTATTCCCCTAAAGCCATCCAAGTGGGACCACTTCCTTCTAAAGCAGCCTTTCTCAACCTGTGGGTCCCCAGATGTTGTTGAACTACAACTCCCATCACCCCTAGCTAGCAAGGCCAGAGCTCAGGGATGATGGGAGTTGTAGTCCAACAACATCTGGGGACTAACAGGTTGAGAAGCACTGTTCTAAAGGAACCCTGTATCCTTTGAACGTGGCCCAGGGCAGTGCGTCCCATTTTGCTGCTTGAGACAAAATGGGAAGTGCCACCTTTCCCTATAGCCACCTCCACCAGAGGCAGAGTAGTGGCACTGGCATCAGTGTCAATTTTGAGTGAGATCTTGCTGATTTGGGGGGAGATCTCATGTTATTCAGCGAGTTCTCACCTGAAGTCAGCGCCGATGCTGGTGCTGCTTTTCCACTGGTGGGGCAGGCAGTGATAATAATAATAAAAATAATAATAAATTTTATTTATATCCCGCCCTCCCCAGCCGAAGCCGGGCTCAGGGCGGCTAACAACAATTAAATAATCAAACAATCAAATAATCAAACATTCTAAAAACATTCCATTATAAAAATTAATTAAAGTCAAATTAATGGCAACCGTTGAGCAAAATTCTGTGCAGGTTGCCAGAGGAGGGGGTCAGGCTGGGACCTGACCAAAGGCCTGGTGGAACAACTCTGTCTTGCAGGCTCTGCGGAAAGATGTCAGGTCCCGCAGGGCCCTAGTCTCCTGTGACAGAGCATTCCACCAGATTGGAGCCGCAGCCGAGAAAGCCCTGGCTCTAGTTGAGGCCAGCCTAACCTCTCTGAGGCCTGGGACCTTCAGGGTGTTTTTATTTGACGAGCGTAGGTTTCTCTGTGGGGCATACCAGGAGAGGCGGTCCTGTAGGTACGAGGGTCCTAGGCCGTATAGGGCTTTAAAGGTTAAAACCAGCACCTTAAACCTGATCCTGTACTCCACCGGGAGCCAGTGCAGCTGGTATAGCACCGGATGAATGTGATCTCGCAGTGAAGACCCTGTAAGGAGTCTCGCTGCGGCATTCTGCACCCTCTGGAGTTTCTGGGTCAGTCTCAAGGGCAGCCCCACGTAGAGCGAGTTACAATAATCCAGTCTGGAGGTGACCGTCGCATGGATCACAGTGGCTAGGTCAGGGCGAGAGAGGTAAGGAGCCAACTGCTTAGCTTGGCGGAGATGAAAAAATGCCGCCTTTGTTATAGCTGCAATCTGCGCCTCCATGGAGAGGGAGGTGTCGAAGATTACACCCAAACTCTTAACGGACGGTGCTGGCACTAATTGCACCCCCGCTAGAGATGGGAGTTGCCCCCTCAATCCCATATCGTCCCGTCCCAGCCAGAGGATCCTGTGAGGGCACTGCCTTGGGGCTTCTGCCACCTGAGGCGGTGACCTCATCCTGCCTAATGGCTGCACTGGCTTTGGCGTGGCTTGAAAGTGGCACGATGATTTGTGTTCCAGAAGATTAGCACACACAAAGAGCAGAAATGAGTGACTGGTACAGGAGTGAAAGAGTTAAACGAGCTAGTATTAGTAGCGAATGTTAAATGAAAGAGAAAAGAAATGCTGACACAGACATTTCTCCTAAGGATCTGGTATTTATCTGTCCATGCGTTAATGTACACACAAAGCTCAACATTTCCAGGTTGATGGCTTGGCAATGTTATACATCTGCAGTGAAAGGTTAAAGAGCATCATAACACTGCTTGGAGGAGTTTAATAAATGGACCCTAGCTTCCCTCTTTTAAAGCATTCTTTCCCAATCTTTTTAAGGTAAACCGAGGGGCGAGGGCAGACTCTGAAGGCTTAATAAGAGTATCTCTACCTTATAGGTGGTACTTAATGATCACATCAAGGAGAAAGCGGGGAGAGGGTTGGGGGACAGCCTGAAAGGAAGGGAAAACAGGCCATAAATGCCAAATAAGGTAATTTTCATTTGATTCCACAGCGTTGGCAAAAAACCAAGCTCCCAGCAAAACCAATCAGAGATTTCTAACATCCATTCACGATTAAGTAAACCTCAAGGGACTGCAAGTTGGGATTTAAAGCAAAGTTGGGGGATGGAGGAGAAAATAATAATGTGTCTGTGACTCTTGTCAGGATATGGAAAAGAAGCTCTTTGTCTCTGAGCTCCACATTGGGGCACTGAGTGTACCAGGACAAAGACAAACTTTTAAAGAGAGCAGCGAGAAGGTGCGGCCAATCGTTATAAAAGAGACCAGTATAATGTAATAATATAAATAAAAAAAGCAGTCATTTATTTGTTTTGTTAGATCAATTCTAGACTATTTCCCATCCAGGGATTCTGAAGTGGCCTACAGAATAAAATTTAAACACTCAGGCTGTGATCTAATTTACTGCTACTACTAATTGCATTCCTATCCCGCCTTTCCTTCAAGGAGCACAAGGCTGCATGCACACTTCTCCCCCTCCCCATTTTATATTCACAACAGCCCTGTGAGGTAGACTGGGCTGTGAATAGGTGACTGGCCTAAGTTCACCCAGACAACTTCATGGCCGAGTGGGGATTTGAACCCTGGGCTAGAACTAGACACATCTAAAGAGCGATTCAGTTACGTATGAGTTACAAACTCATATAGGGAAACCTGGTAGGGAAAGACAGGACTCCACAGCGCCATCTGGTGTCACAGTGTTAGATCGCCTGTACAACACATATAAAACACTTTTTCCTGTACCAGTCTAGCTGAGTCAATTGTCTCCCAGGTCCTAGTCCAGCACTCTAACCACTACACCCTGCTGCCTCTACACACTGACCACCACACTGGGCTGAAAAATTCCCATTGGAAGAGCCAGTTCCCAGGCTGGCAAGCAAAGAGCTCTTCTCGGTTGGACCTGTTACCGTCACCTGATGGCAGCAGAACTGGCCCAGGATACAGCACACTTCCTCGGATATGGGGTAACAGCTGCTATAAGGCAACACTGCAAGTGATGCTACTTAGAAGCCTTTTTTTAGGCCCTCGGGTTCAGTATTTTTACTTATCCCAGGTAAATCTCAACCAATCTGCTGGATCCATGTCAACATCATGAGCTCAGATTAATAATCATAGCACAATTTAGATTGACTATATCTGTGGTTTTTAGATCAGTTATCGCTGAACTCACCTACTCCCCACCCCCATATAATCTTCCCTTCGGAGAAGTTGGAGAAGGCAAATATTCATACTCCAAGGAGTTTTAAGAAAGGGGGGGGGGGGGAGAGACAAAAAACTCCAAACAAACCTTCAGACATGTTGAGGCTCATGACAAAATTATAAAAGCTGGCAACTCTGAAAACTGCCATGACAGTTCATCTTGCAGCTGGGGAGGTTCCCCTGAAGGGATACGTTATAAAGCAATACACAGCTGGGTGAGCAATTAAAAGGGAGAAAGACCAAACAACAAACAAACAACAAAAAATCATATCATAATGTGATTAACTGCAAGAGTGAAGTGCCTCAGGTTCACAGAAACAGATTGTGTGGGAAGCTTCCCTTTATATAAAATGTGAGGCAGGCCTGATCCAACCCTGAATCATGATGCCAGGGATTTCCTGCTAAAATAAAGAAGCTAAGAGGGGCATTGCTGAATTGGGCCACATATCTGTCTGGTCCAATAGGTCTCTCCTGCTGTAGCTCACATTAAGAGATGTGTTGATTCTCATCCTTAGGATAGGAGATAGCCATGATGTCTGCCATTTTGTAGGTTGGGAGTAGAGCAAGGGGCCAACAGGTGAGCAAGCTGACCTGAAGCCATTGCACTCCCTGGTGCTCTGGCTGCTACTGGCTACCAATTTATCTGTTTATTTATTTTTCCTTTCTGCAGGCAGCATGTTTTCACTCTGCCTGGCTTCAGGGTGAGGCCTACATTATAACAGAACACCATTCTGAAGCCATGTATACTGTCGTGCAGGTTTTACATGAGATGTATTGTGCACTTATAGTGTCCTTTTTATTGTGGTGAATAGGGATGTCATATAATGCCATTGGGTGTGGAAATTGCTGATGTTCACTTATTTGTCCCATGTCCAAAATGCAAATCAATCCAGTGAATATGATTTGTATTTGTTGCTGTTGTTGTTGTTTCCAGTCCACAGGGATACGTAACTGATTTGGTGCTGGATTTAAGTTGGTTCCACTTGCAAGATCCCCATCAGAGCTAATTGGTGAATCAGCTGAGTGGAGTTTCATCAGAGCACCCTAAGTACAGCTTGCATTGGGTCCTGAATTTTAATTCAGTGCCAAATGCAAGACTCTTCCTGAGGCAGTAGTACAGTCATACCTCGTGTTATGGATGCTTCAGGTTGTGTGTTTTCAGGTTACAAACCGCGGGAAACCTGGAAGTACCAGAACGGGTTACTTCCGGGTTTCGCCGCTCGCGCATGCGCAGAAAGCACTAAATCACACTTTGTGCCTGTGCAGAAGCGCCAAATCGCGCCGACGCAGATGTGGCACTTGAGAATGCGAATGCTGCTGGTTGCAGACATGCCTCCGTCATGGATTATGTCCGCAGCCCGAGATTCCATTGTACTCAGCAGCCTCTGACTGCTTGCATGGGCACACCTTGCTCCTGCCTACAGTTTAACACTTTGGAAATTGCTTTAGCTACACTGATATCCTGCAATATACACCTAGTTTAAAAAGACAATGGTGAAAGCTTCCAATGCTTTAATAAGTTATAAAACAATGCTACCATTAACAACAACAAAAACACCCAATGAAAATGTAATTTTCCACACACACACCCAAAAACTCCCCACTTAAACAGCATCCATGAGAGTCCAGCTTTCTCAGAAAGAATTTTTATACCTTCATTTGCCAAAGACTGCAATTTTTCCATTTCTGGGTGAACCCTCAAGCAAGCCCTTGTGTAATTTGCTAGGGACAAAGGTTCCATAGCAGATGCTCTGGGACTCTTGAGCAAACAAGCCCATGCAGACAGCACTTGCAGAAAGTTTTTAAAAAGGTAGAAAGTTTTTTTAAAAAACCTTCAAGGATTTTGCTATTTCTGGAAATAATGTTACACACACACACACACACACACACATCTTGAGGCTGAGAAAGACTGAAACAGTTTGAAAAAACCAACAAATATAAATTTTGGATCATCTGGGTAGAACAAAGGGTGGAATGCGGTTTGGCTTTGAACAACTCATTCTTTCCCTGACTCTTGCCTGCTGCAAATAGCAGCAAAACAAAACCTGCCTTTGCAGAGGGCAGGATTATTTATGTGTGAGTGGTAAATCATTGCTTCTTATAAAAAAATAACAATGCTCCACTTTCCTGATGACATATTCTCTTTCTTTTCTGCCAGGGCGTGTGTGTGTGTGTTACCTAATGTGTGTTATGAAACTGAAGTCTTACGTACTTATTGGTATATTATTTTTAGAACCACTGATCTCATCAGTAAGGTCAAAAATAGGGTGCCCAAGATACAGCAGAGGTCAAGACTCCTGCACCTTTAATAATTGAGCAGAAGAGGGAATTTTGGCAGGTGTGGTTTATCTTCCTTCATAGGCATGGCAATATGAAACTGTTAAAGAAGTTCTCTTTGTTGTACCCACTAAAGATCTTTCAATACATGGCTGGGGAACCTCAGACCTGGGGGGCCAAATGTGTCCCTCCAGTCCTCTCTGTCCAGCCCTTGGAACTCTCTCCAGGCCACGGACCCTCATGATCCACACTCCTTGCCAGCTCTGCCTTGCACCCTCTTTTAATGTTTTTGCCAGGTCTGAACACGTCCTTAAATTCTGATCATGCTCCTTGTTTCTTTGGGTGGAGGATAGACCAGGGTGGCAAAGGGTGAGGAAGCTATCTTACTCTACAAAGGTAAAATTGGTTACTCTGCCCACTTCTGCCACTGTCCCTACTGACCACTGGCATGTGGCCCCCAGCAGGGTATCCCCCCCAAACGGTGGCTTTCACTCTGAAAGAGGTCCTCCATCCATGGTCTATGCATGGGTAGGCGATCTAAGGCCCGGGGGCCGGATCAGGCCCAGTCGCCTTCAAATTCCGGCCCGTGGATGGTCCAGGAATCAGCGTGTTTTTACATGAGTAGAATGTGTGCTTTTATTTAAAATGCATCTCTGGGTTATTTGTGGGGCATAGGAATTTGTTCATCCCCCCCCCCAAAATATAGTCTGGCCCCCCCACCAGGTCAGAGGGACAGTGGACTGCCCCCCTGCTAAAATAGTTTGTTGGCCTCTGGATCTTCTTTTGCATCTGACCACCTTGGCCAAGAATATTAAGTGATGCAATGAATGAAGCACTAAGCTTACCACCGTTACAATGGCAGATCAGCAGTATTGATTGTGGAACAAGATAGGCAGCCAAACAAAAAGAAAGAAAAGAAACCAGAGTCAGACCATGTCCTGAGGGTTGGCATATTTAGCAATGGCCCACCATCTCTGGGCATACTGTCTGGGACTGATGGGAGTTGTAGTCCAACAATATCTGGAGGGCCACAGGATCACTATCCCTCTTTTAAGGTTTTGATCTAGGCAATGTTTAGATTTGTTTCTCATAGTCAGTGGAGGTTGGTCCATTAGGGCAAATGGGGAACTGCCCCACCGAGCCCAGTCTGGTTTCCAGCTGCCTGCCTCCCTACCTACATCCAGTCTAGGGGGTGGTGCTTCATTGTCAGCTTCCTCCTCCTGAGGTTCAGTGTTGCCTTTGTAGAACTCAGCAGAGAGACGGAGGATGGGGGCAAAACATGAATTTTCCAGCTCTGCCTGTCACTGACTGTGGCTCCACCTACCTTGGCCTCCCTTGTCTGTTGCCCTGCGATCATCACCATCTTCCTCTAATGTATTCAGGGCACTGTATATAATACATGCAACAACCCTGTGAGATAGGTTGGTTGAGAGACTAGCAAACAGCCTAATGACAACAGGGTAGAAGCTGCACCTCCCTAGTCCAACACAGCAGCCACCAGAAGTGGTTCATTGGGTGGGGTGGAGGCCCAATACCAGCTTTCTGGCATTGCAGCTGCTTACCAGGAGAAAGAAAGGGAGGGCTGAGGCACTGGAGAGGTCAGTGCAGTGGGAGTGTACCAGTGGGAGCACTGGATTGGTTCTACCAATGTGCCCAGACTGACCTCTTGGCCACCTCCCTCCTCTCTCACCCAGTAAGCAGCAGCAAACCAGCTGCCAGAAAGCTGGCATTGCAATTCCACTGCACTTGGTAAACATCTTCAAGTAGCCACACCATCACCTCACTAGTCTAGCTCAGCTTTCCAAGGAATTTAGCTGCCTACTTAAAGGCCATAGTACAGCTGCCTGTGCCGCATGTAGGCTGAGGAGCACGTGCAAAGCTCTATGAGTTTGCCTTTAGCACACTGCTCTCTGAGTGAATTTTTTGAGCATTGGACACTGCTTGCTAAAACTCAAGGATCCTTCTGGCATGCACACAGCTGGCTCCGTGCATAGCCCTGGCAGCATGGGACTGAGCACATGCTAGAAATAATGCACTAGAAGTGCCTGTTTTATTTAACCCTTCATGACTGCGATAGACCTTTGGAATCAGGTTCTGCCACAAGATGTCTTCATGCAAGAACTGAACTGAAATTTCCCTGGCAATATTTATTTCTGAGAAAAATCCAGAGATTTTTCATTTTCCTAAGCCAGCCCCACCTAACCACTTCACATACTTTTCTCCGAGTATGGCAGGCATAATTTCTACCTCTCCACCTCTTAGAGGTGTCTCTAAGGCAGTGGGGGGAATACAACATGGTGGCCGGGCTGCAAACATGTATCAGCATCCTGCTTTTCATGGAGAAAATCTAGAGCCACTATTTTATTTCCAAGCTCAAAGGCAGTAAGATGCAAATTTTCACTTTTTAAAAAAATAAATAAATGAGGCAGTATGTTTCCAGAATATACATGCATTTCCAAACATGCTATCTCTGGGGTGGTGGTGGGGAGGGAGCTAGAGCGCAAATATTTAGTGCCTTGCTTTTCCTCTCATTTGTGATTTCTGGAATATCAGAAGGATGAAAGCAAGCTTTGAAATGAATCCAGTAAGCTGTTTCCAGGATATTTGTGAAACATGACTGATGTAATACTGAAGCATCAATGCAAAGTTTGTCTTAAAAAATCCAGAGAGAGCTAAATGTTTCCAATGTTTTCAGTTCAAACGGAACAGAAAATGCAGTTCAAGGAAACAGTAAATTATGCTCCTTTCATCCTTGGGGAGGGGCAAGGTCCTTTCACTATAAATGTACTGTAATCACTTGTCTCACACCAACAATTTAGTCTACCTTTACTTAGCTTTCCATTTTGTAAAACATGATAACCTCAAAGGTTTGTCTTGTGTGTAATGTGGTAATGTAGGAGCTGGAGAAGAATGACCACAGCCAATCTCTGCTGATGGGATCCATCTAAGCTCCTGGAGCGTTAGCCTCCAGTGATTTATTCCAGAGAAGATACATTAAAGAGCAAGTGGTGGCTCCCAGGAAAGGAGTGCAGAGATTGTGGCTTGCCTGATATTGCGGTTTGCCTGATATGGGAAAACCCCTTGGGCAAAGTAGAGTGTTCTGTTGATACATCCAGTCAGCCCTATTAACACAGCATCTCCTTTGGCAACCGTTGCACAACTCTCCCAGGGACAGGCCAATAATATTTTATTAAAACATTCTTTGTGGCTCTCTGCCCTGTGTAGGCTGACAATGACTAAGTGGACATCACCTTTGCCCTTTCTGAAAACAAAGCTACTTGAATATCCCTCCATTGCTATTGCTTTTGGCACAATAGAAAGGTTACATTTGATAGGAGTGCATCTGCTCTGGTCTATCTGTAGCAGAGAGAAATGTTCATAAAGTTTTCCACAGCCTGCCTTATTACCGGTGCCCCAATGGAGGAAACTTTAGATATTAATGAGGACTGACCCCTTAACAATTTCCTCGCACTGCTTTGCCTTGGAAGGTGCTGCAGAGTCGTTGCTGGATGTTGATTTATACAGTGGTCAAGTTGTCGAAATCGAAAGAGGTGCAGGGAAGCTCTCCCCTTCCTGTTCGCGCACAGCTGTGCTCCTCCGGGAGCCATTCAAGGACCCTTCCGATTCACCAGAACTCTCTTGGACGTGGTGTTTACAGCCAGCCCACGCAGGCTGCCACTGTGTGGTCTGAAGCTATCAACAGCGAAGCAAGCAAAAGAAGACAAATGAACCGGAGAGAGGGAGAGAGAGAACCCAACTCTCTTATATTTACCCCCGGGGGCTGCATAAACAGGCTGTCATCAGAACGTTGCCGGCATATGAAACCTGCCTAAATAAAGGTAATGGGAAGACTTGCTGAGCTGCATCCACCTTTGGGAGCATTCTTGCTTCTTTCTGTTGCAGCAGTTGTTTTGCAAGAAGAAAGGCTTAGATACACCTAATATTAACATCACATGGTGGGGCTGCATGATCAAGAGTAATACTAAGTTCCTCTCTGCACTAAGTTCCTTTTCCGAGGACAATTGCATCCCTAAGTTACACAAACAGCCACTGATTTATCCTTGTTCTGTATGCAGACCGCTGCCCTATTCCTCCTCCTTTTTATTTCTATCAAGGGCACAGCTGGTCAATGGAACACCCAGTTGCCACACTTCATCGCTGCTGCACCTGGCATCTTTGCCCCTGCAGTGCCGTGGGAGCTGGGGGAGAAAGGATGGGGCACACAGCCAGGCAATGGACCACCCTATTGGCAGCAGGGGGACGCGGGTGGCGCTGTGGGTAAAAGCCTCAGCACCTAGGGCTTGCCGATCGAAAGGTCGGCGGTTCGAATCCCCGCAGCGGGGTGCGCTCCCGTTGTTTGGTCCCAGCGCCTGCCAACCTAGCAGTTCGAAAGCACCCCCGGGTGCAAGTAGATAAATAGGGACCACTTACTAGCGGGAAGGTAAACGGCGTTTCCGTGTGCGGCTCTGGCTCGCCAGAGCAGCGATGTCACGCTGGCCACGTGACCCGGAAGTGTCTCCGGACAGCGCTGGCCCTTGGCCTCTTTGAGTGAGATGGGCGCACAACCCTAGAGTCTGTCAAGACTGGCCCGTACGGGCAGGGGTACCTTTACCTTTATTGGCAGCAGACAGGGGAGTGTGACGGGATGAAAGCCAATTGGAACAGCCAAAGAAAAGTGACCTAATGACAAGAAGTGGGGTTTTTTTTGGGGGGGGGGATACAAGAAGAGCCTACTGGATCAGGCCAGTGGCCCGTGTAGTTCAGCATCCTGTTCTCACAGTGACCAACCTGTGAGAAACCAATGAGCAGAGCATGAATGCAACAACACTCTCCCCTCTCGTGGTTTCCTCAGGACTCTCTTGGCTTTTTATAGAAACATGGTGACTGCTCCCAAAGTGACCAGCATTACCTCTTCCATCCTTCCACACCCCAGAGGGACCTGCTTCCATTCCCACTGCCCTCTTCGTTTATACAAATGGACACAGACATACTCAATGGCTTTTGTTAGGCATTTGGTATTACAGCACACTCCAGTTACCCCATGGCAATGATCCCACTCAAGAGGTCTCCTGCCAACAGTAAGCAAAATCCTTACTTTACTTGTTCAAGCAAGGCTGTTCCTTTCCTGGTACCTCTGCCTCAGCATTTTCCTGGGGCAGGTACAAAGAAGGGAAAAACCCTCTTGTGGTTCCCTTCCAGGACCTTCCCACTATTCTAGGTAGGCAAATAGTGAGGTGTACGGGTCATCAGAATGAAGCTTTCTTCCTTATCCCTTGCTTACTGCTTCCGGGGTGGTGCTTTTCTTCCCACAAGGAGCACTCAGTTTCCTCCTCTGAGAGTTTTGCTTTTGGCTTGACAGAGATTCCAGCTTGCCCCTTTGGCACTCCTCCTGTCCCTTTATCCAGAGCTCCTTTTATAGAATCTGAAGCACTTTCAAGGTCATTCCTTGCAGCTGCATCTAACTCCAGCTGTTTTCCACCAGAGTCCCTATTGGAATGGGGTCTTGACTTCGCTGTCAGGAGCTCGTCCTACTCTCAAGTAGGACCCTGGCAGAGACACATGCCCGACTGGCATGTTGTCTCCCTCCCATGACTGCAATCATGGAGCAGGAATTCTAACATCCGCATCCAAGTAGTTAGGAAACATAGTTTGCAGATGTGCAGCCTCTAGTGATCTTCCTCCTTGTGATCCTCCTCCTCCACCTCCTGTTGATGGGAGGCAGTGGTTTACATATGAGCATGATCTAAAATTAAACTAAGTAATTAGCAAGGGAAATGCAGGCATTACTATGGTAGGAGCAACCTGTGATGGGGATTGCACCATTTGCTAGACTAGTTCACATGTAATGCTAAACCAAGCCATGGCTTAGCAAGAACAGGTGAGCATGAGGGTTCCCAGAATGGAAATCATATCCTTTGCACCCTTTTCCTGGTCCTCTGGCTGCAGCACTATCATGAGCGAAGTAATGGTTTGGCATAGAGTATTGTCCAAACTCAGGCTCATTTTCTCTCTCTGCTGGACAAGCCACAAGCTGTAAACACAAGAACAAACCATGGCTGTGGCTCATTATTCACCAGGTGCAAATATGAAAGACTCGCTCCTCCAAGTAGGCATGCAGCTTGCATGGAATCGAATGTTGGGCAGTTTGCTAGTGCCCTGTATGCAGCACTCTGTCAAAGTAACATGATATGTTCTATGTACATGCCTTCCATGTCCCCCTGTATGTCTGTTCCTTAAAATGCACTTTACAAATGTGAAATCTCGAAAAATGTGACTACAGGAAAAGGAAAGAAAGAGAAAGGATGCATGTTACAGCTCATCATCTGAATGGAAGGTTGGAGTGCTTCCAGTGTTAAGAGGTTGGGAAAGATGTTATTTGATGTGATAAACATTTGGAAGGCGTTTTATTGTCAGGAGGCTGGAAGACCCACCCGTTAACTTGGAAAAGTCAGGACCGAGCAATATGACTATCTCACTTAGATTAAACAGAGAGAAGAAGTAAATTGTCCAAGAACTGGGGAAACACGATCAAAGTCCACTGGGATTGTTGTTTGTTTGACTTTAGTCACAGCACTGCAAGCGAAGGACTGTATTTCTGAAGGAATGCTTGGCAGAAGGTAGAGCAAGATCTGAATCCCCTGGTGTAATTCCACAGAATTTGGTCCATTGCATCTGACTTAATGTGCAGATGATATGCAATGTCATTTGTTATTGTAGTCCTTTTGGTATTCAGGATGTTATATACTTGCTGATGGGTTTTGGCCTCTGTCCCGGAAAATATAAACACGGAGATCCAGAGATTGGATCTGAAGGAGATTCATCTATTGCCTGTTCATCCTAGGAATCTCTCTCCCTTTTTGCTACATTCAGGGGAGGGTATTTTGATTTTTATCTGATATGTCAAGATGCACATCTCATCCAATTCTTTTTGTTGAGTCACGGAAGATTGTTGGCTCTTACCACCTCAAGCATTTTTTAGTTGCCTCTCAACAGTAGAATGAGGTGGTAATGAGCAAGGAAGCAGAGCTCAGATGTAGAATGGACAGTGCCATGTCAGACAGCAAGTGTGTGTGATTTCAAAAGATTTAAGTTATAAGAGATATATTACAAAATTATAATCAATAGCAAAAACTGAAGAACAATTTGAACAATTTTGAATGCTCCCTTCTGTAAAACAAACAAAGAAAACGCAACTATAGGCAAATAGAAAACTGAGTTTTTCAGTGGGCTGGGCTACAAACATTTCCTCTGATCTGTTTGGTTTAAAATATCATCTGCAGCGAGTTTGGGTATCATTAAAAAATGGCATCCTCTTTTTTGCAGACTGAAGAAATACAGTATATGCCACCACTTCAGATTCTGCCAGATTCATCTGCTGCACATGGTAGCTTAGACCTGGGAGATAATCTTATAACTGACAATAGAAAGTCAATCTCTGCAAGGCTGAGTACATCCAGGTTGTACAATCTGCACACTCGCTATCTGAAAATCCACATCCACATGCAAAGAATTATGCCCAAACCTCACTGTACACTCCACAGACTCACTTATCCAAATAGCCAGCTTCCTTACTTCCTTATTTGTTTGTGCGGAAGCCGTTTTCAGGCAGAAACCACAGAGAGTAAGGGGGGAGGGAGATTGAATGTATAAGAGAGCAGTATAAGAGAGCAGGATAAATCAGGGAGCAGAAGAGATTGGACAAATCTGGTCTGGTCCCCCCCCCCTTCTCTCTCATTTGCTGATTGCTGCATTTTAGGAAGAAACCATGGAGAGAGGGTGGGGAATGAGAACAGACAAATCCTGCATTGGATATAATTCCATAGGAAATAATGGAAATCATTGACTCATTATGCAGATGCTTTCCTGACGAAAGATTTCCACATAATGTGTTGTGTTAAGTGAGCAAGACCTGCATGTAACTACGGGGTAACTGATATATCAGGAGTCTGGATGCATGAATTCATCTGTAGTTACCCAGCTACCAGGGTCCCCAGCCAGTTTGCCAGCAGTGACTTCAAACATCTAATCTTCTCCAAGACTTACAATTGCCCTCTTTGTTCTTTCCAGCACATTCCGTTTGTCGAAGGTCTGACGCACCGCCCAGGATGTGGACGCTCCACTGTCCTATTATCTTCTGCCATAGCTCTTTTATGCAAAGGCCTATAAAGACGATTATTAAAAGCCCTGTGCAGAATCAAAGAACTTCCAGATGGAAAAGGCTAAAAGGCTTCTTAGCTCATCTTCAATCATCATGTCCCATCTTCTTTTGGATCTTGCTAGAGCTGTTCCCTCAGCTGCTTTGTTCTGGCTAGTTCCAAATGACTCAGTTGGTGCTGATGCTTTTTAAAAAGAGGCTGCGGCAAAAAAATGAGAGCATTCCCCCCACTCTATATTTGATTCTGTTTTGTGTTGTAGGTCCTCCAGCTGCCTTGAGCCCACCACTGATTATTTCCCTTCTCTTAACAATTTCTAAGTCTGGCACATTTACACTCTTGAAACACTGGTACTTTATTATTTTTATTATCTGTGTTGTTAGGAACATAGGAACCTGTGTTACACTGAGTCAGAAACTTGGTCCATCTACACGGACCAGCAGGAGCTCTCCAGGGTTTTGGGTGGGGGCATTCCTCTCCCTACCTAGAGATGCTGTGGATTAGACATTCTACATGCAAAGCTATGGCCCTCCCCCTCACAAAATGCTTAAAATAATATGGATTATCCCAGGCCACGTTTCTTCCAACTTCTCCATGCTGAAAAGCTTGCAGTGTCAATGTGTCAAATGAAAAACAGCTGCCTCTGTGTTTCATTAGCGTTACTTTCTCCTTTCATATGATTTGACTAATCTTGATACTGTAGTCCAATATACAATCCAAACGCGGGCAGTTAATTAGCAGAAGTTGGGTTTGTGATGCCTGGGTGGGTGACCCATCACACCAGTGTGTTTCTGGCTGGAGTTGCCTGTGCAAATTTATAAGGACAGAAAAGGGAAGGAGTCAAGACAGCTTAGTAGGACAGATGTGCTAATAGGGGATGTTCTAGCACTTGAACATTTGTTAGAAACAAAACAGCCCTGAAGATCTGGAAGAAATCTTTTTGAATGACAGTAAAGAGGAAGGGTTAGAAAGACTTGCTCCCAACATAAATGGGTAGTGGTACTTTGAAGGCTAGCCCTGATATGTAATTATGCTTTGATATAGAGCAACTGTTGGAATAGAAGAAGGAGACAGGCTCTCTGTCTCCCCTTTCACAGTCCTTATTAATCAGATAAATTAAACAAGTCCCATCCTTCTCCCAGCCATTTGGAATCTGCAGAGTTTCCACAAGAGAAACGCCATGTAACCAGTGCCTTGCTACATATGGGGCGACAGCTAGGTAGTTCCATGATTGCCGTATTTCTAGATAAGCTATAACAATAATATCATTTTTATCCACTCTTTAGCCAAACAGACTAATAGTTCCTCCTATCTTCCATAGTCTAAATCTAACTGAAGTGTGTATGTGCATGTGTTTTGGAACCTAAAGGTGTTGTGGCTGTGAGCCATTTACCAGGCCAGAAAGTTTGAAGGAAAAACATACACATAGAAGGCTGCTGCATATTTCCCCCTTATAGCAACAGGTATAGCTGCCAAGTTTGCCCCAGGAAAAGAGCTGTATGTTTCGAGACACATTCCTACACCCAATGTAAAGTTATGAAACAAGACATATAATATGAGTTGCCATCCAGACAAATGGGTAGGAGTAATTGCTCTGCCCTTTATGGAGCAAAGCAGAGAAGCACTCTCTCTCTCTCTCTCTCTCTCTCTCTCTCTCTCTCTCTCTCGAATGTCAAAATCCAATCAGGACAGGAGAATAAAAATATCTGAGTGAGTTTCCATCCTAACAGCCCAACTACCTCTCTGTACAATGATTCATGTTTCTGCTACTAGGAAAGAGACGAGGGAGTCACTAAATTCACACAAACATTTTTATATGCTGAACTTTTATTGGCTTCAGTGACACTCCCTCCACACAGCTATGTCAAATAAACCTTCATCCAACTCTGCAGAACCTTCCTTTATCACAACCTCCTAAGGACATAAGGACCGAACAATAGTTTTGTTGAATCAGATCAAGAGTACATCAATGTCCCATTTGCCACAGAAGCCAACCAGATGCACCTGGGAAGCCTACAGGCATGAGAGGAAGCCAATAACTCTTCCCCATTGTTGCTGCTTAGCAACTAATACTGGGGTCACATCCACACAATGCATTTAAGGCATTCTTATTCTACTTTAAGAGCCATGTAGTTTGTTACAAGTCTCTTAACAACTCACATCTCCCTTAACAAACTATAGTTCCTGGCATCTTTGGGGAGAGGGGAGCTTTACATGCATGGTGTGGGTGTGACCTTAGAGGTTTGCTGCTATTTGGATTCAGATACAGTTGTTTAAATTTAACAAACGGGGTGACCTTGAAGCAGATTTTCTGTTTAATCTAATGATGTACAATTAGTATAATGTGGGCATGAAAAGTTGCTTGAAAAGAGACAAATAGATTTGTCAACCAAGAGAAATTACTTGCCAGCATCTCCAAAATATTAAGAGACAGACATAGAACGATACATTGTTGTTAGAATGCTTGTGAGCATTCCATTGCAGCACAGCAGTTCTGCAAATAACTACAGGCAGCTCATTTCAATAAACCAAAGCCACAGCTGTGACAAGCAGTGGCTACAAAAAACCTCAAAGATCATGTCCATATCATTAAAATACATGCCCTTGAGTTCCTATGTCCTTTTCTTCAGATTGACACAATTATTCCCCTTTTCTTTTTGCTCCTCAAAATTTTCGGTGCTTCATTATTTCGTCATCTCACTCATATCTCCAAAGTAACTGTAAGTCCCTAAAACGATATACAGTGGTACCTTGGTTTAAGAACATATTAGTTTATGAACAACTTGGATTAAGAACGCTGCAAACCTGGAAGTAGGTGTTTTGGTTTCTGAACTTTGCCATGGAAGCAGAACATGTTTCGCTTCCTGTTGAGTGTGTTCCATTTGTAAATTGAGTCCCCCACTGCTATGGTAAAGCACACCTTGGTTTAAGAATGCTTTGGTTTAAGAACGGATTTCCGGAACAGATTAAGTTTGTAAACCAAGGTACCACTGTACCCACAGAGATCCTGAGTTTGGAAATGGCATAGATGTTAAAGCATGTCAAAAGAAACATAAAACAGAGAATAATGCAAGGTTAGTCCATATTAGAACTCCCACCTAGCACAGCACAGTCAGTTACAAAGCACAGTGAGCCTAGTGAAGCTGGCTGGTCAAGAAGATGGACCATATGTTAGGCAGGGCACTTTCCTTACCCAGGAAACAATAAAGTAGCATGATAATCCCTGGGAGTTATCGAAACATTATGCAGACCAAAGTTTCCCCAAAAGATGCCCCTCACATAAGGCGTAAACAACCTCAGAATTTCTCAGTCTTTGAGCAGGCGAGGCTAGAGTTGCATGCAAGTGGCTTCTTAAACTTCTTAATCCTATTGATGGGCAGAGGAATTTGGGGAAATATTTCATCAAATTTTCTTTGGAGGAGAAGAAACTCTTCAACAAAGAGTGGGGTGTGAGGTCCACCACTTCTAATGACTGTAGTATAGCTACTTTCCCCCACCTAAGGTTCTGCTTTGCTCTTGTGGAAAAATGGCAGCCTGGGCTCCATTTTGTATCTTCTACAGTGTCCCCAATCTGGAATGGTCCTACACATGAGAGAGAGAAAGAGGCAAAGACAGAGACTGGTGGCCTGCACACACACACAAATGTAAGGAAAGATTGAGAGAAAAACTTGCAAGATGGATGGGGAAATTGAGCAACATAAAACAATCTCAGAAACTTCCTCAGAAAAAATTCTTTTCAGAAATGCTGGCTCAGTCGAGCTGTTGGTTGCTCTATTTTAGTTTTAGAGTTACTTAAATGTTATGCTTTATATAAGTCTGCATTGTATTTTCTGTAATGTATCTGAAGGCAGCCCTGTATAGGGAAGCTTTTTAAGGTTTAATGTTTTACTGTGTTTTTATATATGCTGGAAGCTGCCCAGAGTGTCTGGGGCAGCCCAATCAGATGGGCGGGGTACAAATTATTAATATTATTATTAGGCCACGAGCTCTTTAAATTAAATGTGTGGGATACATATTTTAATAAAATAATAATGAGTTAAATGCTGAAGTCATCTCAGGTTAGAGAAATCATATTTCTAAAAGATTGTGAACATAATTAGACTGTGTTGCCATGGTCATTGATACCATGTGACAGGGAACCTGCAATTTAATTATTTTTGTAATTATTCATTAAATTACTTAGATTTATAGCAAGTGCAGCACATGAAAGGTGAATGAAAGTTCAAATAGAGGAGAGATGAGACTTTCTTTGATCTAACTCCCGGGGGTCGGGGGGAGTCAGTCACTAGATTGAATGCTGCAATCTTTGGGCCCTGTGCATATTTTACTTTCAATATACAAAGGTATGTAGCATACATGCAGGAGTTTAGTGGGACCCACAGATGATGTGAAAGAAAAGTGGAAATTTGGAAGACAGCAGATTTGCTCAAGGAAGGAAGGCCTTGTCTCAGAGGTCATCTGAGGCACAGCCATTGGACTTCATCCGATTGGCTGGCTGAATTGAATGGATCCTTTGATTCTGTAATTTATTTTGTAGATGTCTGAAAGGTGCTTTCCTTACTTAGAACAAATGAAGCATATGGGGAATGTGTTGCTTGAGAAGGCAAAAGACTTAAAAGGAGCTGTAACAGATCATATCTTCCATTTACAGGTATACAGACAGCCACATCAGATTTGGATGACAAGTATAAGATTCAACACACACACACTCCCACACGTGAATGGTACAAATAGCCAGAGGCTTTGAATGAAAATTGTTCACTCCACCCACACAAGAGCAATTAAATTATTAGCTATATATTTATTTGGATTTACAGTTTGTCCTGTTCCAAAGGCTTAGTGCAGGGTACAGTCGCTACTGAACGTCAGTGATGGTGAAATATTGGTCCCAGATGGGTTATTGGCATCGCTCATTTCTAACATCTCAGCTAGCACTCATTAAAGTATTTAATACAGAACATTCTTATATAGAAAATGAGAATATTTAACATTTTCTCATGCCTCTACAGCTTAGCTAGTCATTCTGGATTTTTTTGATTAAAGCTTTAAATGAAATGAAACTGATCATATAAGGAGCAAGTGAGCATGCTTTACTGAATGTGGATTGACAAATATTGTTCTCTTTGTGGGTGGTATTTATGCTGTAACTCCTAGCTCTCTCGCTGCGTACACAACATATATTTAAAGCACATGGCTTCCCCCCAAAGAATCATGGGAACCGTAGGTTGTCAAAAGGGGGCAGGAATTGTAGCTCTGGAAGGGGTAAACTACACTTCCTTGCATTCTTTAGGGAAATAATGTTTTTAATGTATGGTCTGTATGCAGCCTCTGAATTCAATTCCTGGAGCATCAAGGAACATATCTGTGGTTATGTATCACATTTTAAGTTCTAGACCAGATTTCACTCTTGCAAACAATGCAAAACAGATGTAAGTACACTAAGTCAATTGGTCTTAATGTTGTTAAGTGGATTCTGGTCCAATTATCTTAAAAAGCTTGCAATATCATCTAAAACGAAAGACCTCTCACTTTGATGCACGGGACGCAGGTGGATTGGGATGCAGGTGGCGCTGTGGGTTAAACCACAGAGCCTAGGACTAGCTGATCAGAAGGTCAGTGGTTCAGATCCCCGCAACGGGGTGAGCTCCCATTGCTTGGTCCCTGCTCCTGTCAACCTAGCAGTTCAAAAGCACATCAAAGTGCAAGTAGACAAATAGATACCACTCCAGCAGAAAGGTAAATGGCATTTCTGTGCACTGCTCTGGTTCACCAGAAGCGGCTTAGTCATGCTGGTCACATGACCTGGAAGCTGTACGCCGGCTCCCTCGGCCAATAAAGCGAGATGAGCGCCGCAACCCCAGAGTCGGCCATGACTGGACCTAATATCAGGGGTCCCTTTACCTTTACCTAGACAGACTTTGTCTATCTCAAAGCCATCCAGGGATGAGAATTCAGTTCTCTCCTTATGTTTATTGGATAATTCTGTTCTATGATCAGTCAAATTGTGGAGGAAACAATAACTTTCCCCAGGCCTGCATATATAATCAAATCTGGTCACTTCTTTCTTTTCTAAACAATAAATATACTAGGGCATCTGGACACACCTTTGAGTAGCCTTTTAACCCTGTTAACGAACGATTGGCTTAGAAAAAATTGTGTGCGCGCATTTGTGATTGTAATCTGCATTGTGTTGCCATTTTCACTTTGATATTGTTTATTCTCCCCACTCCGGAAAACAACAGCATAATCCTGTTCTTGCCCATTAAGAAGTAAATCCCATTGAGTTTAGTGGGGCATACTCTGAGGTAGCAGAGTATACGATTGAAGCCAGATTACTTAAATCCATCTCCATTTAGCTTAAGCAACACAAATGAACAATTGCACAATGGGTCCAAACATTGCCAAAAATATCCAAATGGTTACTCTAAAACGAAATGAGTGATGACAGAGCTTAAATATTTTTTTCTGAACTTTGTTCCAAAGGCACTGAACCATATTTATTTGCCAAATTGGTCCATAAAACCCAGACCTCACTGAATCTTTCCATTGACTTTAAACAAATCAGGATGCCCCAGGTCACATCGAAGATGGTGAATGAGGCTTCAGAGACTGAGAAAATTCATGGATGACTGTAGCAGCTGTATGGTCACCTGTGCAAAGTCCTCTTCCAACTTTGTCCGAGCACTGTCACCACACAGCCACTCATTCATTCTTCCTCTGGCAGTGCCTGCCTTCTTCTTTGATTTTGCAGCAGCAGAGAAGAACAAGGAACTCACTGTTCACTACTTTGCTGCTCTGAGTCTAAGAAGCAGCCAGGTGAGAGATGATAAGTGAGCGAGCAGATGAGCAATGATGTCTAAGAACAGCAGTTGGAAGGAACACTTGGAAGCTGGTGGAACTTCCGGCCACTACAGTCACTAGGAGGCTTGTCACTACATGGAGCCTCACACATCAAATGCTTTCTGTGATAAGGTATATGAGACAAGAGGGCTCATACACTGCACATACTTGTAGTGGGAGGCAACAAGCACCGCCCCCTGACATGCGTGTGTTCAAATGAGAGTTGGATTGACGTTTCTGCCACATTTCCTTCTTTCCTTCCTTCATTGAACATGGAGAACTTCAGTCTTTCCTCCCTTGAGAATATACACCAAAATGACCTCCCCAGTTGGATGGAGACAATTGGGTTCATCTTTGGGTCCAGTTTCAATATTGTTTAATATTAAGAAAGGAAGCAATGGGTTTGGGTCCCCGCTCCTTTCAGGCCTCCTCCTTTCGTCCTTCATCCACCCATATGAACTAACAGTGGCATATCCACATATAAAGGTTATCACACTAAGCCATGATTCTTGAGGCTATTGCAACCAGTGCAGTGTACCAGTTTCTTCTCCTGCTCTCATGGTCACAGAGAAATGACTCCTTGGGGTGGGCCAAGTGTCAACCTTTTCAGAGGACAGCACTGTGCTTGAAGGCCTTTTCCATCAAGTCTGGTACAAAGATAAAGAACCCTAAGAATGGAGAGTGAGGACCTTAAAGTTGCCTGCTGGTAGTTAGCACTCACTGAGCAAGCACAGAAACCACCTGGTTATAATCTTCCCTGCTGTGGTGTGATGTATTTCTACCAAATTTGTAAGTAATTATTTATATATTTGCATCTATTCTTTGAAATCAGCATAGACAAATTTTATGCAAATCTGTTTTTTATGATACGTATGTCACCACCCTATTGCCCTGAAAACCACCTCAGGACACCGGGAGTGCAGATCTGATTGCAGAGCAAGTGTTCAGAGACTAGCAAGGCTTCCTCCAGTCCTGAATACTTGAAATGGTGTCAGATTAAGGATTATTAGATTACAAACACTCCATAAAGGAAGCTTTTTTTCACTGCAGAACTTGTTCACCTGTATAAGGAAGGGTGGAAATGATGAGTGAGCTGTAAAATCATTGAGCTATGCAAAATTCATCCTTGGTGGAGAGGTTTAGCTAATCATGCAGTGGGGGTTTTCCACAGCAGGGTAATTTGAAAGAAATGAGCTGTTAAAAATAGCTTTATTGCCCAAGTCATTCCATAATTAACCTGCTTTAGCTGTCTTCAAAGATGCTATTTAAATGCATAAATCTTCAAGGCATATAGAAAGTGCTGATAAATACTGGAGTGGTGCATGCCAGCTCTTGAAATTCACTGTTAATCACAAGGTAAAAAAGCCATGTGCATAAGAATATGAAGCATGGGTAAAAAAAAACAAAAACCCAACAACTTAAAGAGATTTGGTCCAGTTTGCTATTCCAAAGTAAACTTCAAGGAAGATAAATGCAGCTATTCTTACCATATTGCCTGAATCTCTGTTTTTGCATTTTTGAGTACACATTCTCGGCATATGAACTGTTGATGTGCAGGCATGTGGAGGAACTGTTTAACAGTAATGTTTCTGGTGCTGTGGAAACTGTTGTTTGCATTTTTCAGCCAGGATGCAAAGAACCTATCACTCTGTGCCAGTGGTAGCCAATGTCACACTTTCCAGATGTTACTGGACTCCCATTAGCCCCAGCCAGCATGGCCAATAGCCATAGATGATGGTAGTCAAAGTCCTCTGCTCTGTATGCTGAGGTGAACTTTGGGCTTGTGTCTCAGCCAGTGCTTGCTTCTATATTAGAAGTTTATTCTGAAATGAGTGCACTCAGTTTTTATAGAGAAACCAGATGATGTTGTTGCCAGCCTGTTGCATTCCAGTGTTTTCTGAGTCATCTTCAGATGCTTCCATGATAGGGTCCATTAATGCTGCTATGGTGTTGCTTTCCCACAATTAGAGCGAATGGAATTGAAATAGAGATTCCACACAACATTTAATATAGGACCATTTTAGCTAGGTTTTTTCTCTCCATGGCCAAGATCATCAAAAGTTAAGTTCCATTCAACAAAAGACCCTGGAAAATTCAAATATCACTTGCAGGATTAGCTGGTTTTATAGATTCTTATTAATCACATTTTGGGGGTTAGTGAGCAGACTAGCTTTTCTGTGAATTGCCCCATGTCATATTCTTTTCCTGTAAGAGTGGGTGAGCATTTAGTTACCTTTTTTCTTTTAAAAAGAGTGAAGCAGCTATTTTCCTTTAAAAAGAAAAAAGAAAAGAGAGAGAAATGATAAATAACCCCCCCGCCACACACACACACATTCACTGACAAGGGGCAATTCACAGAGAAGTTATCTGAGGGGAAATTCCTCACTAATTCCTCTAGCTGGGATCAACAGGAAGAAATAAAATCCTGCAATTTGGAAACAAAATAATTTGGGAAATAATGCTTTGTAAAAAAATGTCTGAACACCAGATGGTAATCGGAGAGAAAAAGGCTAATGTGGGACCACCTCTTTTGTGCTTTTGCTCACTTGACTTACTCAGGTAGGTTTGAGCTGGGTTAAAAGCTGCAGTTTCTGCAACAAAATAGCCCAGTGCCAGCTCAGATAGGACTTGCAGTCTCCACCCCTCCTCAGCTGTCAGGTCCCAATCTTGTGAATGTTTCCATGCACTTTCCCTCCTCCTTCCAAGTAGCTAGCCAGGCACTTAAACAGCAGCCTCATTTCTTCCTGTCTTGCTATCTTTTCTGTTCCTTGGGCCCTGGATGATGGAGGGGTGGTTCTGAGAGCCAGCCAGGAACCCAGTGTGGGGACCTCCAGCCCTGGGGCAGATGCACAAGTCCAGTGGCTCCTCAGGATCATTGGCAGTATGGATATCTGTGGAAGGTCCACTCCATATCAGAGGAGAACTCAAGTTTGAGGTCTGGGCAAGGCTGAACCCTGATAGTTGCATCAGACATGAATTATGCCAATTATTCTGAATGTAAACACAATAGCAGCACCAGGCTATCCAGAAAAGCAACCTCAGCAGGAGGGCATTTTGAATGGAGAGAGAGAAAGAGAGAGAGTTATCTAATCTTTTCTCTGCTAGGCTCTGTTTAAAGGGCTGTCCAGTCCAAGTCTTGTTTAAAGTTGAAGAACTCTTAGAAGGGAAAGCAGCAGGGGGCTTGAAGCTTCTCATTAGAAGTTAGCACCCTAACTCTCTCTCACACACACTTTTTAATCCCAACGTTCCAAACCACAACAATCATAAATACAACCCTGCAATTAAAGAGTAAGAAAACAGCAAAACGTCAAAAAGGTCAAGCTAGGAAAACACTGACTGGAATAAATGTGTCTTCACTGCCTGCCTGGGGTTCAATTGCATCTTTGTAGGCCAGGTATTTCCACCAGTAAGGAGTTTTCTTCTAGGTTAACCTCAAGTAAAAACTCTCTGCTACTGAGAGTCAGAGTAGGGGTAAGATTGGATGCAAGGGCTTTACCTGCTAGCTCTCTCTAAGGTTGCCTTGTTCCCTTATCGGCAGTCTCCTGCCGCACCCACATATCATTTCCTTGTCGAATCCAACTTTCGTTGCCAAGGCTTCTTATGTCCTTTATTTATCCAGAGAGATCAGAATCTGGATTGTTCACTCTGAACTTCCTGCCTGGGGTTTCAAGCTGGGTTTGACTGTGGGATGAGGAGGTCAAGCCAACTAGCTTGTTGGAAGACACAGCATGTCAGCGGATGAAGCCGAGGTTACAATAATCTCCCAAGAGCAAATGGCCACTGAACTCCTTTGAGTCCTGGGTCACACCTACCCCCTTGGTTACACTACCCCCTTTTCATATATTCATATGGCAATCAGATCTAAGGACGCTGCTCCACAACATCCCTCACAATATCTCCTCCCCATCCTTTGCTCAGTTATTTAATCACTACTCAACAGCACTTAAATCACACACACTCCACCAAATTATCTTAATGGTTTCTGGTTTGTGGCTATCTCTTTCCAGAAAAAAGGGGGAAATCCTCCAACAAGTACTCTCCAAACCCTCATTTTCTATCTATGGATTAGCAATGTTGTTGTTGTTTAGTCGTTTAGTCGTGTCTGACTCTTCGTGACCCCATGGACGAGAGCACACCAGGCACTCCTGTCTTCCCCTGCCTCCCGCAGTTTGGTCAAACTCATGTTACTAGCTTCGAGAACACTGTCCAACCATCTTGTCTGCTGTCATCCCCTTCTCCTTGTGCCCTCCATCTTTCCCAACATCAGGGTCTTTTCCAGGGAGTCTTCTCTTCTCATGAGGTGGCCAAAGTATTGGAGCCTCAGCTTCACGATCTGTCCTTCCAGTGAGCACTCAGGGCTGATTTCCTTAAGAATGGAGAGGTTTGATCTTCTTGCAGTCCATGGGACTCTCAAGAGTCTCCTCCAGCACCATAATTCAAAAGCATCAATTCTTTAGCAATATTAACAATATGGCCCCACTATAGCCCACTTCTCTGCTTCATGTCCTGCCATTGCAGCCTAACTCCATCCCTCTAGTGGGCCTCATCTGAAAGCTCCACTTGCTTACTTTGGCTTTCAATTTCTTTCCCCCCACAAAGGCCTGGGTGCCCCAGCTAATCTTGGGTTCCTTATCTGGTCCATTCCTTTGAAGTCCATGATAGAGTGTCACATACAGAGCTGTAAACAAACCATTCATGTGGAGCAGTCAGTGAACCTGGCTTTGCTGAAACGGCTGCTGGTTCCAGTGACAAACCTCCTAATGAATGCTTATGGCCACTAATTGGTAAATGGGGTGCTACACCCTCCTGTCTTGTAAGAAACTCCAAACTTGGCAGGTAAATGAAAAAGAAAATGGTACAGAAGGGGTGGGTGTGATGGATTTGTGGCTAAATGCCTCTGGCCAGAGCAGGGGCTCTTAACCTTTTCTATACTAGGTTAAACTTTCTGTTTTAAACATTTCACCCTAGTTATAGCCCAAGCCCTGTGTATGTTTACTTAGAAAGATTTCAATGAAACACACCTGTGAGTAAGTATACTGTGCAGTCAGATAGTCCAATTGCTTCCATGTTTAAATTCAGATCCAAAGAAAAAGTAAATTGGGGATTTTAGTCTCATAATCTTGATTAATCTGAATTTATTGTCAGTGTTCAAGGTTTGAATTAAATGTGTGGCTTTGATATGGAGTTTTGGTCAGATTACATATACTGGTATATGGCTGGACAATATTGTTGTTGTTGTTGTTGAAAGTGAAAAAAATGTTGCCAATATTTGGGAATGTGAAACAGGTAAAGAAAAAAAGCAAAGCCACAGACTTGCAATGGACAGCTTCCACACTGACTTGTAACTGAGTTCATCTTGTCCACCTTGCTTCAGGTCAAAGGAGTGGGGTCCTTGGGTGAAGCAGAACTTTATGATCAGCTTTAGCATAAGTTATTATTGGTTTGACACTCCAATAGGCACCAGGTAAATTCTTTAGAAAACTGGAGATTATCAAATAATGAAAAATGAGTAAATCAGACTCATGTTTACACATTTGCAAACAAAATAGGTATCATTTGCAATGGAATAAATTTACACATTATTTATTTCTCATGCATTTTTTTATACTCTTAATCTTGTTTTTTCTTACAATGACCTTATATGGTAAACCGGCCCTTGTTATTCCCATTTTACAGATGAGGAACTAAAGTGCAACTCTGGGAAGAGCCTTCATAGAAACAGCTCCCAAGAGATCTGCTTCCATTAGCAGCCTTTCCCAACATTGTGCCCTCTAAATCAGGCATAGGCAAACACGGCCTTCCATATGTTTTGGGACTACAGTACCCATCATCCCTGACTACTGGTCCTATTAGCTAGGGATGATGGGAGTTGTAGTCCCAAAACATCTGGAGGGCCGAGTTTCCCTATGCCTGCTCTAAATGTTCCACTCCAGCCCCACACAGCATGGCTTATGACTAGGGATGATGGGAGCTGGAGTCTAGGCACCAGACTTATGAAGACTATTGGAGCAATGGCTACAAGGTCTTTAGGTCTCTGTAAAGATTTCTCTCAAGAAGACACAGCAGCAGAGACCTACAGTGTGGGTGCATGGTCTGGGCAAATGAAATGACTCCTGCTCTTGCTCTGCCTCCTCACTCCATAGCAGGGGCTGTACAAAGTCTTAGCCATGATTTGTGGATAACTAGAACATTGCTTTTGGCAGGGCTCTAAAGCTTTCCCCATCTCCAACCCCAGCCCCAGCAATCAGAAACTGCATTGGACTGGCCAACTTGTTCTGTTCATACTTGCAAATGAGGCAACTTATCCCGTTGGAATGATGTGGATTTTGTAAACATCTCTTTCCACTTCAAAGGGTCATTATCTTGCCACAAAAGGATCCCGTGAAAACTGTAGCATTTTCTAAGGCAGATGTCACTGTGGGCTCAGGCCTTGGCACTGTCCCACTCGCGTATAATGAAATCTGAGCAAAACTCCGAGCTGCGAGCTCCTAGTGAGAGACACGGAGCTCCCCACCCATCCCAGTGTAATTGCAAAGTGATTAGAGAGCTTGCTCTATAGTGTGATAATAATGCAGAACAACCTAAGGCCTTGTAGAGATAAGAGTCTTCCCTGCTGGTTCATGTTGTGTGTATGTGTGTTTTCAGTCCAAGGAGATGGGAGTGTTTCAGAAAGCAGGGAAGCCCCCAGCATCCAATGGAACTGCTAGGGCTCTCTTCTGCATTCAGCTCCCTTTGCCCATGGGCATCTCAACAAAACAATCAAACTTAGCCCTGTGAGTGTTTGGGAAGTGTATCTTGCCCATGCCAACATGACTGATGATTCCCGCGCCCCCATAAAACTGAACCAAAATTTGTCAGAGACTTTCTTTTTTGTGGGGAGGGCTTTTCTTTACTTTTAGAAATTCCTAACAAAACAGAACACATACATCAAACTCATGGCCAACGTCTAAACATTGAAAACAAAATTCCAAATCAGACCAAATACTTAAAAACCTAAATTAATAGCAAAGGTCATTCTATTTCTGTGTGGGTGTGGGTGTGTGGGTGTCTGCCCATATGTGTTGTTGTTGTATGCAATGTTTGGGAGGAAATAAGACGGTAAATAACAAACTAAATATTGATGTATATAATTTTTATTTCTTAATTATATTTTGTGGTAGTATGGCTGTATTGTTTTTTGAAACATAAAACCATTCAATAAAAATTATTATTATTATTTTTAAAAAAAGCAAAGGTCATTCTATTCTGTGTATTTATTGACTAGTGTGGCAGAGCAATCTGAAGTCACCACTGCTGCCACTGGGGCTTTGCAGAGAGGTGGACCACTGCTGCATTCATGGCAGCAGTGACAGAAGGTGGGGCTAGAGACAGATCTAGGTTAGCATTGCCGTGGGTCTGATGCTTGCTGGCATCAGCTATGAGACTAGTTGTGGATCTAGCAGAAGCAAGCCAAGCTACACCACTGCCCAATCCAAAACCCTCCACAGTTCAGGATAGAAGGGTACTATTGCAGCCCCATACATTTTAAAATATTAGTTGCATGCTTGCCTGTCCATTTTAATACCCAGTATGGACTTACATGTGAATCCTTTCCCCTAAACACATATTGGAAATATTACATCAAAACATCCAGTATTACAGTTTATTGGATAATTCTTCTCGCACCTCCTAAGAAAACAAAGATATTTGCAGATATCCTCTGAGTACTCGCTAACATTTATTTTTTTTTGTAGTGGCCATCATTCCTCCACAGTGCTCCAAAATAATACCAAGTGGAAGATGCAAAATGGTAGCCTGGCTGCTAACACAACTGCTGCGAGCTGAAAAAGAAAGGAGGGAAGGAGCTGTGCTACTGCTAAAGACATGTCTCACCCCTGAGAAACTGCTGGAAAAATTCTCCTATCCTGTTTCTCTGCCCACAAATAAGGCAAAGAATTTTGAGAGGCCACTTGCTCATAGCACTAATTTCCTGGAAATGGAATCAAACAACCAAGAAGGGTGTCATCGCTAGACTTGCATAGTAGCAAACCCTTAAGTTTCTGAGGTAATAAATCTTGACATCTGGGAAATCGATTCCCCATGGCAGCTGGAAGGACAGCTTGACCCCTGTCTTAGATCAGAAAAAAAATACTTCCCCACATTCCTTGGCTAATCAATGCTTTTCAAAAGGGGTGCAGCCAGATTCTAAAGATGTCCCTAAACCTGTGATTGTCAGGAGAGGAGAATAATGGATAAAGCATGGAGCAGCCACATGTGCCCAGTTCCTTTCCCTGCATTTTTTTCTGACGTTTTTCAGTAGCATTACAAACGAATAACAAACTGGGTTGGTTGGCCAATCATCTGGCAGAGCAATGCATGTGTATTATTTAAAGAAGGAAAACGTTTGAATGAAGCTCACCCCAAAAAACTTGCCAAAAATATTTGCCAAGCATTGATCGCTGTAGCAATTTTCACCCTGTCCTTGGCAGACAAATAGAGAGGGCATGGCCCCAGCCAATGATGGCTGGTGAGGCTGCTAGGAAGTCACAGAACATGGCAAAGGAGTGGCCATTTAGGTGTGGCCAAGTGGGGCATTTGGTTTATCCTCAGAGAACGCTGTGTCTGCTACCAGATCAGGACTAGGCATGACACAGGTCCATTTAAGCCAGTGCTGTAGCGGATTGCATTCAAATTCTTCTGCTCTCTCAGTAGAGGATGAGGCATTACTAGGTTAAATAGGCCTAAAAGAGAAATGCTGAAATGATGTCTGTGGTGGTTTTCTTTTTAAAAAACTTTCTGAGCTAATAGTCAATATATATCACCAGCTTTTAGAAGTATCATCCCAAGAAAGGAAAGTATATATGTGTGTGTTACAACACCCCATGAAAAATATATCCACTGTTCAAAAAATTGGGGGGGGGGGGTAGCAGAATAAGTTTATTTGTCATCCTCAAGCACGTGCCAATCTCCATCCACCTAGGTCAGATGGATAAAACATTTTATTTCCACCACATGCTTTCCATTGCTGTTCTTGCTAAATAACCCTCTTTCCAAAAATGACTGAAGAATTCACGTAATTGCTGAAGCATGGGGAATGATGAATGAAGAACACATTAAAAAAAAGATTTTGTGCCATCAGAACACTGAGTCCTGCCCAACTGCTGAGATTTCTTGCTGATAACAGGCAGCCTTGCATACCAGTACTCTGTTTTAAATATTCTGTTTTAACAGCTCAGCAGCTCACGCTTAAACCGTCACACTGCCTGTTAGCTCAAGTTACCTCTGAACTGGTGTCACTTAATATGTGTGGCTCCAGTATCTGGATTTAGTGAAATCTGGGAAAACTGGACTAACTATTGGTGGAAACAAAATGACTTGTATGCATTTTTCTTTGCAAGATCTGCACTGGAACCTGCAGAGAGGGATGGTTTTGTAGCTTTAGAATCACAAAATAAAAGCAAATACTAACAAGGTTTTTCACCAGATACAGCTCTTCTCTTTTTCTGAGGTACAAGCAAATGCTATAATAAATATGGATATTCTTAGTGGATTACAGTAGCCACTTCCTATCACAGGTAACCAGTCATGGATCTTTCTGTCTACCTGTTGTGATAGAACTCCATCCAGTGAATTGCACCTTATATAATGTCTGTTTTCCTGCCTAATGCCTCTTGCTATTTCCAGTCGGTCCCCCTATCCTGCTCTATTCCTTAGCCTTTGGGTGCTTGTTTCCAGCTTTATGGCACCTGTAAACTCTCTTTTCTGAGCTCTAAATGAGCTCTAAAGTTGCACAGGTGCATTTCCTTGCAGTGACACATGTATGTTTTTGCAGTGCTGCTTGAGAATTGTAGTGTGGGGATTTTATGGTGATGTGTGAATCAATCTATTTCTGGTCCATCTCAGATTTGCCTGTGTTTGTTCATAAGTCTGCCCTGTTCTGTTTCTGCATTTATCTGCGATGTTCCTTTTTTATCTGCACAAGAGTGTTCGTATTTAAATACGCAGTGCCATCTCGTTCTATCTAGTGGTAAAATTAGCCCCATTAAAGAGTTTAGATTTGAGGAGGAGCTTAAAGAGAGAGTGGGAAATGGCTTGATAAATGCAGAGGGCAGGACATTCCAGGCATAGGCTGCTGCATGGTAGAAAGCACAGGGACAAAGGGTCAGGGTTGAGCTTGTCTGGAACAAAGGGTGAAAGAACTGAGAAGGGACTAGTCTGGCAGGAAATTTATGAATGCAACAACTACTTCTTAGCATCATTTACTTTGACCCTGCTGAAAGGGAAGCTGATGGCAGCTTATGATGGAGATCTATTCAACACAGGGCTCCCATTTTGTCACTCATCTCCTCCAGATGTTGTTTATCAACCAGACATGCTGATTTGCTTGCACAAAGCTTACGTGGAGGTAATGCTTGGCCTTTATTGAGCACTCCTTCTGATTTGTTTGCAGGGAGATCATATGACAATGAGCATCCATCTTGATTTGCTTGCAGTTCATACATCTTCCTGTTGATCATTCATTCACCCCACACTTTTCAGTGCATTTCCCTATGACTTTCCAAACTTCTCAAAATCCAGGTTTTTTTTAATTAAAAAAATGGTTCTGATGTGCCCAAGCGCTCTCATCCACTTTAATTGTGCAAATCTAAATTTCCAGTATGCTCTCGAAACCCTCCCGCAAAATACTGCCTGTCTGGAGGTGATGACAGTAAGCCTTCCTAAATCAAGGAATGAACATGTTTTCGTTTCCTACATTTAAAGAACAAAAATGCAAAACAAAAAGGTGGCTTGGCTTTCCTGCTTTATGTTTCTTGCTCCATGGCTCCAACCCAGCCGCTGAAACACTAAATCAACCCTCAAAGAGATGGGAGTTCACGGACCCCTTAAGAACATCAGAAACTAACTTATATCAAATGCTGACTGGCTGTGCGGACTGGCAGTAGTTCTTCAGGGTTTCTGAGATTGAATCTGAAACCTTTGGTATGTAAAGCATGTTCTGTATCACTAAGCAATGGTCCATTCCTTAGAATCTGGAAGTAAGAAGAGAGGGATTGGAGGACAATTACTTCCAATCCCCTCAGTACAGAAATACTTCACCTCAGTGCACCCAGTTAGCCCTGGTGAATGGAGTCAGATGGGCCTCATATCCAAAATTTCAGTCTGTACCTTGAGATGTGAACCAACAGATGCAAGCAGGTGTCAGAATTGTTCTAGGCCTCCTGCTCTCCCCAAAGATGTCTTCAGCTTCTGAAAAGTGAATGACTGCACAGGGGCAGGCCAGCTCATTTCACTACCTGAGGCAAAACAGGAAGATGCTGCCTGCCCTCCTTGCCTCCCCCACTGAGACCTCGCTTACCAGTGCTGTGTGAATGTGGCTTCTGGTGAGAGCTTGCGAGAGTCCAGCAAGATCTCACAAGAGCCCTGTGAAATCATGCAGAGGCCTCCGCAAAATCTCGCAGGGGTCTCGTGAGATTTCACCGGAGCCCAATGCAGCCGCTTCTTGCTTCTTTGGCTCACAGCAGGCATGTGACTGCAGACGGACTCCTTCGATTCCGCTGCCTGAGGCAGTTGCCTCAGTCTGCCTCATGGACCGGCCGGCCCTCACTTCATGCCTGCTATGGTTTATTCAGAAAGGGAAATGGCATAGTTATGTGACTTTTCAAGAGGCATAATAATAACGAAAAAGTTTTATTTTCTGCCCTTGGAGACGGTGGAAGAGCAATGGATGCTACAAATGTCCCTGGCTGGCTAATGATGGAAACACTAATGCTCCTGAACTCTCTGAGGCCCAGGCTTCTCCTGCATGACGCATTCAGGTGCAGCAAGGTTGCCTCAGCAGAAACATGACAGTGGACTTAATCTGAGTTGGGGCTAAGATGCAGCTCAAAGCCATTAAAGGTGATTTAAGGCAGGTGGGGCTGGACCTGTCAAGAGTGTTTCATAATGCTGTGTTATTCTTAAAAGTATCATTACCCTGGTTTCAGGTGGCCCCCTTTGAGGATTTACAGCATTTATAGCATTTGCACTAGCACCAAGCTGTAAATCAGGGATATTTTCCAATTGCAGTACCTCCCTAGCTAGATTTTTATTTTGTTTTTGTTTTAGAAGTGGTATGTGTTTTCAACCACACAATACTTGTATGCCTTCTGAAGGGAAGGCCACACTTGAAACATTCAACTTGGAAGGGTGATGGTGGAACTTGGAGTACACTCAAGAATCTCCAGAGACTGTTAAGGCTGGATTAACTATTGTGCAAATAAAGCAACACAATAGGGTTTCTGCCAACCTGAGACCTCAGCTGTGATGTACTCATCTGGAAGTCTTCAGAGATGGAGATTGTCACTGTCCCTTTCTCCTCCTTGCACAGGTTTGCTTCCTCATTACAAGGCAGTGGTCATGTTACCAGCTGTAGGGAAGAAGAAAAATCAGAGTATCAGTAGCTTGTCCCTTGTGACAGAAGTTAAAAGTTGTGCCTACACCAGGGTGGCTAATGTTTTTCAAGCTGAGGCGGCAACGACCCATGCCCAGGTTGCCAGTGTGGGCATACATGTCAAAGTATGTATGGCCAAAGTGTAAAAGTGGTCAGTTTTTATTTTATCTGTAATGAAAGGCCTTGTGGGGGCCCTGAGGGGGCCCACAGGAAGTTTTTGGTATAACAGAATCATAGCTCTACCACTCCTTCAAATCAGAACCAGTGAGAGCAGTGAAGGTCCTGTGTGAGTGTCTGGATGTGGTTGGCAGATGGATGGCAGCTAACAGATTGAGATTGAATCCTGACAAGACAGAAGTACTGTTCTTGGGGGAAAGGGTGTGGGTGGGTGTGGGGGACTCCCTGGTCCTAAATGGAGTAACCATGCCCCTGAAAGACCGGGTGTGCAGCTTGGGAGTCATTTTGGACTTACAGCAGTCCATGGAGGTGCAGGTCAATTGGGCAGCTGTTTACCAGCTCCATCTGGTATGCAAGCTGAGACCCTACTTGTCTGCAGACTGTCTCACCAGAGTGAGGCATGCCCTGGTTATTTCTCACTTGGACTACTACAATGTGCTCTACGTGGGGCTACCTTTGAAGATTTAAGGGCCCCTGGTGTGTGTGTGGTGAGGCTGCATTTGGCTCCCTCTCCTGATGTTTCCCACCCCAGATTTAATCACAAGCACACAAAGTAATTATAATTTTGAGGGTTAAATACCAGACCAGTGCATGTGGATAAATAGGCGCTACTGTGGCAGGAAGGTAAACAGCATTTCCATGTGCTGTGGCTTCCATCACGGTGTTCTGTTGCGCCAGAAGCAGTTTAGTCATGCTGGCCACATGACCCGGAAAGCTGTCTGTAGACAAACGCCGGCTCCCTCAGCCTGAAACGAGATGAGTGCTGCACCCCATAGTCGCCTTTGACTGGATTTAACCATCCAGGGGTCATTTACCTTTATTTTTACTTACATGCCCACATCAGTTTGCATCTCTCTCTTTTTAATAAGCTCATGAAAAGTCAACAGAATGTACACTTTACCCTAGCGTAGTTTGTACACATTACTTGGCTAGAGAATACCTTTGCAAAATTCAGAGAAGTGTGAATTTCAAAGGATGGTCAAGTTTCAAGTTTGTGGGGATTTTCTGGAAAGGATGAATTGGGTAGGTTTTTCTTTGAATGTGAACTGAACAAAATCTGAATAAAATCTCATGCCATCCCTAGTCCCTCACCTGCTTTGCTGGGTTGATGTCTCAGGGAAGACCAAATGGAAGATCCCTAGGCGTACACCCAACACTGAACTTTACAGGCCCTTAAATCCAGGCTTCTCTGTTTCATATGTGAGGTCTGTACCATTTTCACATCTGCAATAATGCAGCATGATAAAACTTTTTTTTTTTAAGCCCTGTATTCAGGTTTTAGAAGCTTCTATCTGCTTTTCTGCTGGGAATAATACCAACAATTGATATGTGAAGCAGGAGAGATTACCATCTCGGGAGCAAATCCTGCCCCAACGGAGACCTGGTGGCGGGGAAGTGCAGGCGGGGGGCAGGCTTCTCATTCTTCATTTCTTGCATTCCGTGACTGCTGTGTAAGCTTCTGTATGATTTGACCAGCTCTGGTCCCATCTGCTGAATAACACCCGAGAATTAGTGGACATTCTCAGCATGAGAATTTTTTTAAATCAACTTTCTTGCTTTCCTAATACATCCGGATTGCTTCCAAATTTTGGATGGGTCCATTTCTATGTCATCACTCCTATCCATTTGCGGTCCCCTGCTATTCCCCTTCTCACAGCTAAGTGTCGGGGGCTTAACGCGAGCTTAACTAGGGAAGAATATTAACCCAAGGGGCTTCCTACCGTGTTGTGCTCCTCACTGCAGGCGGTTCCCCTGCTGTCAGCTCAGAATAAACTCCAGTGCAATGACCTTACCCCGCAATGATTATAAGGCTAAGCCCCAGCATTTGTTGTGTGTGAGAGAGGCAGAGAGAGTGTGTGTGTCATTGACTGTGGAGATAATATATAAGTGTAGTGAGGCTGAATAAGCTCCTCTGTGCACCAATAATGACTTTATAATTGTGAGAAGGAAAGGGGACATGATGTCCTCACTGAGTTATGAAACACGCAAAAGAGCTTTAGAATAGTAGTAATGCTGTAAGCCCAAGCATCTGGGGCATTTTCCCTAGTTGGGTTTTGGCACTGAGAGATCAGTCGGTGACATTGCCTTTCCAAAGCCAAAGTCATGGACACAATAAACAGACAGGCACTGCCCCCCAGAGTTGCATCAACAATCCTGGAGCCTAATTTATGGGGCTTAGAACTGGAATGGAGTGGTGGGGGAGAGGCATATTGTCCACTATACATGCTGTATAGTTTAAATGTTGTTACATTGTTTGCTGACTTGAACATGCCCCATAAAGAGATGGAAAAGATCATTGGAACGATACATATGCATAGAGCTTAAGGTGCTCATGCGTTCTACTGTGCAGAGGATAGTCCTCTATGAGAAGGTGTTCTCTGTTTGAGGAATGCCCAGTCCAAGTCTGATCTAACGATAATAAATCACAGAAAGAAAGAGCAGGAGCCTTGAAATTGTCCATCAAGAGTTAGTAACACCTGGCTGGCAGATGGAACAGGCATCCTCCCCTTTGTGGTGAGATGCATTGTATTTCTATTTAAATCACAGTAATTATATTTAAATGTGCATCTATTCATATATGTTACCACATGCACATTTTATGCAGATTTGTGTCCTTTCTGTCATCCCTTTTGGTGACGCATTACTGGCTACACTACAGAGTCACTCCAAAAGCTGACCACACCAAAGTTCTTTTGTAAAATTTCACTGCCAATACATCCTGTAAGAAATCAGGACATTTTAATTGCTTCCAAACAGCAATGATGACAGTGGATATCACTCCAAACCTTGGTTTGGGAAAACAGACAGTTGGGAACAAGTTGTGGGCTTGTATGTTGCCTCCCCCTTCTCCTGATTTAATAGAATTTCAGAGTTGGAAGGGACCATGAGGGTCATCTAGTTTAACCCCCTGAAATGCATGACTCTTTCGCTTGAAGTCATGACCCCGATATTAAGACTCACATGTTCTACCAACTGAGCTATCCAGTTATTGGTTTAACAGTAGCAGGCCGTAACATCTTAGATGGCCAAGCTACTCTTAGCACTAAGCAGAACTGCTTCCAAAAATGGATTTGTAAGCCCAGTTCGTATGCCTCTGAATTGAGACATCACCTTGCCAACAAAGGTCCGTATAGTAAAAGCTATGGTTTTCCCAGTAGTGATGTATGGAAGTGAAAGCTGGACCATAAAGAAGGCTGATCGCTGAAGAATTGATGCTTTTGAATTATGGTGCTGGAGGAGACTCTTAAGAGTCCCATGGACTGCAAGAAGATCAAACCTCTCCATTCTTAAGGAAATCAACCCTGAGTGCTCACTGGAAGGACAGATCGTGAAGCTGAGGCTCCAATACTTTGGCCACCTCATGAGAAGAGAAGACTCCCTGGAAAAGACCCTGATGTTGGGAAAGATGGAGGGCACAAGAAGGGGACGACAGAGGACGAGATGGTTGGATACTGTTCTCGACGCTACCATCATGAGTTTGACCAAACTGTGGGAGGCAGTAGAAGACAGAAGTGCCTGGCGTGCCCTGGTCCATGGGGTCACGAAGTGTTGGACACGACTAAATGACTAAACAACAACATGCCTCTGAATACCATTTACTAGAGAGCAACAGTGGGAGCGGGCTATTGCACCCATGTCTTCTTTGTGAGCTTCCTAGATGCATCTGATTGGCCACTGTCGGAAACTGAATGCTGGATTGGATAGTCCTTTGGTCATAGCAGGATTCTTGTGTGCTTTCGATTCCTAAATAGGTGCAGTCTGTGAATTTTAATCCACAGGAGTTCTACAAGACACTCCATTCCTTGTTCTGGGATTCACATTGGCTCAGCTGAAATGAGTAGTGTCTTGCTGTGTGGTATCCCTATTTCACAAAAATGCAGTAATATATTTGCACAATCTGGTGGATTTTAAAGTTCCAGAGGAAATCAGTTTCCTAATTCTGGACCAGCAAAATTCAAAACGGGTTTCCTTAGGAAGTTCAGTACAACACAATGTACGGGTGACAGGATGAAAGGAAATAATATTTGTAGGACTCTTCTAAGATGTGTATCAAGTGGTAAGGTCGAATGCTGTCGGAAATGCTGTACAAACATTGTGTCTACCTTGTGGTTCTTTCCAACATCATGAAATAAATGTGACATTAGGCAGCAGCTTCTGTACAGAATGTTAAAATCCTCCAAATTTTTATTGACTTGCACATTCAAATATCAAACTCTTATGATAAATATAAGGGATTTCACTTGTGGAATTGAATTTCACTTTTGCAACAGGTTGGCAAGGATTGCATTCTCTGCTATTGTTGATGTAGTACTACTCCCCGCTGCCCTGTCAGTTACAGCTTCTTTCTCTTACATGACCCCAGGCAATAATTCAGACTTGTTTAGTTGCTGATATCCCCGAGAACAAACTGATCTGAAGTGATCCTAGCCAATGAAGAATGTGATGACATCACAGAGGAAAACAGAGTCTATTCTTACACTTTCTGAGTAAACAAACTTTGATCCCTTTCCATGGCGATTCCCCCAAATTCATCAAAGGGGCACACCATTTGACATGGACAATATTGTTTATGAAAACCGTTCCTCATTTCAGCTCAGACCATTTAAACCGAGGGCAAAAGCAGTCTGTTCCTGCCAGTGTTTATGGAGCCCTCCCATACTGAATTACAACCCAACTGAGCTACAGGGCAAGGAGAGCATTTTTGCTGGGCTCGAAGGAACCCACAGTTAACATACACTAAGGTTTAGCTTGCAATGCCACATATGCCAATGATTTGCAAAGCGCAAAATCGAGTTAGATGTGTTTGTGATGATTTGATAGAAAAGATGCAAAAGCAGATTAGATTGGTTGCAGATTAGAACCACACTGGGACACCCAAGCCCTGGAGATATATATATTCCAAACTTTACAGCAGGTAATGGAACATAGCCGGCACATCAAACATCATTTCACTGACCTTGAAGCCCATCTTGCAATGTGACCATTCATGGCCACTACACAGTTATTCCCATAAATTCTATTTTTAACCCGTTAACTTGCAATGGATACTGTTGTATCTAGGATATTTTTGTCTGTGGTAAAATTTCATCAACCAGTTTGCACTCACATGATGATAGTTTTACAGCAACGCTGCTGAGATAGGAACTATAAAATCACAGTTTAAATTGAAACCATGCTACAAAGAAACACAGTTTTAAGACAGGGGGAAAAAAAACATTTCATGCTGTGGTGGCTTGCAGTAAAGGCTGAAAGAGAAAGTCATAATTTTTGCAGATGTGGTGGTTCCATATCGTTCCTGCCAAGGATGGGTTAGCTTTATTGTTTTGGAATGGATTTTCAAAACTATCGATATAATTACTTTCAAAATGGAAATGTACCCTTCCCCCTCTCAAAACACCCACGTGTCCTTAAAAAACAACAATGTGCCCCACATTGACGCAGAAATTGCTTCCTGAAATCTTTTCTAAAGACAAAAAAAAATTCTTGTGAATTATATATAAATGTTTGCTTTCAATAATTAAACCTCCATTTGGATATGAAATGGTGGGGAATCTACCAATTGCGCTTCTTTTGTTAAGTTCAAAAGATACAAGGTTGGGGAAGGGCTTCCCTGGAGTCCTTGTATCTCACAACAAATGTGTGGCTTGCAACCTGTGCAGTATAAGTAAACATCCCATCAGTGTGAGAGGATTTATGCTTGCACAATGGGACTTTCCCCCCTTCTTTGCCCCCTCTGCACACCCTCCCCAAATCTGCTCTGGAGGGTTGGGGAAACCCCAAAATGGATTTAGGGTGTGTTTGGAAGTAGGAGAGGTGGGTACAGATGCACGCTGTGTGAAAGCCTCTCTCCTCGCTGTATAAACATTCCTGGCAAGGCTCACCAAGGCTGAGGCTTTTGCAAGCATCCAGAACCTGGCCGGCTGCTGAAATTTCAACAATTACATGAAAGCTATCAGCGTGGGCTTTGCCACAAGGCAGATGGTAAACCTGACCAAACCTACCACCATTATTGAGGTTGACATCAACAAGGTCACCCTCAAGATGCAGAGCACAGAGATCAAATTTACAATAGAATAATAATTTGATGAGACAACCGCAGATGACAGACCTGTCAAGTCCCTTGTGACAATAGATGGAGGGAAACTCATTCATGTGCAGAAATGGGATGGGAAGGAGACCTCGCTAGTCCAAGAACTGAAGGATGGAAAGTTGATTTTAGCTCTGACAATGGGCAATGTGAGCTGCACAGTACCTTGCCAAGTCATCCAATGCCAAATTAGCTTTGTGATTCCCTTCCTCCCCACAAGTGTTGCTTTGTATAGTTGCTGAACCTTTTTTGAATCTCTCACCCTGATCTTTGGGGTTTTCTTTTCTTTTGTTGCTTTAAAAAAAAAATACTGAAGAAGTGGGCGAGGCAGAAACAAACTATGTGGAAGTAATAAATTGAAATAGTTGTGTGTGTGTGTGTGTGTTTTTTAAAAATACCAGTGTTGCTGTACTAACCCTGATTGGGACCTTGGTGGATGCTGCTTTTAAAGGAAAAAGCAGGCAAGTGAAATGCAGACACATTTGATGTTTTATCTGGTTTGGACCTGAGGATACCAGCATGGGGAAGGAATGTATTTCTTCTTGCAGTCAAATTAGAAAGTTGCCCTGAAAAAAAGCTCAAAGCATGTACAAATGTCTTTGTAGTTCTTAAGCTTGATCTTCTTACGTCTCCCCTGATTGCTAGCTCATACATCTACTTTGGGCAGGTTAGTACAAGACTGCAGTGCATGCTCTTTTCCAGCTTTGAATGGTGGCAGTGCTGATTCATTTCTGAGGATTTGAGTTCCTAACCTGTTGCAGGGAATTTCCCCAACACTCCCCTGTCATTCTCTTTGTCACGAGCCATTGAATTAGGTCTTTTGATTTGTGGGTTGTCCAAAGCCCATGCAATTGTACCTGGCCACAGTACCTCTCTCGGGACTGCGTTTCAATTTTGCTTAAAACCTGTTGAGTAAGCACTTTCTGTGGGCATTTTGCTTTAGTAATATTTCTCTGCCATAAACTTTGAGCACCCCAGAGTTATGAACAACATGGCCAAGCCTTCCCAAATGCACACTAAATCTATTGTGCTGTCAATGTGCACCCTTGTTCTAAGCCCTGGGCTTTTTTGTTTTGTTTTAATGAAGTTGCATCTACCCACAGGGGTATAGAAACAAATCCAAAAGAAACAAACACTATGAAAAAATGGTTTGTATAGGTAGCCCCTGCAAACACCTTGGCCAAGGGCTCTAAGATTATTGTTCTGTCAGGGCAGCATTTTGGCTTGTCGGACAGAATACCCCCCCCCCTCCTGCCCCATGTGCTTTTCCCTCCTGACACACCCAGAACCAATTTAGGGGGCATGAGAGGGTGTGGCGGGGAAGGCAAGGGGAAAATGTCCAGTTGCACAAGTGTAAGCCCTTGTGCAGGACATCTGCTGAAGGGGCTCATTAGTTGAATCCTCCCCCCTTTTTGAAATTCTCAAGAATTCACACTTGGAGAACAGTGCCAATTCCAGCCAATGAGGCATCGAAGGAAATCTCTGAACTTTGCATTCAGGGACACTCCAAGATCTTCAATCATAATTTCAATGAGAGGTGGGAATCTACACCCAGAGGGTAGCATAGAGCATTTGGGCTAATTTCATGCAAGTAGCAAGGGGGGGGGGAATTGGAGCAGGGAAGACTTCTCCGCGACCCTTCCCCTCTGTAGGGAGGTAGGACCGATTCGGATGGTCCGCCCCCGCCACTTAATGGATCCAAATGGTTTCCAGAGAGTGGTAGGGGATGCTTTATCCCATGTTGATGGCCTTTCAGCTGATTCCCTGGTGGCCCGCTGGAATGTAGAGTTAACCAGGGCTATTGACTGTTTGGCTCCGAAGCGCCCTCTCCGATTGCATGGAGCCCAGACAGCCCCGTGGTTTTCCACGGATTTGAGGGCAATGAAGCAATCGTTGAGACGGCTAGAGCGCCGGTGGCGGATGACCCATTCTGAAGCTGACCGGACACAGGTTAGAGCTCAATGTCGAGCCTACCAAGTGGCGGTAGCGACGGTGAAGAAGACTTTGTTCACCGCCTCTATTGCATCTGCAGAAAACAGCAGCAGGAGACTTTTTCAGGTGGTCCGCAATTTAACGGAACCACCTGCTACATCGGGGCCCAGTATGGGCCACATGATCTCCTGCAATGATTTTGCAAAGTTTTTTGCAGATAAAGTCGCTCAGATTCGGGAAGAGGTAGACGCCACCGTGGGAGCAGGGTCAGGCCGGGAGAGTGCTAGAGTCCTGTCTAGTCAAATTGCGTGGGATCAATTCCAATCTGTTACCTCCGAGGATGTGGACAGGCTGCTTGGATGAGTGAAACCAACCACCTGTCTCCTTGATCCTTGCCCACCCTGGCTTATAAAAGCTAGCCAGGAAGGGCTGGGCGATGGGCTTCGTGGGGTGGTGAATGCTTCCCTCCGTGAGGGAGCCTTCCCAGACCCTCTGAAAGAGGCGGTTATTAAACCGCTTCTTAAAAAACCATCTTTAGATGCGGCCACAATGGCCAACTATTGCCCAGTCTCAAATCTTCCATTCTTGGGCAAGGTAATTGAGCGAGTGGTTGCTGAACAACTCCAGGCACGCCTGGAAGAAGCGGACCATTTGGATCCCTTCCAGTTGGGATTCAGGCCTCATCACGGGACTGAAACTGCCTTGGTCACACTGGTTGATGATCTCCGGGGGGCTAGGGACAAAGGTGAGAGCTATTTCCTAGTTCTGCTGGATCTCTCGGCGGCGTTTGATACCATCGACCATAACATCCTTCTGGACCATCTAGAGGGGCTGGGAGCTGGGGGCAATGTCATACAGTGGTTTCACTCCTTCCTCCTGGGCCGTGTTCAGAAATTGGTGGTGGGGGATGAGTGTTCAGACCCCTGGGCTCTCACTTGTGGGGTGCCTCAGGGTTCTGTCCTCTCCCCCATGCTTTTCAACATCTAAATGCAGCCGCTGGGAGAGATCATCAGGGGGTTTGGGCTGGGTGTTCATAAGTATGTGGATGATACCCAGCTCTACCTCTCTTTCAAATCAGAACCAGTGAAGGCGGTGACGGTCCTGTGTGAGTGTCTGGAGCCGGTTGGAGGATGGATGGCGGCTAACAGATTGAGATTGAATCCTGACAAGACAGAAGTACTGTTTCTGGGGGACAGGAGGTGGGCAGGTGTGGAGGATTCCCTGGTCCTGAATGGGGTAACTGTGCTCCTGAAGGACCAGGTGTGCAGCCTGGGAGTCATTTTGGACTCACAGCTGTCCATGGAGGCACAGGTTAAATCCATGTCCAGGGCAGCTGTGTACGAGCTCCATCTGGTACGCAGGCTGAGACCCTATCTGCCTGCAGACTGCCTCGCCAGAGTGATGCATGCTCTGGTTATCTCCTGCTCTACGTGCACTCTACGTGGGGCTACCTTTGAAGGTGACCCGGAAACTACAACTAATCCAGAACGCAGCAGCCAGACTGGTGACTGGGAGTGGCCGCCGAGACCATATTGAAAGACCTACATTTGCTCCCAGTACGTTTCCAAGCACAATTCAAAGTGTTGGTGCTGACCTTTAAAGCCCTAAACAGCCTCGGTCCAGTATACCTGAAGTGGCGTCTCCACCCCCATTGTTCTACCCGGACACTGAGGTCCAGCACCGAGGGCCTTCTGGCGGTTCCACTGCGAGAAGCCAAGTTACAGGGAACCAGGCAGAGGGCCTTCTCGGTAGCGGCGCCCTCCCTGTGGAATGCCCTCCCACTAGATGTCAAAGAGAACAACAACTACCAGACTTTTAGAAGACATCTGAAGGCAGCCCTGTTTAGGTATGCTTTTAATATCTGATGTATCACAGTATTTTAATATTCTTTTGGAAGCCGCCCAGAGTGGCTGGGGAGGCCCAGCCAGATGGGCGGGGTATAAATAATAAATTATTATTATAGTGTCAGAAAGAGAGAATTGTAAGGTAGTATTTGATATCATAATAAAGTTTTATTGTGTTATAGTTCTGTTTTCTGTGTGTTGTTTTCATGCACCCCACTTAGAAATGTGAATATTGAAGCTGTATATAAATGTCTGAAATAAATGAAATGGGGAGCCCTGCCCACTCTTGACACATGGCCTCATATAACTTACCCCAAGGAATGCAGCCCTCTAGCAAAAGAAAGAAATATCCCACATTCCCTGATTTAAATCTTTGCCTTAATCTGAAAAATTACATTCATCATCTGTCTTGCATTAAATCCTTGAGAGCAGAGTTGTTGATGAATTTTGAAAAGAGTATTTTTTGGGGAGAGGGACCTCCCTGGGCACAGCAGTTGAGAAGTTTCTACAGAATTTCTATGGAAACTCAGAAAAACCCATTAGAGTGAGATCTACCTCCCTTGAGATCCACATGAAAGTCCTTGGGTGCTTTTCAGATGAGCCTCCCTAGACTTTGTAAGTTATACCCCTTTAGAATAAGTTTAATCCACACCCCATCGCCCTGGCATGCCCTGTTATGCATAATATGGACTTTTGACACCTACACAGTAGCCATGGGTGATGTCTTAATCAGGTCTACAAACAGAGGTAACATTAAGACTTGTGTCAGAGGTTGCCATGCATCCTCAATTGCCTCTAAGTGCTTTTTGCTTTCTCACTGAAGAGAGAGCTCCTTCTCTCCTTTAATTAAGCAGTCCTGACCTTCCCTAAGCTTGGGGGCTCACAACCTGCTAGGCTGGGCATGTTTTTCCATACTCTGTTCCAGCATGCAATGTTCGCAGACAGTTGTCATTGCTTTCTACAGTGCTCTCTCTGCTTCCTCCCTACACTCTGTGCTTTGATTGCTTAGAAGGTATTTTAGCGCAGGCTTCCTTATTTTTCATTTCTTCATTACCAATGCCTTCCTCAAAGGGCCTGTGAAGAAGAGGGGATTGGTTGAGGAAGAGGAAAAGCAAGACACTCAAGCTCCCAAGCAAGGTGTATATCAAATAGGATGCTTGGAATTCTAGCAGCAAACAGTTTTTTCATGGAAACCAAACATACATGCTATAAGGTGGTTCTTCTTTTCACATCTTTACATGACCTTGCTTCCCAGCCCAAATACTGGGAGATGTAAAGTGAGGGGTTTTTATTCTGACTGCAATTTTACCTTTGTGAGGTATGCTGCGGAAGTGGTTTGTAATGGTTCAGAGTTGCATCAGACATGCCCTGAAATAACCATGTGATCCCTCCCCCCACCCAGCATACATAAACATAGGTTGCATGATTTATCAATTGCTAGGATTTGCTTGCTAGGAATGGAAGATATGACTGTCTTTTAGAAGCTAAAAGTGGATGTTGCATTCACAGTTTAGGTAGAAGAACAAGGCTTGAATGCTGCACCCCCTGGACTCTTGTTCTCATACAATTGAGAACCTCAAACCCACAATATTGTGCTCATGATGGAGACATGCATGAGGGAGACATGCAAATGATCTATAGTAGATGGGGTGGAGCTGATTAGCCATGTTCAGATTATCAAAAAGTGCTTTCATGAGTCAAGACAGGCACTAGCTCTGCACACAGCCACTTTCCTTCCTTCGTGTGTGTGTGTGTGTGTGTGTGTGTATAAACCCAGGCAGCTTCCTTTAACCATAGGTTCCCATTACATATGAAGCAGGAACAAAGCTATGGTTAATGACTTCCAAAATAAGCCAGAGTATAAAGTCTAGGTTCAAAGTTGTTTTATGAACCTTATCCTGGTTTGTTTGGCAGCTGTTAACCAGTTCCCAGGAAGGAGGAAAGGCAGTGGGAGCACCCCTTCCCACGAGATGATTAAGTCCACAATCTAGCAGGGGCAATGTCCACCAATGGAGAGAGAGCATGAGTCAAGATGAAGCTTTGGTCTCATCTACTAACAGAATTCTGATGCTCTTAGCTACATAATTTATAACAAGGGTGGAAGGTGTACTTTCTGGGCATAGAGCGGAAACAGCTGCAATTGTGCTATGAAGTTTCTTCTGTTTACTTAAACCTTCAAGCACATGTTTGGGGACAAGAGAGAGTCTGGTGGATCAACCAGAATGGCAGTTAGGACCAAAGTCCAGAGTCCCACAGCCTACCTCAACGCCCACCCCAAAGAAAGTGGCAGGCAAGAGGTGCAACACCAAACAGGCCTCACATCAAAACCTGAGCAAGCATGAACATATCTAGGCCCACCAGAGATTAAACTGGTCACAGCAGAATCCTTTTTTTTTGGGGGGGGTAGGGTTAGTCAGGAAAGCTAGCTGAGAAAGCTAGCTTTTGGGGGGGGGTAGGGATAGTCAGGAAAGCTAGCTGAGCATGCATATGGTTGTTGATGGTCATTTTATTTTACCTTTACTTTTAAAATATACCACACGTTTCTACAACAAAATGATGCCTTTCCCTCAGTAAATGTGTATAGGCATCAGGGAAACAGAAGCAAATTTCATTCCTGTAGTCCTGATGCTCTGTGATCTCAGTGAGTTTAAAATATGAAATTGCACGTGCTCAGAGTATTTGGCAAACTGTTTTGTTTGCTTTTCTGCTGTAACTTATCAAGAATGTAGAAGGAATGTAGAAGGAACGGCAGGGGAGTGAGGGAGAAGAGAAATGCTAATTGTGTGCTTCACAATATTCATGGTTCCTTAGAAGACAATTAAGTCCAGGTCGGAAATTTACCTAGCTGAATCACTTTGATCAGTAGGTCAGGTTACCGGATTGAAACCCTTTCATTTAACTAGAGGAATGGCAAAAGGTGATGGACATTTGCATAAAAATTGCACGTGCTAATCTGCATGCATAAATGCAAATTCAGAAATAATTACTATAATTGGAATAGAAATTCACCAGAGACAGGGAGAAATTGTGAGCGAGTGAACTGTTTGCCTGCCTGCTCAGTCTGCTGGCCAGGGGCTAACAGTTGATAGGCAAGTTCAGCAGCCACCCCTGTCCCCTGCTTCTCAGGTTTCTTTAAACCAGATTTGGACCAGACAACCTTTCAAACAGAGGGCACTTTCAAATAGAGGGCTGTCCTCTGTAAAGCAAGACACATGCCGCCCTATACAAGATGCCATCTGAAACCTGCAACGTATGCATGCACCAGTGGAAATAAATTAAGGGAACATGCTCCCCCCCCCAGGCCTTCAAAACAATTGCTTTAGAAGGTACATGCAAATTTATACAAATCTGATGAACCAATGAATCAGTCATAACCAATGTGATTAATGGGCTAAGATTTATTTCAGTGGGTGACAGCCTTAAAAGCTGCAAAATCCCCAATTAGCCCATGGCAAATAAAGAGACACAGGACCCTTTACAGTTCATCGGAGAGGCCAGCAAAGTGCAAATCTAATTATTTCTCACAGGAAATGAATGCTGCAATGTAATAAACCCAAACACACTTTCCACCTCCACGTTTTGCATCTATACTGCTGAATTAAATGCACCTTGCTTCTGGATTTCTCCCTGCGTCTCTTGAGCCAGGTTTCAGTCCTTCTACACACAAACAACAATAACCATATGAACTGGGGACCAAGTTAGTTTTCTCATGGTGACGGCCATTGCAAATGTACCATGTGGCCCTGTGTAATGATACACTGTGCAGGTGTGTTTCACCCTGGAGGGTTACAGCTGGATTCCGTTAAAACCCTACCCTCAATGGCGCTAGGTACCTTGCAAAAATTGGCTTTTAAATGCACGGCCCATCTGCTTTGGAAGAGTGCTGGCTGGTGCACCTGGGAGCTATTAGAAGTGACAGGCCAACAGGGGACGAAGACTGTTTCATTGTTATAAGGCAGTCATGCAGGGAATTCCCAAGTGGTAGGTCATGACCCACCAGCAGGTAGCATGAACTTTGTAAGTGGGTCACCAGGCCCCAGGTGTTGAGAGAGAAAGGATGTCACAGTGGAGCTTGGAGCGATACATGATACAGCTCTCCCCACAGAGTGCCAATGCCAAGGCATTCAAACTTCCAAAGGTTTGTTTTCCACTGCTGAATGGAGTTATTTCTGTTAAACTCTCCCATCATGCCCATGGACTTTTACTTCAGTGGCTTTTGTCTAAATGGATAAAATGTGGCTTATATTTCATTGGCTATCATTGTTTCAAGCTGTCATTTGGGAGCCTTCAGCCAGCATATCTGGAGAGACCCAGTTTCCATGAACTTTTCACCAGAAGAGTAAAATGCTAGAAGATAGATAAGGAGAGCAGGATGCAAACCCACCTCCTCTCCAAAACCATGGAAGGATGTATTCACTGAAGACAGGTTTGGATACTATCATGCTGTGATGGTAGGAAACAGATCTGGATTGGCATATATCTGTTCTCGGAAGAGCCCAAGTGATTTTTCCTCTGTCTGCTCAGAAAGATCTATTGCAGTTCCACTCTTACCAACTTTGCATTGTTCATAAAAATGAACTGCCTGTCTTGGTCTGACCGCTCCCATCTTTGGGTCTAAAATTCTGTATCCTTTGCCTCTAGAAGCATATCCTACCGTAACTCCTGGTTCTACTCTGGAATCCAGTTTGTGCCTCTTCTCTTTGGGCACATAGGCATAGGCAATGCTGCCAAATACTTGTATGTGAGACAAGTTTGGTGTTCTCCCATGCCAAAGTTCAAAAGGTGTGTGTGTAGGCAGTCTGTTGTGGAGGTACAGTGCAGTGTGCACTGTGTCTCCCTACATGTGTTTGGGAAGATTTGCATCACTTAGCATGCATCTTGTCATTTGCATTAGAGAGCTGAACATCCTCTTTGCAACTGAGTTCTGTTGTGGGGTGTAAGGGTTCTTACCATTGAGTACACCATCATTGCCACTCATGAGAATTTTGGGTCTCCTCTGGAACTTACTACTCTCAATGACAAGATTTCACTTCTCTCTCAAAGAAGATATCTTGAGAAATCATGTAAAAAAAATAGAATGTAAGTATTTTTCCCTAGTGAGGGAACATTCAGTGGACGGTATATCAGTGTGAACAACATCAAGTCCTCTGATGCTTCCCTGCTCTGTGCAGGGAAAAAGTTTAACACTTTTCTTGGTATTTCAATTCACACACATTTCTGTGATTGGTGCTTCTTGAGTTACATTTACCCCTCTTGCAAGTTCCTTGTGTTGTAGATCCATGATGGTTTTGAGGTCTCCATGGCCAAGCCTTCTGTGTCTGTGTCATCCTTCTGGCAGAATTGGGCCACACATGCACTCTGGGGTTCTGAAAGATTAGTCTCATATACACCATTTGTTAGATGTGCTTCTGCATACATTTCCCCCTCTTGGATCACTTGACACTTTCCATTCCTAAACTGTATGCCTAAAACTCTTCTGTCCAAAATGGACATGCTAAGCATATTGTAGATCAGTTGTGGAACATACAAAACATCCTTTACATGGTTCTCTCTCAGTTCATTGCTTACTTTGCCCTTTAAGGTTCCTGAACCTTCACCACATATTCTCATGGTTTTGCCATATGCAATTTGAATGTTGTCATTTACAGAGGGCTCAATATTACTAATGCCACCAAATAAATCTTTATCAAAACTCACTTGAAACAAACAATCTGAATCAAACAACCATGTGTTTGATTTCTCAGCACTACTGGCTGCAGTAAGATTCATCTGTTGCAAAAAAAAATTCTCTCTTTGCTGTTTTTTTCTAGTTTGGTTGTTTGTTCTCAGAAGATGTCTGTGTTTTGGGGGCTCTACGGAACTTTGCCGCATGTTCCTCCTTGTTGCAATTAAAGCAAATAACTTTTCTATGTTGAGCCTTGGCTCCCACTTTTGATTGGGACACATAGCCTGCCTCATCATTATGTCTTGAACTCTTGACTGTAGATTGTTCTTGTCTCTCTACACATTCCAGTCTTAAATGTCCAATCACATAATCAAGTAGTATGTTTGTATGGTCATCCATGCATATAATAAACAGTTCAAACTTACATCATAGGGACCCCAGGAGATAACAGACTTTCTGATCCTAATTCATTGTGTACTCTGACACTTCTAACTTTTCAATAAT